>NC_054745.1:14931978-15536978 GCF_018143015.1 Lytechinus variegatus | reverse complement strand
GTAAAACATAGGGCAAAATAGCATGCATGTCTGGCTTAAGTGCTTGAACCCAGAAGTGCGATCTCACAGTATACATATATTCTGGCCTGTTTAATCTCGCCAGCTGATCGCGAAACACGTATACCTGCTACAATGAGTGAGATCTACCATGAATTTTGAAAATTTTCCTAACGAGACATACCGAAATGCAATGTTGATGTTATAGGTTGAATTTTCCGATTTCTGCCCTATTTGCTAAGTGAAATGCAAGTTAATCAGATTATTCGGTCCGTAGAAACAGGTTGGTTTAAGAGCGATAAGAATATTCGAGTCCGGAAAAGATAAACTGTTTTTAATGATTTACTGTAGAAACACCCCAAAAGTTTATAATAAATACAATAAAGATACATTAAGAAATAAATAATATATCACACATAGAAAGAAAATATAATGAAAATAGGGAAAGAAAATTATTCAATTTGGAACACTAAAAAACAGAAAAAATAGAGACCTCTTTTTGCAAAATATATAGAAAATAATATATACAAGATACCCACTTATTTCTTTTCTGTCTATTTTTGCTGTGCTGAATCAGATGAATAACTCAACTATGTGTGAGAAATAATATGATTATTGTCTTACACAGAATCAGTTGTCAATTGTAATCTTTTACAACCTAGCTTGGACAAAATTTGAATTCATATAATACAAAAAATATATAAATTGTGATTTTGTATATTCATGAGGACTTGAAGAGAACAGTTTTACCAAAAAATAACAAATTTAATTCGTCATAACTTCGTTAATCCTCAACAAATTTTGATGAAATTTTCAGTGCTTTTTGTTTGTCTGATGCACACTTTGAATTATATCACATAACTTTCAGTCTCGAGTACCTCTAGCCCTTCAATCAAATGGGTTGGACGACCGGTTACATTTTACACATAAAATAGTTATGAGAATGAAGGGGACCATAGAAAGAAAGCATAGAAGAGGGGAGATTTTGGTAGGGAGAGAATGAATCAGAAAAACATCATGCTGAAAATTTCGTTAACATCTAATAATAACAAAGTTATTGAATTTGAAATTTTAACAATGTTTTGGTAAAAAACTAACCTAATGTACACATGATTGTCAGGAATATTTGCTAGGCTTATTGTATGAAATGAAATCATAATTATTTCATATTTTCATACATGTGTGTATGATATGTCCCAAGTATCATATCATTATTTCCAGCAATGCATATCTTCACATTAAAGGTCAAGTCCACCACAGAAAATGTTGTCCACCACAGAAAATGTTGTTTTGAATCAACAGAGAAAAATCAGGCAAGCATCATGCAAAATATTTCATCAAAATCGGATGCAAAATTTCGCTTATATTTCACAAAATAGTTATATGCACAATTTACCCACATGCATATGAGAGAATCGATGATGTCCCTCACTTTTTGTTTTGTTTTTCATTGTTTTACTTCTACAATATTTCAATTTTTACAGATTTGACAATAAGGACCAACTGGACTGAACCAAATAATGTTAAGCAATGGTAACTCCACATATTCAGTGAGAAATAAAACTTTATTTCAAAGGTCAATGGGGAGAAAATTATATTTCATATTTAAAAAAACAAAAGAAAAGTGAATGAGTGATGTCATCAGTTCCCTCATTTGCATACCGACCAGGATGTGCATATAACTATTAAGTGAAATTGAGTGAAACTTAAAAATGTCATACCTTTCTTATTTTTCATCCGATTTTTATGTTTCATTTTTCTCTATTTAATCAAATCAACTTTTTGTTAGGGTGGACATGTCTTTGAAATAAATTTTCACTCCATTTTTTATAGTCCTCGGAGGACAAAGTGTAAATAAGCATGACTTCTTGTAATAAAATACAAAAGAACAAGAGGGGATATGACATCAGCTTGGGTACGTCGTGGTCTAGTGGTTCTGACTCTCACCTTACAGAGGGTCATGAATTTGAGTCCTAGCCATGGTGTGTTTTCCTTGAGCCCGAAATTTATCCACACTATGCTGCACTAGACCCAGGTGAAGTGAATGGGTACCCGGCAGGATTAATTCCTTGAAGCTGTAATAAGAAATATTGGATGAAAACAATGCAAAGGACAGTATATTAGCTAAAGGTTCAAAACATCAATGCTTGTCGTGTGTTTAAGCTTTCTTTAGAAGTTCTTATATTTTTTTAAATATCGAGAAATTTGCAGTATACACTACCATTCAATTGAACGGTACCAATTAACAAATATCAACATTTTGTAAAATATGATAAATAAATTTATGTTTAACCATAGATGGGAAGAAAATAACCTATTATCTAATGGGAGGCCCCAATGATGACAAATACCACAACAAATGAATACATGAGGACAAAGTGTCCACCCCTCAGCCAACATACTGATTTTTTTTTTCAGCTATGCCACTGCAGGAATACAATCTGTTTTATCTCATGAAGCTTTGCAATTTTTCCTACTGAAGAAAATTCTTACACACATACCTTTCATAAACTCCATTTTTTTTCTTGTACACGGCACGTTTTCTGTGTTCAACACCCGTCGTGTCATTCCCATGTAAGGCTGGACCATCTACCTTATCATCCAGTGTATCCGTCGTCCAAACTTTGAAAATGAAATAAAATCAATTTAAGTGTTGTAAAATCTGCATGTATGTGCAGATACAAACAAAAATAGAATACTAATATAGTAATAGAAAAAGAATGATCTTAGAACTTTAATTTTAGAGATATTTTTCATGGATCTCTGATTACCAGCCCACAATTCAGGAATACAATAATAAAATGTGATATTGTTCAGCTTAGTTCAGACAAGGCTGTATTATAAATGTGCATGCTTTATACTAGTAATAGCTATGTCATCTGAAATCAAATTTCCAGAGCAGCAATTTTCAAAAGGAGGGTAATCGATGACATAAATTCCATTTCCCTGGTATTGACAATCCCAGAAGCGGATCCAAGTGGGCACATTTGACCTGGGGTCCGTTGTATATTTTGAGTTGCAATAAATCGCAACTCTAAATATCATACGCAACTTGATTTTCAACCAATCAACAGCGCGCATTTGGGACTTGCGATTGATTTTTTGACCTGGGTTTAAACGCAACTCTTTCTGCAATGGACCCCTGTGCCCCACCTTGAGAGCAAGATAAAAATGTGGCTTTCTTACACAAGTGTTCCCCCCCCCCTTCGAAAGTTACAGCAAATATTTATATTGAAAATATTGTCTCATACAAGAGTGAGGATCTCTTTTTTGGTTTGCTTGTTATATAAAATTTCCTTGGGAAAATCTGCCCCACTACCCCCTTTGAGAAATCATGGATCCGTTCATGGACAACCGTACGCCAGTGGATGAATTCCAGACATTGTTTTAGGCAAGTTTTGATCAGTAAATAAATAAAAACAGATAAAATGTGATCACAGGACAAACTTAAAAAAGGATAAAATTTACTTTAAAAATTGATATGCCTAGCCCCATGAAATGATCTAATAATAACCTCCCGCATTAATGCTTCACAAGTTTCACACCAGCCAACTTCGAGCAAAACTCCCCACCAGAAATTATCGTATTTGTCTACACACGTTTTGAGGTCAATACACAATATGCCCACCACTTTTCAAAATATTGCGGATCGCTTGGATTTGCCGTCATGTTGAAATGGACCGAAGTTATGCGACCAAAAGATTCGCATGCGGCATGCTGGCTGTTTGTTCGCCACATGTTAGCATGATTTGTTTGCTAACTTCAGTCCCAATAAACATTACAGCGAATCCAATCCGCGAAGTGATTTCTACGGATTAGATCAACCATTTGTCAACGCCTCGAGATCTAAGACTAAATACAGCCGTTCCCGATATTTTGAAAAGAGGTGGTATTAACATCGAAATGTGACTGAGAGACCTGTCATGACATTTGGGAACAAATTTTGGTGATGAGGTATGCTGGTAATTGGTAATCGGCCGGTGCAAAACTGCATTAGCGCCACTTTTCTCTGCATAATTATTGCAGCCTCTGTAGAAAAATTGAATAGGAATCGTTTGTCACTCTGTCCAGTCACAGTTCCACACACAAAGTGCACATTTCACCCTATGTGCGATGAGTGGTGTGTACAGTGTAACTTTATAGGGGCTGCGTAGTCTTTATCATTTTTCAAACTTTAGGACCCCTACCATGTTTCACCTCCATTTTATCTCATTTACCAACATCTATCAACAACAACAAATTATAGACCTAATTCCAAAACAATATTTGTCGGCAAGTTTTCAATTTCAGTGAATTACGTTGTGCAGTGCAGTGTTTCACAATTAACGCTTTGACAGTCTTGACATTAGCATTAACAAATCATTCATTCATGAATTCAACGTATTCAGAGATGGTTTTTGTAAAACATTGACAATAAACATCAGGCAATACGAGCGAATTACTAATCTATTCCATGCTCGCCGAGCTCAACTCAGCCAACACAAAGCATCAGCACTCCCTATCGTCATAGCCACGTCCCGGCCAGTAGAGCAGCGGCCAGCGCCAACGGGGCATGCAATGGCGGTGGCAGTGCAGTGCAGTGGTCGTGGCAGTACACCGACATCTAATATTTTGAGACAATTTGAGAAATAAATCAAAGAAAATTGTTATAGAACTTACTGTTTAGCCTTCTACAAATGACTTTGAAGTCGCTGTCCGAATCTGACCCGTGTTCCTTTAGTTTTTGATGAATTATCGACGGACTTATCAACAGCAAAACGGCGGTCCCGGTCTTTTTCAAATATTGCAATTGGCGGTTAGACGTGCGCGCGCGTACGTGCGTGCGATAGAGCTAGCTAACAAGCAGCCAAGCGGCCCTGCTTGCCAACGCGAAAGGGAGGGGGGGGGGGGGGAGGGGGGTGAATTAAAACCAAATCAGGGGTGTCTTCTTTTTCCTCTCGATTGGCTCTGGGTTGGAAACCATGATGGCGTGTCACTGTTTTCCTTGGATCTTGGAATCTATGAAAAAAGTTTTCGATCCCTTCACTTTTTTTTCCTGTATTCTCTTATTTTCTTTTTTATTTTCGTTGTCTTTTTTCTTTTCTGTTAATCTTTCTTTTCTTCATTGCCTTTTTTCTTTTCTTGTTTTTTCCCCTTAATATATATTTTTTACTCACTCCTCATCTTCCCTTTTAATTTGCTTTTGTAATGATAGAAATTGAGATTTCATTCAGTAGATTTCTTTTCTGTTACATTGTACTATACCCTGATGGCGGCAGGGAATTTTGATAGGGGTGAGGGAGCAAGACCATGTGGATAAATCATTTCAATCAAGTAATGATCGGCCTATAGAATATCTCTCCTCTTTATAAACGCTGTCCACAAGTGGGGAAAGAATAATTAGGGCCTAAAAAATAGAATTAGAATTTTGAAAATATCATTTGTAAAAAAAAAGAGAGAAATAATTCATGATTGGAATCAGCTATAATAGTGTACAAATGGGTTCAGAGGGGGCTTTTGACGTTGCAGACAGACCAAATCAGGGTTTGCGGATGGGAATTTGATAGAGGTTGGGGGACCAAGACAACCAACAGTGAATTCATTTTGAGCAAAATATGGGGCATTGCAAGAAACTTGCAATCGAAGCAATCGAATGCAAATTAATTTCAGACTCCAAAATCATGAGAGTCATACTTTTCATTGCAAACTTGCAACTGATCCATAAAAAAATCCAAATTGTTATGTTCTAGATAAACTTAATGTTTATCATCACCTGTAAATTTGCATCTGATCGAATTTTGGGATTGATTGCAAATATCTTCTTGGAACACTCAATATATAGTTTTTTTTATAAAAAGCGGCCATAAACAAGCAAAATTATTATAAAAATAGAATAAAACTTATTAATTAAAAATCAAAACCCTTATTATCAAAAAAGATTTCATTGACCGATTGATTTTATTTTTGCACTCATTGCATCAGATTTAAATTTAGAAAGTAACATGTACAATTGTAAAATATAACAAATTTATAATGTTGTATTATAACCACTGGATCAATAATATTTAAACACATATAGACCTTTTACTTAATAAGGAAAAAGACAATTTAAAAGAATGCAAGATACCATGTTTACAATCATGAGCGATTACACTTGATTTGGGGAAGCTGCTCGCATAAAAGTCACAGCTCAAATATTTAATTAACTCTAAATACCTTTTAATCTTTGATATATTTTCTTTAAATCTTCGGAATTATGATAATGGGTAATGCAACTGGGCATACCATTCACCATTAACATTAATGGCATTCATTAGGCAAACACCACTAAGCCACTATGGCTTTACAATTATCCAACATGATTATAATACACTAGGCACATACTACTAAGACACCATATTGGGTATATGGTATACCATTGATACCAATCATACCATTATAGAGGCACATACTACTGAGACACCATTGGGTATATGGTATACCATGCAGTCATACCATTAGAGGCACATACTACTCAGACACCATATGACACCACTGAGACACCATTGGGTAATGGTATACCATTCACCATACTAATCATACCATTATACATGTTATAGAGGCACATACTACTGAGACACCATTGAATACCACTGAGACACAATTTGGTATATGGTATACCATTCATCATACCAGTCATACCATTATAGAGACACATACTACTGAGACACCATTGAATACCACTGAGACACCATTGTATACCACTGAGACACCATTGGTGTATGGTATACCATTCATTATACCAGTCATACCATTAGAGGCATATACTACTGAGACACTATTGAATACCACTGATACTCCATTGTATACCAGTGAGACACCATTGGTGTACGGTATACCATTGATCATACCAATCATACCATTACAGGCACATACTACTGAGACACCATTGAATACCACTGAGACACCATTGTATACCACTGAGACACCATTGTATACCACTGAGACACCATTGGTGTATGGTATACCATTCATTATACCAGTCATACCATTAGAGGCATATACTACTGAGACACTATTGAATACCACTGAGACACCATTGTATACCACTGAGACACCATTGGTGTATGGTATACCATTGATCATACCAATCATACCATTACAGGCACATACTACTGAGACACCATTGAATACCACTGAGACACCATTGTATACCACTGAGACACCATTGGTGTATGGTATACCAATGATCATACCAGTCATACCATTACAAGCACATACCACTGAGACACCATTGAATACCACTGAGACACCATTGGGTAATGGTATACCATTCGTCATACCAATCATATCATTAGTCACATACCGCTGAGACACCATTGGGTATATGGTATACCATTTACCATTAAATAAACTACCAATTACCATTAAGAACTTACCATTGAAACACCACTTAAATACCATTCGCGTACCATTTACCATTCAGATCACCATTCAACTACCATTCGGCACCATTCAAATACCATTGGCGATTTTTATAAGGGATATTTGACCCCTTTCGTGCCTGCAGTCTATAAAACTGTTAAAATACATGAATCAGGAACTCTTGGAAGTGATGTGTCTAAATCTATTTCAACACATCGTTAACTTTGAGACGTTTAGTGCATATATTAATCTGGTCTTCTGATTGGTCAAAATAACGAACTAGACCTGTTACTAGGGGTAACGGGTAACTCCCTTTTCCCGGGCCTTTTCCTTCAAGCATATTTTGATATGAAACTTAGATCTCTATTGATTCAGGATTCAGCCACGAGATGATTTGGATGAATCTGGCCTTTTTGCTCATTAGGATAGGGACTTGCGGTCTGACTGAAACCGTCTGCGTGTTCCTTATTCCAATCGATATATCAAATAGGAAAGACATTCAGCCACGTGAGGTGATCCAATAAGCCAGTTCGTAGTTCCTTTCTGCGCATGATCAAAAGATTCTGCGCATGATCAGAGGAAGGTCATTTGTACTAAAGTGACATGGTGGTTTAAAATCTAATGAGATAAGCACCAACTCTGATATCTTGATTATTCATATATTCTTTTGAATTGTGGTTTTCATTTACATCCACAAAAAACAACAATGTGTACGAACGACTGGTATTTCACAGTTTGCCAAGTACATTGTGCAAAATGCTATGATATGCATTCAGAGTAGGAATGCAACAAATACCTTCATAAAGTGTTCATTGGTGTGCTTTTCTAGCCACCTGGTTTATTCAATTTCTTTATCCTGCTATGTAAGGCAAGCTTATAATATCTTGCTTTGAAATCTGTCTATCATAATGAAATAAATGAAAGGTCATTTGACCAAAATTGTCCATGAAGTAACTACGAACTGGTCTATTGAAAGTGGCAATGAGGATTGGTTCATGATAGTGTAGGCAACCTTTGGATAGAGAAGCACACCATTGGCCTCAGAATCTTTATCATTTATTTTTAATAGCCTATACCACATCCAGCTTATAACAGTATCATCTCAATATTTATTATTTCATGTATTGTTATAATATTAACTACAATGATGAGTTACGATAGTTTTTCATCCTTATAACATTCATATAATAACTTGCCAATTAAGACATATCACGTCTTAGTAGGCCTATGCGGCAAGACATTCTTGTTTTATCTATTAAGATGAAAATTATCATAATTATTTGACAAACCGAATTTGATATTCAGACTACCGTTTAACTCTGTTTAGAATATGGTGTTCCTTTGAGAGAGAGAGAAGAAAAACTTTGTCGGTTCTAATATGATCTTCATTTATCATTAATTGATTCATTCAGCCAGATTAATGAGGATCCGCGTCGAAGAACGTCACGTTGTGAACTGTCCGTGCTGGGATCTTATACCAACACGTGAGGCCTATGTATCCCTCGGGGCAGGTGCAGGAGTGGTTTTCACAAACAGCCCCGTTCGTGCATGGGTCGATGTTGCAATCAACTGCAAATGAAAACGAATGAGAAAATATGAATAATTAGTTGTAACAGTTAAGTCCCGAGGCGGAGCCAGAATATTTGGTGGAGGGGAGTCAAGCCAAAGGTAAAATGTGCTTATGAGAGGCATTCCAGAGACCTTCCACTTGTGTGTGTGTATATATATATATATACATATACAAGTGGAAGGCCTCTGGAATGCCTCTCACCTGGATCACGCGATTCAACCTAGCAGCAGTGCTGACTTTGAAAACTACTATAACTCGCACAAGATGTTCAGTGATATTTGGTTACTCTTATTTCCACGTTTTATGAACTAGACCAATACACTTACAGAGATAGGATGGTAATTCAAAAAAATACCCCCATTGTGACCAAAATTAATTGACCTCACATGACCTTTGACTTTGATCATGTGACCTGAAACTTGCACAGGATATTCAGTGATACTTGATTACTCTTATGTACAAGTTTCAAAAGTCAGATCAATAAACTTGCAAAGTTATGATGGTAATTCAACAGATTCCCCATCATGCCCAAAGTTCATTGATCTTTGATTTTGGTCATGTGACCTAAAATGCGCACAGGATGTTCAGTGATACTTGATTATTCTTATGTCCAAGTTTTATGAACTAGACCAACATACGTTCAAAGTTATGATGGTAATTCAACAAATACCTCCAATTCGGCCAAAGTTCATTGACCCTAAATGACCTTTGATCTTGATCATGTGACCTGAAACTTGCATAGGATGTTCAGTGATAATTGATTACAATTATGCCAAAGTTTCATGAATCAGATTCAAAAACTTTTAAAGTTTTGATTGTAATTCAACAGATACCCCCAAATCGGCCAAAGTTCATTGACCATAAATGACCTTTGACCTTGGTCATGTGACATGAAACTCGTGCATGATGTTTGGTGATACTTGATTAACCTTATGTCCAAGTTTAATGAACTAGGTCCATATATTTTCTAAGTTATGATGACATTTCAAAAACTTAACCTCAGGTTAAGATTTTGATGTTGATTCCCCCATTATGGTCTAAGTTCATTGACCCTAAATGACCTTTGACCTTGGTCATGTGACATGAAACTCTAAATGGATGTTTAGTAATACTTGATTAATCTTATGGCCAAGTTTCATGAACTAGGTCCATGTACTTTCTAAGTTATGATGTCATTTCAAAAACTTAACCTTAGGTTAAGATTTGATGTTGACGCCGCCGCCGTCGGAAAAGCGGCGCCTATAGTCTCACTCTGCTTTGCAGGTGAGACAATATATATAGTTTAACTAAGCAGACAACTCCTTTTGTTATTCTTTTTTATTTTTTTTTCTATATCTATTAATATTCTCACTACTCGATCATACTTTTGGGGGTAACGTATAATGTTTTTTTTTTATTAATGAGAAAAAACCCCAACTAATTAGGCTGTTATTCCAATTCCAATCATCTTTTTTTGTCACCAAGAAAGCAGGGCCCTGGAATGATTTTTTTTCACTACAAAGTGAAGGTCATTGAATGAAGGTTACATTTTAGCATTTTAACGCATCTTCCAGAAAACCAGGGGGGGGGGGTGCTGCATATGAAGAAGAAAAAAAAAACAGCACCCCGCTTCCCAAGGACATGCAATAAAGGGGAGAGGGGGTCAGTTCTGTATCCGATCAACACCTTCTTAATCACATTGAAATTATAACAAATATTTTTCCCGTGTAATACAATTTTTATACTTCACGTAATATGTAACAAAATATAACACAATAAAAGAAATACACTTGATTATAATACAGAAGACTCTAGCAATAAATGAAATAATAAAAATAGTAAAAAAAAATGCCTGTATATAGTATATCACTGCCAAATGCGTCCCTATGCGCTTAATTGGATATCATTATACCTTGGCTTTAGCCCCGCAGACTTTTACACCGCGGTGGCATTCATGGTACTCATCTACCTCACCTGGATCGAGTGCAGCACAATGTGGATGGATTTTTTGCCGAAGTAAATTATGCGATGGCTGGGATTCGAACGCAAGACCCCTGTTTCAAAGTCAGAAGACTAATCCATTGGGCCATAACGCTCCACAGGAATACTTACTTGATTCACATGTACTGCCTTTAAACCCTGGTTGGCATTGGCATAAATCGTTGCTACACGTTGATCCAACTTTACACGGATTGATATCACAGTCAACTGGAATTTAAAAATGAAATTAATTATAAAAATAGAGGGCGCTTGTGATACTTGAGTGAATGATTTGTTGATATTAAAGGTCTATTTCATTCGATACAATTTCATTGGGTGATTTCAAGTACGGTGTTGAAAGCTGGTGTTAGTGTTGTGACAACACCAACACCAGCCATAACACCGTACTTGAAATCAGGCTGGTGTTGGGATTGACCTCGAAAAATATGACGTATTTCCGGCAGTTCGTGTTGAAGAATAATGTTGAATATCGTCTGCTAAACCCAGCACCGCGGTTGGTGTTGACGATCTACGTGCAATTTCCCCATTCACCAATACCAACCCCTAGGGATTGGGAAAATCATGATTTCAAGTTCGGTGTTGGTGTTGGCAATCTCAAGCTCGTGAACAGGCGGCGAACACGATGAAACATCCCCGTAAAATTTGCTTTTACCGTTAAGATGAGTTCAAATTATTTGAGCTTTATATATTTTTATGAAGAATAATGTTCTCTCTTTCGAATTCTTGAATCAATTAAATCATTTGTCTTCTGTACGATGAGAGTTTGATGCATTTCTCTCCGATTTTATTTTCGTCGTCGAGACTTCTCGCGTGAAGTTGAGATGATTTAGCAGCGCAGCGTGACGTCATGTGCTATCGATAAACGCAACCGGTATCGTTCCTCTGAACTCGGTGTAGGAGCTCGGTTCAGCGGACTTTTTACACTCTCAACACCAACACCAACACCGAACTTGAAATCACCCATTGTCTATAATTGTATGAATACAGAAAAAGTACAAATTGCTCGAAATTAACATTATTATCCAACCCACTAACCCATTTTTACAATCATCATCGCCACCACCATCACAATGACCATCGTCATTATCATCATCATCATCGTCGCCATCATCATCACCACATCATCATCATCACCATCATCATCATCACTATCATCATCATCATCACTATCATCATCATCATCACAATCACCATCATCATCATCATCACTAACATCATCATCACCACCACCATCATCATCATCATCACAATCATCATCATCACCATCATCATCATCATCATCATCACTATCATCATTATCATCATCATCGTCATCATTATCATCATCATAATCAACAACATCAATATCAGCATTATCTGCATCGTCGGTAGGGCCATGCAGCTCAATGAGCTCATGGAATAACAATGCACCTGACTAATA
This sequence comes from Lytechinus variegatus, assembly GCF_018143015.1. Taxonomy (NCBI): domain Eukaryota; kingdom Metazoa; phylum Echinodermata; class Echinoidea; order Temnopleuroida; family Toxopneustidae; genus Lytechinus; species Lytechinus variegatus. The sequence goes on along the minus strand of NC_054745.1, from coordinate 15,524,628 downwards.
AAATAAAGGAAATAAAGAATGTTCATGATGACATAAATAAAGGCCTGTATTCTGAACTGGGGTTTAACTTAGACCAAGGTCAATCTCCGAGCTAAATTATGGGAAGCCAATGACTTGATCTTTTTTTACCTCTACTGTTAGATATTACATCACCATTTGCTACCCATAGTTAAACTGCAACTTTGGACCAAGGTTTAAATTATAGCCGGGTTCAGAATACTTGCTTTAAGGATAAGAGACCTACCTAATTCACAGTTATCGCCGATAAACCCATACATACAGGTACACGAATCATTAATACAACTTCCTCCATTCAGACACGCATCGTCTCCATCGCAGATATCTGTAAAAAAAAGCAAACAAACATACAAAGAAAGAAGATAAAAGAAAAACAAAACACATATCATTATGACACGCTTATGTATTCAGATCAGTGTTATGCACTAATCTGAATATTATAGTCTACACAAGCAATCAGTGGTGTTGCGACATAAAAAAAGATTAACGAACGTAGAGGGCGTCAAACCTTTGCAGTGTTGACGTCCTATACGTTCATTGATATTGACCACACTGAAAAGATGCTAGGCAATTAGGAAATTTAGTTTATTAACGAAATTATTTTAGATGAAAGAGGGATCTTATACCACAGGCATGAATCAGTGACGTCGTGAAGAGAGGAAACGGGGGGGGGGGGGGACGGAACAATAGATCATCCCCATGAACAGGATCTAGCTTACTTGCATTAATACATTCGATTCCCGATCTTATCCAATAGCCGCTTTCGCATCCACAGACGTACGACCCGTATATGTTGTTGCAAACTCCGTGTGATAGATCGCATGGAAATGGGTCCCACAAACATTCGTCAGCATCTATAAATAAAAAACATTTAAAAAATTATATAGAATAGCAGTAAGAAGTTGTTAACGGACGTAGAGGGCGTCACCTCTCCAGCATAGTGTTGACGCTCTCTACAATTATTGGTAGTGGCGGGGAAATCCTGCTTGATAAGAATTTACTTCATTTCACTGTTGTCGATCCAAGAGGTGAAGCTATTGTTTAGGGGGGATGATTTATTGTTTCACCCCCCCCCCCCCCCTCTCTGAATAGTAAGAAGTCACGGAACGACACCAGTACTTCATTTCAAAGTTCACAATAAAATCAAAATTATTCTACGTGCATGAAAATATCTTTTTATTCATTGCTTGATAAGAATTTACTTCATTTCACTGGTGTCGATCCAAGAGGTGAAGCTATTGTTCGGGGGGGGGGGGGTGATTTATTGTTTCACCCCCCCCCTCTGAATAGTATGAAGTCACGGAACAATACCAGTACTTCATTTCAAAGTTCACAATAAAATCACAATTATTCTACGTGCATGAAAATATATTTGTGTGAAATTGTATGACATTCCTACCATGAATGTTAATTTTTTTTTTTTCAAGTATTCATGTAACTAATATATCAATGAGAGTGATGTTATGTATGTTGATCATTATGTCACGAAGTGTTTCCTATTTTTGGGGGGTATTTAGAAATAATTCTACTTGTATATGTAGTATGCCTAGCAACTGGGTCTTGGAACTCTTGTTGAAATGCTCCCCAGGGAGTGGAGAGGTGCATATACTGTATGCGGTCATGCCAGGATCCGATGACCGGGGTAAAAGCGCTTAGAGGCGTCGTTCCGATGTACTGAGCGCTAATCAATTTTGTTCTTGAAGTGTGGAAATTAAATCATATCAAATCAAATGACAAAAAAGGTCCTTTCACACGCTTTAATCCATCGAAAATGTTTGTGTTACCAGTATTATGAGTAAGTGTAATCAACATACCGAGTTCGCATCGTGTGCCGTTCAAATTGGGTGTGCAGATACACCTAGCTCCAGTCTCCTCGTTGACGCAGGTACCTCCCCCTTCACATGTCACCATGCAGCAATAATCAACTGAGAAATTAGTAACAGGTAAGAGAGACAGTGAGAGAAGAGCAAGAGAGAGAGAGAGAGTGTGTGTGTGTGTGTGAGATATAGTAGAGAAAAAAGTAATGGAGATGTGAATATGTGTGCGAGAAAGACAGAACGAAAGAGGGGGAGTAATAATAGGGAGGGCCAGAGGGTGTGTGGGAGGAAGAGTGTGTGTGAGAGAGAAAGAGTTAAAAGGAGCAGGATGGAGAGGGGGAGAGATCGTGCGTGTGAGAGAGAGAGAGGGGAGAAAAAATAACAAAGGGGAGTGAATGTGTTGGAGAGTGGGTGTATGTGTATGAAAGAGGAATAATGATGATAAAAAAATCCATACATAAATACGAGATCGAAAGGAGGTATATGGATTTGTGGTTGTGCGTGTGTGCGCGCACGCGTGCGGGTTCGTGATTGTGTGTGTTAATTTGTCTGCGAGAGATGCAGATATCGAGGAACAAGAGATGAGGGAGAAACGGGGGGGGGGGGGGGGGGGGGGTGGGAGAGATAATTTGCACTTGAGAGGCTGTGACACTGTGTGTGTGCGCGCATGAGTCTGGGTTTTATGTTTGTGCGTTGGCTTTGCGTTCATAACTCCCTTTTTGTTCTGAAATGTGAGCGGAATAAGGAGACTCTTCAATAATATACATTTATTCATCATTAATTTTGCACCTTAAACTGCGATAAAGGTGAGTGGGATCCACGCCCCCCCCCCCTCACTTCCGCCTTTGAATGACGGACTTGAGTCCTTGAGCTCTGATTGATCCAATTAACCTCAACTAGGCCTATATGAAAAACGAGATCACATCAGTTCCTATTTAGCACAATTATCCGTAATAAAAAAGGAGAACCCTGGATTGTCAATGATGAATGGCCAAGTATCTACATCAAATCTTGAAAAAAATGAACAAACGTGCATTTTCGATGTTGGATTTTCTGGCTTTCCATCATTCAGTTCAGTTTATTTCCATAATTCATATATATATATATATATATATATATATATATATATGTGAGGTAGAATGGGCCCCAGTGAGAGGAGAATATAAAAATTGGTAGGCTAGGAGAATCAAGAAAATGTAAAATCAAAACAAGTAGTTTAAATGAACCAGTTGGTTTATACACATCTGTATCACGCCCTAAAAGAAGAATAATGTTTTTGAGGGAGACATGGTAGTAGAAGATACAAATAGAATTGGAGTGCTATGTATAGATGTCTGCTGCTGCCTGAACTGCATAATCATTCAGAAAAAAGGGAATGTTCAAGTTTACGTTTGAAAATAATCAATGAAGTGGGTCTGGATGATTGGATGAATCGCATCTCTTTATGACGGTACCCTGGAATCCTTACCAAAGTCGGTAAAAACAATGTCCAATCCAAACACGTCTTGTATGTCCAAGACCCCTCCCCCTTCTTTCTGCAGTTCACCCACATACGAAACCTCGTCTCCGGACGTTAAATTGATGGCTCCTAGTCCTTCGCGCACCGTGTCGCCAAAGTACATGACGTCACCAACCTTTCGGAGAACCACGATCTGGTAAGCTTGCGATGTTGAGTTGAAGTGAACGCGACGGTCGGTTCCATTAAAGTCTACCGATTCGATCAGACCTTGTTCCGTAAACCAGTATATTCTACATTCTGTATAGGAGAGATGTAAGCCAAGATTAAAGAACTTCATCTAAAACGCCCATTAGAAAAAGAAAATAATGTACTTTTTTGCTAAATACATTTTTTATCTAATTAAAGCACATCAAATAAATAAGGACCATGCAAGTCAATTAATAGTTACTTCTATTACATTTCTCCAGAATGTTTTACTCAGCAAGCATTTAGGAAGGCAGACGCGATAAAGAGCTACATAGAGCTACAGGGGCTATAACACCACATAGATGACATTAATAAGATAAGTAGCGGTATAGAAAAATTGGGCAGCGTTTGCTCCTGTTTTTCTTCCAAAAGTGTGAACTTTTATCACTAAACATTTTACCATCAGTTTCTTTGAGATTCCCTGATACATCGCATTCTTCATTACCTACAGATCAAAGGAATGCATCATTACTTAGTTCTCAGGAAAGCTCCCACTGTGTTGGGACAGGTCTATGTTCTACAACTTCAAGGACGTGGTCGCAGTGGACGTAGCCCATGTAGCATGCCATCGTTGGAAATTCGAAACACGGACGTTGGAAGAAAACTTTTTATTCAGATGGGAGCAACATTAAAAATTGATTTGTTGAAGGGATGTTTGAGAACAAGTGACGTTGGAAACTATAAGATTGTTGATGGATAGATGACACTAACAGAGGAAATGGTTTATAGAAAGTTGTTGGACAGTCAATAATGTCAGGTTGATATGTTTTGGTAAGGTCGAAAAAGCTTTGGTTGGATTGTTAATGGATGACAGGTGATGATGAGATCGTAAGAAACTAATTTGATACGGTGAGTGTGTAGGCAACCAATACTGTTTAGGTGCTGGCAAGGCTGGAAACTGCAGCTCGGTCGGAAAGTTGATGAAACAAGTTTTCATCCTATTATTGTCTACGTTTCCCAACAACAGAGCAGCAACGTCATAACCGACGGTTCAGCAAATGGACCAGAATTACCACAGGACATTTGATCGTTGTTGCAGGACAACGATGGACAGACGTTGCAATTATTGTTGGACTGACGATATAGGCCTATGCGGATGATGTACGACTATCGATTGTCCAAAGTTGCCTGCAAACGTTGAGGCAACGTAAAATCACAACGTTAAAAAATTTCCGAACGTTACGGGGGAACTCTTGATCACTTTTGAGTTTACTTAATGAATGTTCTGCAAGTCTCTGATGGCTAAAGGAGTCTGAGCGAAAATAAGCGGAAAGGTTGCTCGAATCATCCTGCGGAGAGCATGGTGGAAGAGATTACCTGATGGAGTGTCAAATAAAGGTCAACTGTTACGCACCATTTCTGAACAGGGCTGGCCTTCATCGAGAGATTTTTTTCGTTTAACCTGATCATCAAAAGGAAACTAAAATATGCTATTAAAAAAACAACGTATTAATTTTAACCAATAAGATCGCACTGGCTTTGGTCATCCGCCCGCGGGGTGGACTTGAACCCACGATCGTTGGTTCGACAGGCAGATGCTTTACCGACTGAGCCAACTTCGCTCCCAACTGCGAAGTCATCACGAATTCCGACTAAGTCCACAATGCTGCCGACCAAGTAGAAATACTTAAGAGTAGTTCGCACACATCCAACATTATCGAGAACTGAAGACAAGACTCTCAGACCCTGGGGATTTTGATCTTGCCTGACCATGCAGCATTGATGTTCATCCAGACATGGATCAGTGTAGAATAGGGTGTGTGTGTTTTAGTAGATGGGTGTGGGGGTGAGTAGATGACTGTGCGAATGTGAATGTGTCTCGTCATTGCTCGTGTGTGCGTGAGGGTGTGTGTGGGTGCATTGCCAGTGTGTGTACAACCCACTTCTCCATACTAGAGGGACCTATCATATGCCCAAGGCTGTGGTACATTTTGCCAGAATTAATCGCTTAGATGAGCGGCACAAGAAAGATGGAAATCCAAATACAGACTCCATCGGTAATAATCAATTTCGGCATTCATGTGCTATCCTGTTGACACGTTTTATCTTATTCTTATTTAACATTTAATGCCATCGAGCAATCAACCAACCAGATACTATTTTTTTTCTCTCTCTCTAACTCTCTCCCTTTCATACCTCTCTCGCCCAGCACTTCCAACTTCTAGATCTTCTCTGCCTTCCGGGGTGTGCTTTTAAGAAACTTGCGTGCGATTAAAGCCCAAGTCCCATAGTGAATAAGCGTAGGTGTTTGCAAGAACGTTTGTTAGCAATTGAACGAAAATCAACCCCAAAATTCATTTAATCAAAGGACGTACTAGCGGTACTACTGATAGTTGGGCTTACCCTTGATTTAGAATTAAACGAAAGTTTCTTACAGCTCCCTATTCATATACCTTGGGGGTGTTTCACAAAGATTTAAGCATGACTTCAGTCGCACTTAAATGCCGACGCGTACATGATAGGCAACGCGCGATCTTATTGATAGATACGCATTAGTGCGCGTCCTCACGACACGATCTGACCAATGCGGTCAAGCCTTTCATACCGTACGCAACTCGGTATTTAAGTGCGACTCTAAGTCATACTTAAATCTTTGTGAAACACCCCCCCCCCTGTCTCCTAGTCTAGATCTAAACGTTAAGTCAAAGAATACATACACTGTCTTAGTGAAAGGAAGTAAAAGGACGCTGTGAGTGATTGTAGGGTTTTCCGAAAAATAACTGCTAACGTCAAGATCATCGACGGATCCAGGGGGGGCACATCTAGCCTGTGTCCCCCACCCCCTTGAGAGACACCAATCTTTTAGTTAAAAATGCGTGAAATGTATAGGAAAGTGAAGACTGTTTTTTTTTAATTTGTTCTCGTGGAACAAAATGACATCGTTTTGATAATGAAGACCTTTTATCACATGCTTGTCAATTTTTTTCCTGGAATAGCCTCGATTTGGTGCTGAAATCTTATCATTATTGATTAATTATTATTATTGTTTTTTTTTTTTTTTTGGGGGGGGGGTCGTTGTCAAAGCTTTCCTGTACAAAAATGACCCCTTTGGGGAAAATCCCTAATTCGCCAATAGGTCCAGATCTAGATTACTTGCCTGCGAAATCTAATTCTATATCCAAGAGGTTGGCCTCCTCTCCAACGTGGACGATCTCTTCCCTTGTATAGCGGTCCTCGCCTATCCATGAGTCCGTATCCCTTGACCAAATTTTCACTTTATCCGTCCATACAACCCGTCTAAATAAAGATAACAATCACATAGAAAATTTTGCTAATAGAGAGTTTTCGCAAACGCTACGAATTCAAGAACACGGTACTATATTGAAGATGCCCATCAAAGGACAATGAACAGCTGGGAGGTCTTTGTCTAAAAGTGGTAACCCGCGACATCAGATACGTCCTAAGTTAACCAGCCGACGAAAAAAATGCAGATTTGTCGTTTGCCCAGAGTCAAGGACGAAATTGCCGTTTCGCGATTCACAAATTTGCGACAAATACGTCTTGGTTTGTAGTGGTTTCTCTGCTCAGGAAAGCGTTCTGACTCCCCGAGCAAAAACCCCATAATAGTACCACACCAACGAGCGTAGAGGGCAGCAACACACCTTAATTGCATTGGTGTCATACCATGGAAGCAGGTAAGGTTAAACCATGGAACTACTAGCAAATGGTTGAACACATAATTTGTTTGTCCCATGCAGGGTGTCTACATTTCTTGAATAGGTAGTTTCCGCATTCGCTACGGTGAACCTCTTTACAACGCATTGATTCTTTTGAAATTGTAATTGAATTTACAATGGAGAGCTGAGAGTCTTTTATCGGAAGTTGGTGGACTGGGACAGCACGTCCTTCGAAGATTTACACCCGTCGAGCAATTGCAAATATGTCGTTGTCCAGAGTCAAGAGATTCCGATGCTGTCCCGTTCCACCAATAAAAGCCTCTCAGCTCTCTATAATGTGAGTTGACTTGTATTTTCACAGCACTTGGTGCGTTGTAGAAAGTTTCCCCGTAGTAAATGCGAAAAGTCCGGATTTATAGAGTAGGTGCAGCTGTACAGAAAAGGACGTCCTTCTTCGTCATGTTCGTGATTGAACTTAATAATTTCTCAGTGCGGACAAGGGCCTTAAGGGTTGTGAGATTGACATTCTACTTAATGGTCCGTAATCTGAGTCGGGATTAACTTAAACTCGGGTTTAAAGAGTTGTGGTTTAAGTATGGATAGCCAATTGTTACAAAAATCACTAACAGTAGAGATATCATATTTCAGCTCATTTTGGCTGTCAAATCACTCACAATTATCTAGGAAGAATAAAAAAGATGATTGTCTGCACCATTGAAGAATCGGGAAAGAGCACAGTAAATATGAGAAACATACAATTTAATCCAAGAAAAAATGACACTTTTGGCTTCCCATAATTTCAGCACAGAGTGAGACCATGGTCGAAGTTAAACCTGACTTCAGAATACGGGCCTATTGTGTTGTAAAACTATTCAAATCCGATATTACTGAACAGAGTTTTCGATCCACACCATACGGCGGATTCAAATGGCCTTTACGGCAATGAAGAATTACTAAACGTCTTTTGCGAAATCCGGTAAATCCAAACTGCAGTTTTATCCTGGACTCTGTACAAACGACATTATTTGCAACATTTTCGTCAGCTCCGAAACTTAGGAGGAAACTGCTGTTCCTGTTCAACAATATTCGACAAAGACCTCTGAGCCGTTCATTGTCATTTTGACTGATATTTTCAATACATTTACTGATGACATGTAAGCGTGAGAGAGGTACTGTGAATGAAGTTAGATGAATAATTTTCTCTGATCCTTATAGAACAGTCGGCGCTAATTTAACACCGGCCTGGTCCATCGAGGTGATCCAACACCAGTTTGGCGTTAGGCTAACACCAATTTGATATTTAAGCAAAATCAGGGTGCTAAACCGATATCGGTCTGATACTGAGCTGGGGGGTGTTTCACAAAGATTTAAGTATGACTTAGGTCGCACTTAAATGTCGACGCGTACATGATATTCAACGCGCAATCTTATTGATCAATACGCAGTAGTGCGCGTCCTCTTGGCATGATCTTCAGGACCAATGCTGTCATGCCTTTTATACTACGCGCAACTAGACATTTAAGTGCGACTCTAAGTCATACTTAAATCTTTGTGAAACACCCCCCTGGTGTTGTTTCCCGTGCTTGTCTGGTGTTTTCCGATATACATGTAGATACCGGTCTGGTGTTAAAATCAACACCGATGTTTTTGCAGTGTGTGTATACCATAGAAGAATGGCAATGTTGGGACTACATGACTCTACACATTAGTTTATTTCATATTGGATACTAAAAGTATAGAGATGATACGCCTCACGCAGGGAATGGAAACACCCAAAATGCTTGTATAAATTTATGTTTACAGATATTCAACCTGATGAGGTCCTTAAATTGCTCCGTCAACTCTCATCTTCTAGTAATTTAGATATTCTTGATTTTGACTCAAAGCTCTTACGACTTGCTGCCCCTTATATCTATAAATCTTTATGTAGACTATTTAATATAAGTCTTTCTCTTGGGTCAGTCCCCGACGATTGGAATATTTCTAAAACGACTCCTATATATAAGGGGAAAGGGTCCAAATTGGACAAGACAAATTATCGGCCAATATCAGTTGTCTGTCATATTGCAAAATTAATTGAAAAGATTGTTAAAAAACAACTCATTAATTATTTTCTTGATCATGACCTTTTTAGCGTTGATCAGTTTGCCTTCTTACCAAATCATTCTACAGTCTCTTGTTTACACAGAGTCGTCGACGACTGGTATGAAGCATTTAATGAACATGAAGTTGTTGGAGCATGCTTTTTGGATATATCAAAATGTTTTGATTCAATTGACCATAATCTACTTCTTTTTAAAATGGAGAAATATGGAATTTATGATATCGCTTTGGAATGGTTCAAATGTTATCTTCGCAACAGAAAACAAACTGTATATTGCCACGGTCTATTATCATCCTATCAAAATGTAACCGTTGGGATCCCACAGGGAAGTGTTCTGGGCCCTATTTTATTTCTCATAATGATTAATGATATATCTGAAAGTGTAAGTGGCACATGTAATATATTTGCGGATGATGTTGTCATATATAATATTGGTCCAAACATAACAACAATAAATATTGATATGCAAAATAACTTAGATAAAATAAAAAAATGGTATGACGCCAATCATCTTACAATTAATGTTGATAAGACAAAAGTCATGTTGCTTAAAAATGGATCCACTGATAAACTTCACCTATTCATTGACGATAAGCCAGTAGAACAAGTTAAAACTATTAGATATCTTGGGGTAGAAATAGACGAAAATCTAAAATGGAATTCACATATTGCTATGTTGTCTAAAAGTTTAGCTTATAAGATATTTTCACTTGGTAAATTACGTCATATCCTTAATGAAAACCTATTAAATATATTATATAAATCCAATATACAACCCTGTTTTGACTATGCCATATCGGTCTGGGGAAATAAAATAGGTTATAATGCCCTCTCAAAACTTCATAGACTTCAGAAACGAGCTGCCCGATACGTTACTAGTAATTTCGACTTTATAAATTAGAGTGGGGAACAGATTGTTAAGGATATGAAATGGAGATCTATTGAACAAAGAAGGGATTATTTTTTAGCAAACTTAATGTATAAATGTATTCATGGAATGGCCCCATCTCGTTTATGTAATAATATTGAAATGGTTTGTGAAAGGCATAATGTTAGAACACGTAATTATAATACACTAAATGTTGTTCCCCCTAAACCAAATATTGAATGCTTCAAAAAATCTTTTATGTTCTCCGCCGCACGGGTCTGGAACAATTTACCATACTCACTTCAGAATGCAGTTACAGTAAATTCTTTTAAATCATCCTTTAAAAAAATGTATTTCCTATGATATCATGTCAATTTTCGACTCACAATGGCTGCCACAATCACTATGAACATTTGACTGCATCTCTATATTCTTCACCTCTCCTTACTTTTATGTTACCATGGTTAATACAGATATTCCTATACTTTTAAATCTTTTCAGATAGTATTAGTAATCCAATGATTTTGTCCATAATAATCCTTACTTATATTTCATTTGTTGTAACATACAATTCCCCTATTCCTATTTAATATTGATGTTACATTGCTTTTATGTGTAATGATCCTAACCCTTTGATATCTTATAGTTAAACATACATTTATAACTGATTGCCATTTTTTAAAATAATTTTTCACTCGATTTTCTATTGTGCCAGGATTATTTCATTGTTCATTGTTTTTATCAGCGAATAAATTATACAATTAGTAGTATTAAAATTAGTTACTGTTCCTTTTAATAATTTGAAATATTTTAGTTTGATTAATATTACCATTTAAGTAACAATATTTGTTTATTTATGTTACTAAGTATTGTTATCTTTGATTTAGATTTTGACTATATTTTCATGTATGATGTGATGATTTATGTTATTCTTTATGTTTTCATCAGGTCATTGATGAAAAACAGTTTTATACTGATCTTTTGTACCTGATTAAATATGTTCTAATAAATAAATAAATAAATAAAATGTGAATATAATGTATTAATTTCTTTTTTGGAATCATGAATGGATATATCGATATTTATTAACTTTTGACCTTTGACATTGGATATCAAAGGTGAAGGATAATTCTTTAATATTATTTTGTCAGTGCCTTTTTATCTTCTTGCAAAAATTGCTCTTTGACACCAAAATCACCAACATGCAGCGTTTTATCTCAGATATACCATTATACGATATATATATATATAAAACATATGTAAAAAGGTCATTGACCTTTGACCTTGAACTTTATGGATTAATATGCACTCTGTGTACTTATTTTCATTTTATTTGATCTTCCTGTAAGAAACTCTGCATTTTGACACCAAGATCACTAACCTGCTCCTTTTCATCTCAGAGATACCATTATATCGTATATGGTATATAATGTAAAAAGGTCAATGACCTTTGAAAGGCTTTAACCTTGAAAGTTTTCGTTTAATGTGCATTCTGGGTACTTAATTTCATTTTATTTGATATTGTGGTAAGAATTTGTGCATTTTGACACCATTATCACCAACCTGCGCCTTTCCATCTCAGAGATACCATTATACAGTATATATGAAAAGGTCATTGACCTTTGACCTTGAAAAAAAAAAAAAGCTGTTGATTGATTGATTGAAAATCAAGTTGCGCGTGATTTTTTTGAGCTGCGATTGATTGCAACTCTTTCTGCAACGGCCCCATTGCCGAAATGAAATAAATAAGTGGTCACGTGATACCTTTCAGCAAATGATCATTTGAATAGGATCGCCATCTTTCATAAAACGCCACATGTTGTCGTTTAATGCGTGATAGGATTAATCGATTCAGGGTATAGTGCTCGTCCCGTCCGCATGATATGACCAATGCGATGATACGTTACTTTTTAGGTGGTCTGCCTATGACAGATCACCTCTTGATTTCGTCAGAATTTTCTTTCTTTCTTTCTTTCTTTCTTTATTTATTCTTATCACCTATGTTTGTCGCCAATTTTTCTCCGAATTGGCTGAATCAATTTGGCTGATTTTTCTGTCATATACAGAGTCTATCAAAGAGACGGCATACTAAGCTTTTCAATTGAAGGTCTTATGGTCATGATGACGCATCTACGCGCCATTTTGTAAAATTCTTAATTTGATCATATCTTCATTATCAATTATCAAAAATTAACAATATTTACATCACATTAACTTCAGGTCAAACGGTCAACTGTCAATGTCATCAAAAGTCATGTAAGGGTCATGACGCGCGCGTACGCGCGCATCAAAGCTAAAAAATCCTCCAAATGGCCTATAAAAATTTTGGGTACGTTTCAGGTCATTTTAAGCATTTCAAAAATTTGCGCGCGCGCACTGCGCGCGGAACGCCTTAACGCAACACAGAAACACCGTTTTTTATATCATTGCATTGATGATAAAATTCTGAGCAATTGGAAACCTTGATCAACCTTCTACAACCATTAATAACGAAATCAACACCCGTTAAAATTTGCAGCACGTGTGCGCGCGAGCTCTCACTATAGGCCATACATGGGCAAAAACATGCCTATTGCAAATTCACTGTAGCTCTTTAAATAGTCCGTTGACCCCCAATTTTTTTTTCTATATCGATAGAGTATGAGTTGTAAATTTGATTTCATGTCACCATTGTCCCTCAATTTGATCATGGCGTCGGAAGTCAAAATATCAATTTTCCTTGTTATGACATCATAATAATTATGCAAATTAGGCTTTAACTCCGTGAATGTTGGTCAATTTTCGCCCAATTTTCGATATGATGTATATTAGGTCTTACTCTTTCTGAATTATTGCCTTTATTTTTCATTTTGATAAACGGATCATCCTGAAAAATAGCAAATAATAAAGGCAGTCATTTTTCCTCATTTTGCGTGTAATCTCTATGGGATATGACTTTTTCTCAAAACTAGATTCGACATTCCTCTATTTCGTGAGCCATATCTCCATTTTATCTTGTCAGTTTTCCCTGAGCTTTTAATATGTTGTAGCTGAGATTCTAAGCATTCGCAGGTGTGCCCTCCATTTTTTGATCAGATGCCGGGATCATGCCCGTTTTTCACTTGCAAAATTGGAATTGTAATTCTCAAAATTGCTTACGTGTAATCTCTATGGGGAATATCGTGGCTCAATAACGCATTTGACTTTCTTTCTCGGGGGCGCAGGTTCGAGTCCTGGGGTAAACAAGATGATTTTTTTCCATTTTTTTCTTTTTGCCACCTCGTACATGATTCTTAATGGTAATTAAAAGGTATAAAAGTTAAAGTTTAGCAAGATAAAACATATTTTAATTACTTTTTTTCATATCACATGTATTGTCATACATCAATTTATAAAGGGACCCTTTCCACAGTGCTTTATCGCCTCCCGTCTTTCACAAGTATTCCATCCATAATGAACATTCCGTTGTCATCATGAAGATCATATTTATCTGCATGAACATGGTAATAGTGATCATGATGGCGAAAATAAAGACAGACCACCTAATTCGTCCGCATGTGCATGACGAATTAAAATCTAGTTATGTTTATAATTATACCGCTGTTAACTGAAAGAAATACGTTAAAACACCCCAGGGGGGTGTTTCATAAAGCTGTTCGTAAGATACGAATGACTTTACGCACGATTGGTGATCCTTTCTTCTGCTATGTGATATCCCTATGTAATTGATTTATGACCCAAGAACAGGTTCCAGTCGTGCGTAAAGTCTTTCGTAACTTTACGAACAGCTTTATGAAACACCTACCTGGTGGGTGTTTCATAAAGCCGTTCGTAAGTTAAGAGCGACTTTAAGAACGACTGGTGATCCTTTTGTAGTACATGGTAATACTTCATTGGCGATGGTTTAGCGCGTAAGAAAGGATCACCAGTCGTTCTTAAAGTCGCTCTTAACTTACGAACAGCTTTATGAAACGGCCCCCTGGTCTTATGGAGAATGACTGTATATACATTGAAAAATTAATATACAATTCACACATAATTTGCTTGCCAGGGAATGTTTGAATCTTTCCTATTTTGATTTCGTTTGTTTTTATTTATTTTATTTGTTTATTTATCTATTTATTCACTTATTTATTTATTTTTTTTTTTTGGGGGGGGCGTCACATTTTAAGACTTATACCTGGTGATTTTGTCGTATTTCAAGCCGCGCTGGGACCATGTGTCAATATAAGATGCTCCTTTTGTCACTGCGGCATTTGGTCCTCCGTCTGTGACGTCAGCTTTGCGAATTTGGGGAGCAGTAATAAATCGATGCGTGAAGTACAGTGTATGGCAAGATTCGTCTAGATCCATCGACCACACAGCTGAAGGAGAAAAAAAAAAGACCGATACGAAGTGAGAAACAACGAACAGCAATTGACACCTTTCAGTATTGACGCCATCTATGTATGTTCGTGAGAAGTATTTGCTCGGGCTATTCTATCATAAGCTCACATTTTTTTAAACAATCCTTGACAGGCATATTATTCAGATTCTAGATTTCGCTTTGTTTCTGCAACAAGCCCCTGTGTTACACTGTTAGAAAAAATAAAAGAAGTTCCTGCAGCAGAGTCTCGAGAACACCTGTAATCTTACCGAATTGCGTAATAATCATTCTGTAAATTCATAAAACAAGAATTTTTCTGCAATTTAACAGAACAGGTCTGTTTAAAAAGGGAAAAAGGGTGTTTTATTCAAGGAAATTTGTAAGATTCCATACATCAAATACCAATTTCCTGTAAGATTACGCAATTCGGTAAGATTACAGGTGTTCTCGAGACTCTGCTGCAGGAACTTCTTTTATTTTTTCTAACAGTGTACTTACAGCGGAAGTAGACAGCCATGCACCACCACAACCACAACACGACCACCACCAGTACCATCACCATCATCACCATGCACCACCACCACTACCACCATCACCACCACCACTACCACCATCACCACCACCATTACCACCATCACCATCATCATCACCACCGCCACCGCCTTCTTCCCCTCCTCCTTTTCATCAATGAAATCACCATTGTCTTCATAATGGTCATTGCCACGTACTTCCACCTTAAAGGTGAAATCCCCCCCGGAAAACTGCAGATGATGTGTGAATAAATAGAGAATATCATACTAGCATAACGCTGAAAATTTCATCAAAATCGGAAGTAAAATAAGAAAGTTATCACATTTTAAAGTTTCGCTTATATTTTTCACAAAATAGTGATATGTACAACTTAGTGACATGCAAATGAGACAGTCGATAATGTCACTCACTCACTATTTCTTTTGTTTTATACTGTTTCAGTTAAACAATGTTTCATTTTTTATATACAGATTTGACCAACTTGACCAAGAACCAACTTCACTGAACCATATAATATTAAACAATGTTAGTTGAACATGTTCATGGAGGAATTAATCATCGTCTCACTTAACAATGAAGAGAAAATTAGAATACTTCATATTTCATATAATAAAATACAAAATAAATAGTGAGTGGAAGATGTAATCAGTCTCCTCATTTGCATACCGAACAGGATATGCATATTATATTAACTGTTTTGTGAAATTAAGCGAAACGTTAAAATGTCATAACTTTCTTATTTTACATCCGATTTTGATGAAATTTTCAGTGCTTTATGCTTGTTGGATTTTTCTCTTTTTATTCATATCAACTTTTGGTTATGGACTTGTCCTTTAATGACGATGATTATTATTACGGTTGATATTATTACTATACCCCCCCCCCCCTTTCCTCTGCCCTCTGTTCTGCCTGTTAATGGTTCATTGTTGTATTTATTTTCTTTTTGTTTGTGTTTTTTTTCTCTCTCCTTTATGTTTTATTTATATCTCCTTTTTTCTTGTTGGTGTGTTAGTTTGTTCAGCTTCGCGGTGTGATAGGGGGGGGGGGCTCATGGGGTGGGAGAATGCTCATTTACACATTCATTCATTCTTTCCTTTTGCGTAGCTGTTACGTTATGTCCTTTTTTATATTACTTTTGCTGCATACATTAGTTGTTGGAATGTTATTTTTGGCATGATTTCGGATTATGTCTCTGTTCTGATACAGTTTGAATTTTGACTGCTATGTATAACAGGGGGGCCACGTTCATTCACGAGTGGATACCATGCGCGACCATGGGGTCTCGAAAAGCACCCTTAACACGTAATGTCCATATTATGAAAATGCACCCCTTAACAAGTATTGGCGTGTGAAACCCTATCCTTAACAAGTATTGGAAACAAAACGATACTCTTGGCAAATATTCCTTGAAATGAACCCCTAAACAAGTACAGGAATGTTTTATTGTTACGGGTCCTTCGGTCGTCGGCTTTACCTTATTTGGTTTAGTACGATCCCACCTTCTACACCTCGCGCAAATCGGACTCTAAACACGAAGTGTTGGGGCAAAAATGACATCATTTATAAAACATTTTAACTTTGTTTTTTTTTCAGCTCCGCAAATTCGACACTAAGGCTTTTCCTAGCGAAATAGATACCCTTGTTTCATTATTTTTGTGTTTTTTTACACCCTTATCACGTTACGTACGTAACGTGCCCTATCGTGAAAAAAAAACATCCTTTTTACGTGTTTTTTTTTTGGTCGCGCATGGTATCCACTCGTCAATGTAAGTGGCCCCCGGGTATGTATATTACAGTGTAATTTGATTTGTGTATTCACAACTGAAATTATCATTTTTGTTTCTTTATTATGCATGTATGAGTTTTATTTGAATGAATAATAAAGATTACTAAACAACAATTTTTTTGTTTATGAAACCTGGGGGGTGTTTGTTACACCCACAAATGTAATAATCGCCCACAAATGTAATAACGCCCACAAATGTAATAACACTTTACCCACAAATGTAATAACGCCCACAAATGTAATAACACTTTACCCACAAATGTAATAATTTTTGATCGCCCACAAATGTAATAACACTTTACCCACAAATGTAATAACGCCCACAAATGTAATAACACTTTACCCACAAATGTAATAATGACTTTACCCACAAATGTAATAAATTTGAAGTGATTTTTGGCGAATTCGTTCTAAACTAATATCCTATAGTAATGCGTTCAAAGAGCACAAAAGTTCAAAGTCTTTTTTCCAGACCCGGTTAATGAAATATTACAGTACAAGTCCATCTTTTTCCAGACCCGGTTTTTCAAAATTATAATATACGTCCAAAGTATTTTTACCAGACCCGGTTGTTTCAAAATTATAATATACGTCCAAAGTCTTTTTTCCAGACCCGGTTAATTAAAAAATTATAATGCAAGTCCAAAGTCTTTTATTCAGACCCGGTCGTTTCAAAAGTTATAATATACGTCGGTGGGGGGTAAAGACAACACTCTAAGCCCAAGCATTTTAAGTGGGTTTAATTTTGAAGATTGGTCTCAGCTGTCATTTTTTTTTCAATATTTCTTTTATCTTTTAAATAACCGTGTCCAGACGAAAGACTAAGCATAATCCTCGTGTTATTCCACAAGAATAAGAATATGAGTCTTTTGTTTTTAGGATTGTTTAAATCATTTTTAAATCACCGGGTCTTTAATAAATATGTGCTTTTCTACATGCATGGTCTTAATTTGGAGGATTGTTGGTTCTTAGATTCGTTGTTGGGGGTTGAGTTTTATTGATTTTTTATTCCTGAAATAATTGTGTCTGGAGGAAAGTCGATCTTCGACAATCGGTCTTCATGTTGTTCCACAGTAATTAGATTATTGGGTATTCGTTTTAGAATATTTGTAAAAATTATTTTATTTTTCAATTAGTAACCAAGTCTGGAGAAAGGATGTCTGCTTTACCCACGCGTTAGTAGGGGTAGTAGTATTATCTAAAAAAGACATATTTTTACTGGGTGAAACTTTGGAAATTTGGTCTTAGATTTGAAGTTTTTCAGTTACTTTTTTTAATAGCCGGGTCTGGAGGAAAGAGTACGTTTTAAAACTCGTGTTATTCCACGAGAATAAGAATATAAGGTCTTATGTTAGAAGATTTTTTTCGTAACTGTTTCGTAACTGTTATTCATAATGTTTAAATAACAGATAACCGGGTCTGGAGAAAAGACTACGCTTGATTCTCAATTTACTCTTAGTGCATATATTCACAATATACACCGTATAAGTTGAAACAACAACAAAGACATTAATTCCACCAGTTTTAATTAACTGGGTCTGGAGACAAGACTAAGCTCGATTCCCATTTTTTCCACAGGAATATCATTATCGTATCTTAGTTTGGACTTATATTATAAATTTTGAAATAACTGGGTCTGGAAAAAGACTTTGGATTTATATTATAATTTTTGAAACAGCCGGGTCTGGAAAAAAAGACTTTGGACTTATATCACAATTTTTGAAACAACCGGGTCTGGAAAAAAAGACTTTGGACTTTTATTATATTTTTTTTAAACAACCGGGTCTGGAAAAAAGACTTTGGATTTATATTATAATTTTTGAAACAACCGGGTCTGGAAAAAAGACTTTGGACTTGTACTTTGATGTTTTATTAACCCGGTCTGAAAAACAGACTTTGCACTTTTGTGCTATATGAACGCTCACTATAGGATTTTAGTTTAGAACGGATTTGCCAAAGATCCCTTCAAATTTATTACATTTGTGGGTAAAGTCATTATTACATTTGTGGGCGATCAAAAATTATTACATTTGTGGGTAAAGTGTTATTACATTTGTGGGCGTTATTACATTTGTGGGTAAAGTGTTATTACATTTGTGGGCGTTATTACATTTGTGGGTGCAACATGGGGGGTGTTTCACAAAGATTTAAGTATGACTTAGAGTCGCACTTAAATGTCTAGTTGCGCATAGTATAAAAGGCATGACAGCATTGGTCAGATCATGCCAAGAGGACGCGCACTACTGCGTATTGATCAATAAGATTGCGCGTTGCATATCATGTACGCGTCGACATTTAAGTGCGACTTAAGTCATGCTTAAATCTTTGTGAAACACCCCCAGAAGCGGAACTACTTACTTGCTCTTACGACAAGAGTCCCCGTAGTTCCGGTTGCATCTATATCAGCCTTCCGGACTTCAGTTGTATGATAATATGGTCCCTCACTCCAATACAACCAACGATGTCTAACGTCGTAAAGAACAGTCGTAACACAACGACCTGCTCCTGTAATTTGAAAATAAAGATAAATTAAGAAAATTTAAATCCCCCTTGACGGGCTCAAGACATAGACGTCCAGATAAAATACCCTCACATTTAAGAACGTGCAATAATTGTAATTTAGGAAGGGTTGGGGATGAGTATCACGCGATAATAGAATGTACACACAACTAAAAGAGTGGGTTTTTTTGACAAAATAGCTGAAATTTTTAAACATTTTAAGAACCTCAGCGATGAAGACAAATTTATATTCATAATGAGACTTGATAATGAAAACATAATTGGTAACTTTTGTAAGTTCTTCAAACTGATTATAAAAAACGGGGTGAGTTTTAACATCAAGTAGATTTTTCTTTTTTAATTTAATTCAAGCTATCTAAAATCCACTAAAGCCACCATACCAACGATATATATCTAATATCATACATTCATTTACTTCCTGATTTGTATTCGATTATTAGATAACTTATGTATATTGCATTACGCTACACCTTCTTTATGTAAAATTTTAATACGTCATGTCTCTTTGTATATAGATGTATTTATAATAATTGGGAATCTATGTATTGATGTATTACTGATTTATACGACATACAGATATGAATATTTTTGTTTATGTTATCATTGTTTATATCTAGAAACAAAATATTCATGCCATATGAATGAAATCTGTTAATAAATTCAAATTCAAAATTCAATATAGTAAAGGAAACAAAAGTCCCCGTCTTAAACCCCTTTCACATTGCCGAAAGACCTGTTTGCAGTCGTTGTAGACGATCGCACGAACTGGAGGTGGTCGTGACTGGTCGCATCTGAACTTTGAAGATGTTCAAAATCCAAACGCGATCAAATACGATCGATTCACTAGCATCAGATCGTACCATCGGTCTGGAGCACTGGCTTACCTAGGATTTTCCCCCCAAAATTGGAGGATATTTCACCCGCGAAAAAAATTGGACAAGCCAAAAAAAAGAAGGTCTTCAACCCCCCAAAAAAGGATTTCTTACCCCCAAAAAAATTGACAAGCAAAAAAAAAAAGGTCTTCACGTTCTAAGTTCAAAAGAGGGGGCACACGTCTGTTTTCATTGCATATTTACATTACATATTATTAATTTAGCTTCTCAAAGGGGGGGGGGGCACGTCCCCTGGATCAGTTGTGACTCGTCAAGGGGGGGGGGGGGCAGGGATACGTCCCCTGCATGTGTTGTCTTCACGTTCAAAATTCAAAAGAGGGGGCACACGTCTGTTTTCATTGCATATTTACATTACATATTATTAATTTAGCTTCTCAAAGGGGGGGGGGGCACGTCCCCTGGATCAGCTGTGACTCGTCAAGGGGGGGGGCAGGGATACATCCCCTGCATGAGTTGTCTTCACGTTCAAAATTCAAAAGAGGGGGCACACGTCTGTTTTCATTGCATATTTACATTACATATTATTAATTTAGCTTCTCAAAGGGGGGGGGGGGCACGTCCCCTGGATCAGTTGTGACTCGTCAAGGGGGGGGGGGCAGGGATACGTCCCCTGCATGTGTTGTCTTCACGTTCAAAATTCAAAAGAGGGGGCACACGTCTGTTTTCATTGCATATTTACATTACATATTATTAATTTAGCTTCTCAAAGGGGGGGGCACGTCCCCTGGATCAGCTGTGACTCGTCAAGGGGGGGGGGGGCAGGGATACGTCCCCTGCATGTGTTGTCTTCACGTTCAAAATTCAAAAGAGGGGGCACACGTCTGTTTTCATTGCATATTTACATTACATATTATTAATTTAGCTTCTCAAAGGGGGGGGGGGGCACGTCCCCTGGATCAGCTGTGACTCGTCAAGGGGGGGGGGCAGGGATACATCCCCTGCATGAGTTGTGACTCGTCAGGGGGTGCAGTCTGCCCCCTGCGCCCCCCCCCCCCCCGTTAGGTACGCTAGTGGTCTGGAGATCACCGTGTGAGTGTTGTTCAACGTTGTACAGTCGACCTGATGCGAGAGATGGCAACTATGTAGTCGCATTGAGTCGACTGAAGGTCGTACAACACTTGCACAGCTTGCGACCTATAGAGACCAGTCTTGTGACTGGGTGCGATAATAATAGGCTGTTGCGAGACCGATCGCAACACGGCTTGCATTTAATTCACTACCGTTACATTCGCATGTATGCGACCATTTCCGCGTGTTATAAAATAGGAGTTAAGAATAATTAAGAGAGGGCGGAAAATATAAGAAAACGTGTAATATAAACTGCACGAAATTAAAAGGGAAGATAAGTTAATATTTTCGTCTTTAAAACATAAATCGAAATTTCCGAAATAAAACCAAGAGATAGTAGGATAAAGGGAATTCCTTCCTCAAAAAAAAAACACCGCATACTGAATTTGAGTTTAAAGTAATATCTTCTGAGATTGTGGTTTAATTATGGATTGCTAATTGTTAAGTATATGTTGCAGGTCTAATTTATTAGCTCATTCAAACAAAAGGATATGTAGATATACGCGCACCTCTATATAGCTCATCGCAGATTGGTCGACAGTCCATTGGAACCCGCAAGCTATGGCTGCTATTACATTGCTCCGAGTTTGAATTGGTCTATACCTCACATCAATCACAAGAACACTCGCACTGGTTTCATTCAAACGTACGAGCAATCGCATTGTCTCACGTCGACTCTCACGTACGAATATGCAATCAGTCGTGCAACTATTGAGACTGATATGAAACCACTCGCAATCCATCGTGCAACACTCGCATGTGATCGAACACGACCACCGCACGAGCATATGCGACTTACTCGTGCAACGGGGTTTACTGGTTGTTTTTGTTATACGATAGCTGTTGCATTTGTAGTGCATCTGTGCGATCTTATGAGATGACTAGCGATTCATGCCTGTTGCAGCCTGTCACGTACACGACCAAAAGGTCGCAAATGGTCTTACGTCAATTGTGAAAGAGGCTTTTCAAAGAGTTGCGATTGATACGATCAACCACAACTATGGAAAGCCAGCAACGTCAACATCTAAATTGCATGCCTGTTCCATAAAAAGGTCTAGATATGATGTATATTCAATCATTCATTCATCATTTTCTTCAACTTCAGTTTTGTTCTCTTTGTTTACAAAGGACCTTGTGCGAAAATTTCCCGTAGAAAAAAATATGACACAGTTGGATTTCCATACAGTTAAGGTTGATCCTATCAATCGTAACACCTTGTAAGACGGGGCCCAGAATATAATTCACCAGCCGGCTGTGCCCCCCCCCCTCTGGATAAGCCAGTGATTTGAATATTATTATAATTATGGTAACTAAATTAAATTGAAATTGCATCGACAAAAAGAGAAAAGACCTCACCCATCGGTAGTTTGACGTATTTAACTTCTGTAAGAAGTTTAGCATCTGTGACGTTTGCCATGAATATTGATTTAGCATGGTTGTCGCCAATAAACACCAGTATACTGTCTTTATCTGCATACAAGAACGAACAAAAGTGATGATAAAAATTGTAATATGCAACATTTATATAGCGCTTGATAACGGGGGTAAGGGGAGGTACTTCCATTGACGAGAGGATACCATGCGTGACCATGGGGTCTCAAAAAAACCCACCCTAAACACGTATTTTCCATATTCTGAAAATGCATCCCTTAATTAAAGGCGTGTGAAACCTACCCTTAACAAGTACTGGAAACAAAACGATAGTTTTGTCAAGTATTCCCTGAATTGAATCCCTAAACAAGTACAGCGATATTTCAATTGTTATGTCACGGACGTCGGTCGTCGGTTTTACCTTACCTACATCAACGGGTTTAGTACAGCCCCACTCGCGCAAATCGTACTCTTAACACGTAGTGTTGACTCTTGGGGCAAAGAGTACATCCTTTATAAATCATTTTAGTCTTGTTTTTTTATACCCTCGCAAATATGACCCTAGACACGTAGCTTTCCTATCGAAAACAGATACCCTTTTTCCCCTTATTTTAGTGTTTTTTTTACACCCTTATTACGTTATTTACGTAACGTGCCCTATCTTGAAAAAGACATCCTTTTTACGTGTTTTGGGGGGTCGCGCATGGTATCCATTCGTCAACGTAAGTGCCACCCTCCCCCGAGGCTTGATAAATGTTTCTAAGCGCTGCATATTACCCCGGCTTAAGCACGGATACCATGGTCGGGCGCAACGGGTATTCAAAGAATTTCTTTCTACCGGGAACACAGTCACAGCACCTGGGTGGAGAGTGGCAATTGTAGATAAGCCCTTTGCCAAAAGGACGCGAGTACTGCGTTTTGGATTTGAACCCCGGACTGTGTATGATATTTCTTTGTCCACAACTTCATGTTCTGTTGGTATATTAAACAGCGATCAGACTTCTTCCAGAAAATCTAGGGCGACTGTTCTACATGCTATCAAATGTGTCCTCTTCTCATTGTTCACTTCTCTTTCTAATTCAAGACCTTTCGTGGGATATGAGCTGTTCCAAGCAAGTTTGCCTTCTGTATCGTTTAATAGACACCTCGACTCCTGAACAACCAGAAAGCTTTTGTGTCTTGTTGTCACAGTTCCTCCGATGACTATTGGTACTACCTTTTAAGTACCAATTATTATTATTATTATTATCATCATCATCTTCTTATTCTTATTATTATTATTATCATTAGTATTATTACTATTGTGTATTATTAATATCATAATTATCGTCATTTGTTTATTATTATTATTGTTATTATTGTCATCATCATTGTTATTATTATTTTACAATTCTAAATTATAGGTCCAACAATAATAATGATCGATAAATGATCATTATTGTTTTTTCTAAGGAAGTGTTTCAGCATTCGTTGATAAATTACAAACTCATAAAAAAATGATAAAAAAATAATTGATCAAACTACAAAGTGACATTAAAATCATGATAACAATATAGACAATAACAATATAGATAATAAACATAATTAAAATATGAATGTACTGGGGCCCGTTGCAGAAAGAGTTGCAATCAATCGCAACTCTATTAACTAAAAATCATGCGCAACTTGATTTTCAACCAATCAACAACGCGCATTTGGGAACTTGCGTTTGATTTTTTGACTTGCGTTTAAACGCAACTCTTTCTGCAACGGGCCCCAGGCCGGATATCGTAAGTAAAAGCTTGAATGAGTAAACAGCCTGGGATTGAGAAAGACCTAACAAAGTTTAAGTAAAGAGGGTCGGTCTGCTCAACATGACCAGGCGCGGATCCAGGGGGGGGGGACAGGGGACATATGCCCCTTCCCCTCTTTTTGAGAAGAGAAATTTAAATTTTTAATGTAAAATTGTCATTGAAGCTGAGGTGTGGCCCTCTTTTAAAATTGAAGACCTTTTTTCTTTCTTTTTTGGGCTTGTCAATTTTTTTTCAGGTACGAAATATCCTTAATTTGTGGTTGAAAACCTTTTTTTTTGGGGGGGGGGGGAGGGGGGGGGGGGCTTGTCAAAATTTTCTTTCAAAAAATTTGCCCCTCTTTTGGAAAATCTTGGATCCGCCCCTGGACATGACAAAATACTTTCTCATTCTCAAAGGTTAAGATATATTAATTTTCACGATTTTGCTCTAGATGTCTGAGTTGGATAGTAATATAAATGTTGTAGAAATGTTCTTTCGGAGAACATCAAATATATTGCCCTTAAAGAAATATATTGCCCTCGTCAAAAGACTCGGGCCAATACGATTCTATTGCGGGCAATATATTTAAAGTTCCCTCAGGTTAGTCAATATTATATAATTATGATTAATATGGTTATTCATGCTATATGAGTGTACTTACTTTGTGAGTAATGTGGACTGCCAAGCCAGGCATTCGTCGAGGAGAATGAAGCCATCAGGAGAAATACAACGGATACGATGCCATAGGTAGTTGCAAACATTGTTTTCTTATTATCTCTGTGTGAAGGGGAGGAGGATACGTAATTATATATTATAATATACATAATTATATATTTATATATATATATATTACATTTTATAAATATTAAGATTATACATGTAAAACAGCTTCAGTTTGTCGTTGTTCAAAACCCACCTTCATCCGACAAGGAAAATTATAGTTGGTATATAAATAGTGTCGAATATGTGTCTATCTGACGGTCAATCGGATCGGGGTCGCCCTCGTCACTAACCCGTCTCAATGGTCTAGTGGTTAAGGCACCAGCGTTCAAAGTTGGAGGCCCGGGTTCAATTCCCGGCAGAGACATTTTTTCGGCATCCCCAATTTTTTTCCAAAGGGCAGATAGCTCTGGGGAACCTTGATTTTAACGCCTACCATTGTTCTCTTCATCCATTTTTTTCACAATATATATATATATATATATATATATATATATATATATATATATATATATATATATATATATATATATATATATAAATATATATATAATGAGATGAGGCGAGGCCAATTCAACAGATGACGTAGGACACCATTATTTGCTTTAGCTTTCGTCTTTTAATTGAGACTTCGTCAGAAGCGTCTGTAATTACATTCTATTGTGATAGTTAAATATGACCGTATCCTATCTCGTTCTTTTGCGAGTTATAGTAGTTTTCAAAGTCAGCACTGCTGCTATATTGAATCGCGTGATGCAGGTGAGACCGCCAGAGGCATTAAACTTGTAAGGGATTCGTGCCCCAATGGCTATCCATAGTTAAACCACAACTTCAAACCAGGGTTTAATTTAAACCCGACCTCAGAATAAGGGCCAGAGAGTACATCTTTGTGAGATGATGCATTATAAGTTTCAACAAAACGTTTATTCCAATATACATGTATATTCCTAATTTGCGACGCAACCCTACGTCTTGCATGATATTATCTCGTAAAAGTACATTTTTTGTCTTTTTATATCAACCACCACAACTATGGAAAACCAGCAACGTCAACATCTAAAATACATGTTTGTTCAAAATATTTTCTAGTTAAGATATGATGAATATTCATACATTCATTTTTTTTTTTTACAATTTAGAATGGTTCTCTTGTTTTCAAAGGACACTGCGATTTCCTAAGGAAAAAACAACAACTATGACACGGATTTCCATATATATTTGAGGTTGATCAAAACTCTGTAAGACGAGGCCTTGGTATGTGAAGATGTATGTCACCCTTCGCATGCAACCTATGCAGACATTGTTGGTGTTCAGGGCCAGAGATGTGTTCATATCTACAGAAGATTTAGCAATGTGACGATATCTTCAACACGGTGGACATCTACAACGAGTGTTTTCACAGTGTGTCTACATAGTGTAATGTGTGGACATTGATCTACACTGGCAAAAATGATCAAATTTAACAGTGTGAAGATAATTTTACACAGTGTAAGTGTTCACATTGAGCTCGCATACTGTACACAGCAAAAACTGTGGTGTTAACCGGTGTACATAGAGGACCACACCAGTTATTTTACACCGGTGTTAAATGTGTGGTGTTAGTTTTGCACCTATAGGTGTTATTACAACACCTTTGGTTGTTACATTTACACTCTTTGGTGTTATGTTCAATCTTTAGGGTGTAATTTTAACACCTCGGGGTGTGGTACGTCCTCCATTAACACCAATTGGTGTCAGTTTTAACACCACAGTTTTTACAGTGTACTGTGCATGGTGGAGCGTTGTTGATGTTTATTTTTGGGAGTGTTTCAGTTGCACTTTTTCCGACACTTTTTATCTTCAAAGCATTGGTTTGACTCATTAAAAAACGGTTATACCAAACAGCCTGAAAATATTAAAATTATGATTAAAAAGTGTCATACATAATGTTCTTTTACCTTTGTTATTCCGATGTAGACCTATATAAAGTGGAGCGAACAGCGTTTGTATGGTCAAAATTGATCATCTTGTTCGTAAAATTGACAATTATTGATTTTTTATTAATTTTCATAATTTGACCATAAAAATAAAAATGAATAAAATATGAGCAAAAATTTAATCATTAAACTAAAAAGATGAATTTACTGAAAGGTCGCCAATTGACATTTTTAATCTGTGAATTTCTGGGTTTTTGGTTGTTTTTTTTTCTTTTTCCATTGATCTGTGAATTCAGAGTGTGTACAATGACTATGATTATGATTAGCTCAAGTTAAACAGTTTTTATTTAGGATTGATATTACAGCACCATAAGGTAGCGTGAATGGTTTCAGTTTTTATGTACATTTTCATTTGCGTGATTTCTAATAATGCTATAAAGGATTCAGGATAATGACAAACTGCAGTAGTATTATAGACTATCCCTTTTATATGCTTTCTTAGCAATCATTTTTTTTTGGGGGGGGGGTGCTTGGAGAGCCGCGTATGTTATAAACCATGTGAGACATCCTCTTAAAATAAGGTAATTGGTATGCTAAAACTGTAGAGACTTGACCCAAATCTCAAAATCCTCTCCATTTTTTAATGATATTTTTTTCTTGTACCAAAATATAATTCATTATAATTGTTGTGATAATCTTTTTTCTTGCTTATCAATTTTTAAAAGATATGTTTAAATCATTTTTATCAGGCCCCTGGTAGGATACTAATTGTACAACCTTACCTGTCAATTGCAGAAAAACTTAATGATCCTTGCAGTACTACTTCGCCCTAAATAAATTACAAAGTCAAAATTGCTTGAATCCGTCTGTCAGCCTAGCTAAAATGGAACACTTTCGCTTGACTCAAGAAGGCCTAATTACTGGATTGCTCAAAACATTTTATACGTATATATATTTGGTTAACGCCAATACCATTTCTTCCCTGTTTGAATGTTGTTTTCTCTGTTTTACTTTAACTCGCCTTTTAATTGTCTTTACCTAAATGCGCATAGCAACGCGCATATCCACAGAAACCATTATTACGTAACAGTAAGGATACTGCACTGCGCATGCGATATGCGAAGCGAAGTTTAACGATTAATCCTTCATACGGTTACAGTCATCATCAGTTCAGTGCTGGAGGAGGGGGCGGGTATCGAGGGCGATTCTCGCAGAGCGAGAACTGATTAAAGCAAAGGCCCATAAAAAAACAACTTAATTGAAAGTAAAAGTCCACCCCCAAAAAATGACGATTTAAATGAATAGAGAAAAATCAAACAAGCATAACATTGAAAATTCATCGAAATCGTGGATGTGAAATAAGAAAGTTATGACATTTTAAAGTTTCGCTTAATTTTCACAAAACAGTGATATGCTCAACTCAGTAACCTGCGAATGAGACAGATGATGTCCCTCACTCACTATTTTGCTTTTTATTGTTTGAATTATACAATATTCCATTTTAACAGATATGACAATAACGACCAACTTGACTGTATTTAAACAATGGTAGTTCCACATGTTCAGGGTGTATTTGTTTCATTTGACATTGAGGAGAAAATAAGAATATTTCATACTTCAAATAAAAAAATACAAACGAAATAGTGAGTGAACGACGTCATCAGTTTCCTCATTTGCATACCGATCAGGATGTGCATATAACTGTTTTGTGAAATTAAGCGAAACTTCAAAATGTCGTCACTTTCCTATTTTACATCCGATTTTGATGAAATATTCAGTGTTTTGCTTATTGGATTTTCTCCTATCATTCGAATTAACTTTTTGGTTGGGGTGGACTTTTTTTCCTTTAAGGTTCTGTTGCAAGCAATACTATACATCCTTAAATACTAGTATAAATTCAATAAAATGCTTTTATCTAAAACTAGACAAACATTTTTTAGATTATTTTTAATCATTATTTTACTAATGTGTCCATCTTTGTAAGCAATTCTACAACAATTATTTAGCGGAGTCTACATACACAAGCATTTGCCTTTTAGTGGATCCCTCCATATTCTCTGATCTTTATAAAGTTTATTATTTGCTTATATAGTAATACTTTGCCTTACTTATGGGCAATTTATACACCCTATTTTCTCAAGTCTTACTGCACTTCATGAACTGAACCGAGTCATGGTACACACTGAGGTGTTAACCGGTGTACGTAGAGGACCACACCAGTTATTTTACACCGGTGTTAAATTGGTGGTGTTAGTTTTACACCTATAGTTGTTATTACAACACCTATGGTTGTTACATTTACACTCTTTGGTGTTATGTTCAATCTCTAGGGTGTTATTTTAACACCGTGTGGTCCTCTATTAGCACCAATTTGTGTCAGTTTTAACACCACAGTTTTTACAGTGTATGAACATTACTGACTCACTGTCAAAAGAACACGAAATCAGAGACAAAAATTTCATGAATTAAAAGGTCCCACATATAAAAAGTCGGACGTAAATATTTTATGGATTTACCCTTTTGGAAAAAAAAAGATTATCATTAATTTTGTTAAGTATGCATAAACGATTATGGAATTCACCATAACGAAATGGAGTAGATATTCATATTGTGACATCACAAAACCAAAGTTGAAATTGAAAATAAACTAATTTATGCTGCAATGAATTTTCGCCAACATCCATTTTCAATGAGTCTAAGTCTGTTTTTATTAAAACTAGTTTGATGTCAGAGTCAATTTTTCGATGACTATAGGCCTATATTTCTTGTTTTCATCTGCTTTATTCGGTCAACACACACCAAGTATAAACAAAAATAACTAATTAAACATAATTGAACTATTTACAAGTCATCATAATATTTAAAAGAACAAATATATGTAAATAATAATATATAATAAAAAAATTGTTTTGCTCAGGCTAATCTGAATACCATAATAGTACGTGGATCATCACGAGAAAGTAATTAAAAAGAAAATCAAAGGAACGGAGGATAGTATCAAAGAGATGACAAGGAAAATGAAAGATGAGATAAAAGGAAATATTCTCTCATTTTCCCATCATCCTATATTTGCATTTCCTTTTACCTATTAGGCCTATTTTTTTCATTCCCTATAGACGTGTTCACTTTTTTTTTCTTCTTCCAGTATAGCCTAGTTTTCTTCTTTCTTCCTGCGCATCATTAACGAATTTTAGAATCAGGTTCATGTTCATTTAATTTTCAGCATAAATAATAGGAATACAATAAGTATGACTTATAAATACACAAACAATTATTTATAAATTGAGATAATAGAGCCCTCTTATTTTCAGTTACTCGAATCAAAATCAACGTGATAAAGAAACTGGGCATTGAATCAACGTTGCGGTCGGTGCTAATCTACGTGGAATTGAAAACGTAAACACAAATATCGGCAGCTTGGAATTAAACTCACTATTTTCTCTGAAACAATGTCTGACTGGGACTGGGGATCGAAGAAAACAGGTAAATATTTTGAAATTACTGTACTGATTTATTTAACTCTATTTACTTTATTGCTTAACAAATAAGTGAATGGAAATATTTCCTTTATTTTCTTGAAACTCTTCATAAAACAGTACTGCAACGTGCCCCACACGTACAATTTTGTGTTTGTAAACTCTTCATAATCGACCCCATAAATCAACAGTAGGTTTCTCACTCGTTGACAGATCGACTCCTCATTCTAACTCTTTTCTATATCATATGTATGTAACTTTATAGAATAAAGTGCTCAAATATAGGACACTCAAGCATGATTGGACCAATTCAAAAATATAATCATTATCATTGGCATTGAATCAAATGAAATCGTGTCTATTTCTGTGGTTGAATGTTTTACTTTTAGAAAAAATGTGGTAGGCCGAAAACTATGGAAACTATTTACTTATACAGTATAA
This sequence comes from Lytechinus variegatus, assembly GCF_018143015.1. Lineage (NCBI taxonomy): Eukaryota > Metazoa > Echinodermata > Echinoidea > Temnopleuroida > Toxopneustidae > Lytechinus > Lytechinus variegatus. Next base: position 15,493,660 of record NC_054745.1, on the reverse strand, counting down.
GTTATACTACCAGAAGTTTTTTTTCTGCCCAATACCAGAAGTGTAAAGTTGTGCTCCGTGATCAATTTTGGCAATTTAAACTGCACTGCACTCTAAACCCCAAAATAATCGCTTGATTGTTGAGAAAACATTTTATTTCAGCTGCGCAAATGCCGATTTTGAATTATTACTATTAATTTTGATGTAGACATTGATAAATGATAATCATTTACTTTCCAAATGGACCTCTTTCGGCTCTAAATATCGGACGTCTTCACTTAGCTCCACTTGGCTTCGTTTTGAAATCGAGCGTGCGCATGTGGACAGCACGCATTTCCAATGCAATCGGCTGATGTTTGATATTTGGGAGAGTGTGCCATATTTGGGAGGTAGTTGAATTTCCCGCCGTGTGGAAACCTCACGTTGGCCATTGCAGATCTTTTTGCAAAAGATCGAATATGTGTCATATATATTGGGCAATATTTCCTGCTAAAATCACTTCATCCTTACAAGATTTTTTTTGGGTCATTGATCTTATGGAGTTAAAAATTAGTGAGGGTCATGAGAATCTTTGTAAATCAAAATCATGGATTTAACCCCTGGATTTAACCCCTGTGGAATAGCTTTTCTGAGCAGCAACCTGGATCTACTGTGTGTGTGTGCAGTTCATTAGTGCATGTATCACATGTATGCAAGTTCCCCGAGATTGCAGTTCCCTATATAGTTGTGGGGAGAAAGTTTTTTCTGTCCAATATTTTGACACTTCACTCGAGTCATTTACCGGCCAAATCATGGTTTTGGGAACCCCTTGTAGATTTGTACATGTGTACGTGTGTACAAAATAGATGGAGATGGAAAATAGGGAACCATGCGTTGTGACTGAACTATAAAATCCCTGAGCACTGTACGAAGTAAACGGTGATTCCAATTTCAGGATAATGCCCATTTACCCATTAGTCTGTCCAAATCAGGAAGAAGTAGATTGAAAATGCAATTCAATATTGGGCCTGAGGCTTTTTAAGCTCTTCACTCAGTCTCAGATTCAACCCACTTTAAGCCGTTATGATATAATCTTGTTCTCTGTTGGGACTGTTCGGACTCGCCCGTTTTTGTATGCATGATTTTAGTCGCCAACTTCAGTCCATTTCAAAATTACTTTGATTATTTCCTTATTTCTTTAAAGGTAAATGAAAGTAGTTGCAGTAAGCACTGATTACACGAGAAAGTGTTTGAAACTTGTCGCGATATCATCAAAGAACTAAATCTGGTACAGTTACATAAACTGAACTTTGTGAAATCTTGAAATCTATGCTGAAAAATGTTCACACTGAAGATCACCAACACAGATAAGCGCACGTGGGAAAGTGTATTATTGCTTTGAATGTCGGCCCGACGCTTGACCCGAATCCCATGCTTATTTGCTAATTTCTCAGCAATTACACAATTTCTTCCAGAATCCTTTGGCTTTTTTTTTATTTATACAAACAGACACTTTGGTGGTCATTTCATTGGATTCTGTACGAACTCATTTTGAAATCATTACCACAACTGGAATTTATCTTTAACTTGTAGAAGATTTTACGGGGTCCCTATTGACCTGTGTGTGTGCTTTATATAAAGGGTTGAATTAATTCCTTGTTAATTTTTCTTAATAGGTGGACAAAATAACCACGGTGGTAAAATGAGTACAGAGGACATGCTTGAAGCCGAAAATGACCGAATGACACTCGGTCTAGCGGCTAAGGTCTCAACTTTGAAATCTGTAAGTAGTCTAATGGGTTTATAATCACTTGGGGCTGAATGCCAAAAAAATAGTTGCAAAAAACATGAAAGCATGAAGATACATCATATCTGGAAAAAATTTGAACGAACATGCAATTTAGTTGTTGACGTTGCTGGCTTTCCATAGTTGTGGTTGATTGTATCACTGCCGGGACCCCGTCTTGTGATTGATCCGATCAATCACAACTATGGACGGCCAGCAACGTCATCTATTATTCATGTTCGTTCAAAATGTTTTGAACTATGATGTATATTATCCATTGTTTTCTTAAAAATTCACTGTGCTTATCTCTATTATAACTGGATCTCCGTAGAGTTGGAACAAGACTTTTAAGGCATCCAAAGACCTATGTGACCTTCAACCTTAATTAAATCAAATTATTAAACATGCAATTGGTCTAATATTAAATTGAATTGCTGTTTGTCCTGCAGTACACTTGGTCTAATACCATGTAGTCTATAATCTAAATTATTGTTTAGTTTAATGCACAGAGGCCCCTATATACACTTAAAGGTCAAGTCCACCTCAGAAAAATGTTAACTTGAATCAAGAGAAAAATCAGACAAGCATAATGCTGAAAATTTCATCAAAATCGGATGTAGAATAAGAAAGTCAGGACATTCTAAAAGTTTTTTTGTTTTTCACAAAATAGTTATATGCACAATTTAGTCACATGTAAATTAGAGAATTGATGATGTCCCTTACTATTTCTTTTGGTTATACATATAATACACAATATAATCATTTACAGATTTGACAAGGACCAACTTGACTGAACCATATTGAACGTGTTAAACAATGATAATTCTACATGTTCAGGGAGAAATAAAACTTTTGTTTCACAGGACAATGAGGAGAAAATTAAAATATTTCATGTAATAAAATACAAAAGAAATAGTGATGTCATCAGTCTCCTCATTTGTATACCGAACAGCATGTGCATATAAATCTACTTTGTAAAATTAAGCAAAAATTAAAAATGTCATAACTTTCTTATGTTACATCCGATTTTGATGAAATTTTCAGTGTTATGCTTGTTGGATTTTTCTCTTTTTATTCAATTCAACTTTTGGTTGGGGTGTACTTTTCCTTTAATGTCATTTAAGTTTGAAGGTCACATAGGTGACTGGATGCCTGAAAAGTCCTTTTCTTTTATACTTTTTTAAAGAAGAATCATTTTATCAATCAGCTTTGGCTTATGTATACTTCTGGCAGTGGCAAACTGGCAGTAATACACTCGTTCTACAACTATGGAAAGCCAGCAACATCAACAACAAAAAAGCATGTTTGTTCAAAATGTCTTCCCGTATGATGTATCTTCACGCTTTCATATGTTTTGGGGCAATTCATTATGCCCTTTGTATACAAAAGGACAATGTTTTGAATATATCAGCTTATAATTTGGCACTTTAACCTTTAAAAACTGTAAGAATAATATAGCTTTCTTTACCATTCATGCATGGATACAGAACTCGGTAAACATAAAAAGGATACAATGTAAACAAAATCTCGACATTTTTTGCTTTTCATAATTTTAACACTGATTTAAGGATATGGGCCTTTACCTTTTTTTTCAGCTTGCCAAGGATATGGAGAACGAGACAAACGACCAAAATGTTTATCTTGATGGAATGGTAAGACAAGATGTTTGTCAGTGTTTGTCGGGGGGGGGGGGTAGAGTTAGGGACAGTCACCAGAGACGCATACCCGGTACATGACCAGGGGGTGTTTCACAAAGATTTAAGTATGACTTAAATTGCACTTAAATGCTGACGTGTATTGCAATGCGCGATCTTATTGATAGATACGCAGTAGTGTGCGTCCTTAATACTCGATCTGACCAATACGGTCAAGCCTTTCATCCCGTACACAACTCGGTATTTAAGAGCGACTCTAAGTCATACTAAAATCTTTGTGAACCCCCCCCATATTTAGGAATCATTTCTTGATATTGTTATACATTGCTAAGTGAAAAAAAAGTCTTTGATCTGGGCTATATCAGTTTATACTTGTGTAGGGCGGTAAAAAAACTACAGAAAGTATTCAGAAGTAAATTATGTAAATAGAGTATTGATTTGGCAAGTTTAGAGAGGTTTAGAAGCATGTGGTGGCCACTAAAGACAGATTTATTTTGTAGACTGGTGGCTGCTACATGGCCCTGCGAATGCTAGGGGTGCTGAACTCCCAAGATATTTTCCTTTGGGGTGCTGAATGTGTTATTTTACATAGGCAGCACGCTCTGAAATTCTGGAAGGTGTGACCCATAAGACCTTAATTTTGTAGTGAAACCCCTTTTTTGAAAAATTGATATTAGCACCCCCACTAAAAAAAATTGTTTCCATGGCCCTTGGCCGCTATTTTGTTCATGCCCACCAGAAGGAATCTTGATTTTACTCTTTATATTGTTAATGCAACAGTTTTTTTTTTCAAGAGCTGAGCTTTTTTGTCCAAAATGTGTCTTTATGTTCCTTTTTTCCTATCCAGGGTGATGATTTCTCCAGCTCAGAAGGCCTCCTAAGCGGAACGGTAAAGCGGCTGGACGGCATGCTGTCGTCCGGCCGCGGGAATCGCAAGCTCATGTGCTACATGATCGTAGGACTCGTTCTATTATTCGTCTTTGCGTATCTCCTGTTATCTCGAGTGACTGGGCACTGACAACGGATGAGTGTCGAACAGTGAGATTGAGGATCAGATATGATTATATTTTTTCAGGACTACTTTGCTCTTTTTAGTGGGACTCTGAAGCGGCACCTAGAGACAGACTTCTCTACTGCGATGGAGTTGAACGAGATCATTGTGCGGAGATCTCTGTGAACTTCTGTACGCTGAAGATTTGCAGAACTTCGAAAGGTGGATATGGCTCTGCCATTCTGAGTCCTTCTACTTCTGTACAGATGTGGCATATAGAGACTGACCTTCTATTTATTGCTTATTTCTATCGAGTATGAATACAATCAATGCCTGTTCTTGTGCAGAGAAGATTCAGGTTGTGGAAATGATGGTATTCTTTATAGCATTTTCCCCTGCACTAATCTGCTTCACAAGAGACAATCATCCTGTTAATTGCTATGAAGTATTCCGATCATGGACGGATCCTGTATGCGGAAGATTCAGATCGTGGAAAGAATGGTTATAGTACTTCTATTGCACTAATCTGCATCACAAGAGACATTTATCCTGTTAATTGCTATGAAGTTTTATTGCGATCATGGACGGATCCTGTACGTGGAAGATTCAGATTGTGGAAAAGCTAATTATGGTGACTCTGGTCCGTAATTAGCCTTATCTTCTGCACTTATCTCCAGCAGGTAAAATCATACATCCTATTTATTTCAATCAAGTATTAACGTGATCATGGATGGCTCATGTACATGTACGCGGAAGATTCCGATCGTGGAAACGATTAGTAGCATCCATTCTTACACTTGACTCCTGTTCTCGTCAGCATCTCATAGAGACATACATTCTTTTCATTGCTAGTGTCAAGTGTTAATGCGATCATTGACGGATCCTGTACGCGGAAGATTGAGATCATGGAAAGGATTAGTAGCGTCCATTCTTATCCTTTTCTCATTTACTGAGTAGCACCACATAGCAACATATACTTCCTATTTATTGCTATCAAGTAGTAACTTGTTGGAGGCTGATTCTGTATATATGCGGGTGGTAAACTGCTAATTCTTCTGTTACTAACTCGTCCACTCATCACTTGGTCTACCTTCATTGGTCTAATGCCATTCTGTCCATCAACATTTTGCCTAACAACCATTTGGTCCAATAACCATTTGGTCTAATAATCACTTCTTCTAATCACCAGGTCGCCTATGACCATTTTGTTGAATAACCCATTTTCTTTTCATTCATTTCGGCCAATTGGCACTTGATTGGTTAATTGGTGGGGATTTTTTACCTGATTGCTAAGAAAGCATGAATGCTTGTAAGCAAGCAACCAGAGGACCGACGGCTAAAGGTCCTCTCCGAAGGACCTGGTAATTTGGATTAATGCCTTACCAAAGGCAAATTTTCTGTAGAAAAAATTATGACACTGATGGATTTCCATAAAGTTACGTTTGATTGGATCAATCGTAACTCTTTGTAAGACGGGGCATGGGCCTGTCTTACAAGAGTTGTGATTGTTTTCCATGGAAAGCCAGCAAAGTTAAAATGTAAAATGCATGTTTGTTAAAAAAAATTCTAGATGTTAATGTATATCCATAAATCCATTGACGTCTTGACAATTTGATGTGTTCTCCTTTGTTGACAAAAGACATTGTGCAAATTTCCTACATAGAAAAAATTATGACACTGATGGATTTTCACAGAGTTACGATTGATTGGATCAATTGTTACTCTTTGTAAAAGGGGGGCCCTCATTGGTGTTGATTTAGTCATTCATACAGTCACTTGTAATTTGTGAACAGCATTGAGAAATGCCCACCTGTAAACATTTTAATGGAAGTGTCATTGTTTAGTGTTTCTCGTCTTTCATTTTCAATTGGAGGAGCAAGGCATTAATGCCCTTCAGCAAGCGATTCATCCATGTTGTGCTGCACCCACCCCAGGGGGCCGTTTCATGAAGCTGTTCGTAAGTTAAGAGCAACTATAAGAACAACTGGTGATCCTTTCTTGTGGTAGATGGTATACACCACAAATCGTCATTGGCGATGGTTTAGCGCGTAAGAAGGAATCACCAGTCATTCCGAAAGTCACCTTTAACTTACAAACAGCTTTATGAAACGCCCCCTAGTTTTTTGTTATTGGGTACTCACAGGATTTGTGCAAAGATCATATGACAGTCGGTAAGGCCAGTGGGGCAATGCCCAGGGGAATGGTCAAACTTCATACAAAGCACCTACATGAATACAATTAAGGTATCATTACTTTTGTTATTTGTGTTGTGGAAATGATGGTAACAATTCACTGTAAGCTTCCTTTCTGTGAAACACTAAACCCAAACTTAACACCACAATACCTTTTATTCTTATGAACATTTACTTGTATGATTGTGCTATGAATTTGCTTTGATTTGTAATTGTTTTGGTGACTTGCACTTCTAATCTGGCTTCTGTAAGACAAAAGTTTGCAATCAATCTCGATTGACCAATCAAAATCATTGTTGCATGCTCACTTTGTTGCAAACGCTGACCAGTGACCAATCAGAATTGTTCTTTTGTATTTGAAATTCTTTGCAAAAAAATTGTGTTATGGGGTTGAAAGATTCTCCTTTTCTGACAAATGAATTCAAAATTCTAGTAATTTCAGACATATTTTAGCCATCAAATTTTTTTTTTATTAACCGGAAGGCTCATTCCAAATCATTTTTGCACTTAACTTAATTTTGATGTGGGCAACTGGTAAAGGGTTTGCTTAGCAGACTAGCTCATGAAATTCATTGAGAGCAACAATCTTTGGCATTTAGTTCAATTCCCATTCGACAGATGTAGGTCTATTGAATAAATAAATTCCATGCTGTTTTCACTTTACACTCTGTTCATTTACAGCGGGCATTCAAGAGTAGGCCTTTTTTGACACCCATATTTTTTTAGATACAATAAAATAGAAACAATCGTTCAGCAGAATACCATTCTTGAAATGGTATATATTTTTTATTATGTGCATGTAAAGAATAAATTACTATAATATAATCCATTACTAGTGTATAAAATCTCATTTCTAAAGGCTTTTGATAGATTGTATGACAGTGGATATGGTCTGTATACATTTGGGCCAGGTATTGGTAGGAACAGGGAAGTGGGAGATTTAAGAGAGAGAAAGAGGGGGAGGGGAGGGAGAGAGGGATAGATAGGGTTGGAGTGAGAGAGAGCATGGAGAATGGAGAGAGACAGGGTAGAAGAAAGAGAATGAGATGGAGGGGGGGGGGGGGAAGAGAGGGAGGGGGTTGGAGAGAGCATGGAGAATCGAGAGAGACAGGGTAGAAGAAAGAGAATGAGATGGAGATGGAGGGGGGGAAGAGATTGAGGGGGTTGGAGAGAGCATGGAGAATCGAGAGAGACAGGGTAGAAGAAAGAGAATGAGATGGAGGGGGGGGGGGAGAGATGGAGGGGGAGGGAGAGAGCATGGAGAATCGAGAGAGTCAGGGTAGAAGAAAGAGAATTAGATAGAGACAGGGGGTGAGGGGAAAAGAGAGGGGGGTAGAGGATTGGAGTGAGAGAGCATGGAGAATTGATAGAGACAGGGTAGAAGAAAGAGAATGAGATAGAGACAGGGGGAGGGAGGGGGAGAAAGGGTTGGAATGAGAGAGAGCATGGAGAATCGAGAGAGACAGGGTAGAAGAAAGAGCATTAGACAGAGACGGGTGGGGGGGGGGTGGGGAAGGGAGAGGGTTGGAGTGAGAGAGTACATTAGGAATTGATAGAGACAGGGTAGAGGAAAGGGAATGGGATAGAAGGGGAGGGGGGGCATCGGGAAGAGGAAATGAGAAAAGATAGACACAGGGAGGGAGAGATGGTGAAGGACTGATGGATAGAGAGGAGAGAGAGGGAGAATAACATGGCAAGCAACACGAGGGAAAGGTGGAGGTTGATACTCCTCAATACAAATGTATCTTCTCTCGTAATGGCACATACCTGTCCCCCCCCCGGATTGCCAACCCTTGCGGAATATTAATGAGATGTGTTCTTATGTAAATTCAGTGTTTACTTCCCTGCTGAATGACTGAGAGGAAAACTTTTAACATGTTTTGTCTCGTAAGAAAACAATTTGGTTCAGCCGTTTGGTTTTTCACATTGCAAATTTCCATGTACATTCGTAATTCCGAAGCTTCGTTATTTCGAAGGTTCGGATATTCCGAAGGTTCGTTAATCCGAAAGCGAAATGAGGTTCGTTGTTCCGAAGGTTCGACAATCCGAAAGCGAAATGAGTTTCGTTGTTCCGAAGGTTCGTTAAGCCGAAAACGAAATAAGGTTCGTTCATTTCGTTTTCAGACTAACGAACCTTCGGAATTACGAACCTCATTTCGTTTTTGGATTAACGAACATCGAGGTATAGGCAATTTACGTGTTTCGGAATTACGAACCTTCGTAATTACCAACTTCGGAATTACGAACTTTCGGAATTACTTATTGGTCGGCATGTCTGCCCCTCCCCCCTACCTCTCATTTTCATAGGAATTTTCTGTATCAGGGATCATATGCCCCCTCTTACATTACCATCTTTAAAACAAAACAATGACAGAATCGAAATCTCAATTAAGAAGTTCCAAAATGATGCAGTGGATTGAATTGTTTTTATTTCCATAGAATTTATTTATTTATTTGTTTCTGCATGTCATGATAATTTCTGAATCACGATAAACACAATTTTTTTTCTGTTAGCGAAGCAATGCAGTTATAACAACCAAAATCATGTGATAAACAACCAGAACTCATTGTTGGTCGTCCACGCCCTTTGGCCTATGGATATTGATACGATGAATAGATCAATACAATGATCATATCTCAACAAGTGCACTTTGTTCTAACATAAATGTTCATTTACATAAACCGCTATGTACATATCTTAAATATTATCTCAATAGTAGGTCTATATCTCTGTAGACCTCAGTATAGGTATCTATCTTTATATGTAGTATCGTTATAATCAAGTTTAGACAAAGATCGTTTTGCTAATAAGTCTTCAAAGGTGCTAAGTCAACACTTTAATGTTTGTGTCTGCTTGCAGCACATGCAGTGCTAAACAGCATGTGAAATATTACATTGAGCACACAAAGTGCTAAATATTAACACATATGGGCGTGTATTATCTATATATACACGAGCTCTTAAAATTACTTAAAGCGTATCTCACTTGCGTATAGGCCATAATACAAATTACGACTTTCATACGGTAATTAATTGCCAGTTCGTCTTCTGCCAACTCCTCCCCTCGCCGCATGATCTACTTGTAATTAGTCTATTCCGTCCATCAGCATTCTAACAACCGTTTGGTCCAATCATCACTTCGTCTAATCACCATTTCGTCTGTGACCATTTCGTTTCATAACCAGTTTGTCTAATATCCATTTCATTTTCATTCATTTGCGCAATTTAACACTTGGCATGCTTAGTGTTAGTGGTTTAGTCCAATTAGACCAAATTGTATATTGACTAAATGGCTATTGGACCAACTGGTTATTAGACGGGATGGCAGTAGACTAAATGAGAGTAGACCATGTGGTGAGTGGACGAACTGATGGTCGAATTGGCATTAGACGAATTGGAAATAAACCCTTCCATACCTGATATGCCGTAATCGTTTACAAATAAATGAAGTATACATGAATAATGAGATAACAGTTGACAATAAATCACATGGCATCCCATATACTGTCACATAATTGCAGGTATAATTTTTATGAGTGTCATCAGCCTGGGCACAGATTAAATATGTTTCATCTTCTGCCGATAGAGGCACTAGGCACCCCTTTTCCCTTATAAAAAAGTACTATGGTATTTCCATAGTGAATTGACAGATGAAGGCAGTACATTTAGCATGGTAAATCAATGGTAATACCATAGTATTACTAAATTGACATATGAAGACAGTACATTTACCATGGTAAATCAATGGTAAAAATACCATGGTATTTTCTAAGTTGACAGATGAAGGCAGTACATTTACCATGGTATATCAATGGTAAAAATACCATGGTAATACCATAGTATTACTAAATTGACAGATGAAGGCAGTCCATTTACCATGGTAAATCAATGGTAAAAATACCATGGTAATACCATAGTATTACTAAATTGACAGATGAAGGCAGTCCATTTACCATGGTAAATCGATGGTAAAAATACCATGGTAATACCATAGGATTATTAAATTGACAGAAGAAGGCAGTCCATTTACCATGGTATATCAATGGTAAAAATACCATGGTAATACCATAGTATTACTAAATTGACAGATGAAGGCAGTACATTTACCATGGTAAATCAATGGTAAAAATACCATGGTAATACCATAGTATTATTAAATTGACAGATGAAGGCAGTACATTTACCATGGTATATCAATGGTAAAAATACCATGGTAATACCATAGGATTATTAAATTGACAGATGACAGATGAAGGCATTACATTTACCATGGTATATCAATGGTAAAAATACCATGGTAATACTATAGGATTATTAAATTGACAGATGACAGATGAAGGCATTACATTTACCATGGTATATCAATGGTAAAAATACCATGGTAATACCATAGGATTATTAAATTGACAGACGAGGGCAGTACATTTACCATGGTATATCAATGGTAAGAATACAATGGTAATACCATATTGCCATGGTTGTACCATTGTATTACCTTGACTGTACCATTCATTACCATGGTACTTTCATGTCATGAGTCATGAGTACCATATTTCTTTCATGATCCGCGTGGGATGGCCATCTTGGTTCCATGTGGGTCAGATATGGGCCCCATGTAAGTTCATTGAAAAAAAATTATTATTATTTTTTAAAATCATATTTATTTCTTCCTCATATCACATGTAAAAAAAAAAATATATATATAACATGACATCATTAAAACTTAATTGTTTCAAGTTAACACATAAACATTTTAACATGGTGAGAAAAGGAATATGTATTATTAGGGTCAAGTTCAATGAAACATATTTTTACAAATCCATACTCTAAGCCATGCCATCTTATCCTATCCTATAATCCTACAAAATCCTAAATTCTAATCCTATCCTACACCTATCCACAAAGCCTGTCATTGACTTCTAAACATTGAGTGAGTTCACAAAACTTGACAAATTATGGTTAACAATTTTCCATATTTAACCCTAAAACATTCTTCCGAAATTAAATGTCATGATTATGAATAATTCTATAAACCTAGAGCATTTTTCTGAAAAATTTCGTGGTGGAATCATGGCATAAACATAAACACATTTAATTGTTATAGCTACCTGTATATTAGCTAAAATTTTGGTAATTTATTTTTGTAATGAATATTCATGAGTGAAGTCCAGGGGTCCGTTGCAGAAAGAGTTGCGCTTAAACGCAAGTCAAAAAATCAATCGCAAGTCCCAAATGCGCGCTGTTGATTGGTTGAAAATCAAGTTGCGCAAGATTTTTAGAGTTGCGATTGATTGCAACTCTTTCTGCAACGGGCCCCAGATCAACTGATATCATAGTAATACCATGGTTACTATGGTAATACCATAGTAACACCATGGTACTTAATGGTGTTTTGACTGGTAGCAGTACTATGCTTGTCAAATAAGTACCATAAAGTACCATAAAAGTACCACAGAGAATTGTGAAAGTACCACGAAATGCGATGAAAGTGCCCGAGAGAACTAAAGTACCATGATGGAGTACTATGAAAGTATTACAGAGAACCATGAAAGTATTTTATGGAGAAGCATGAAAGTATATCATGTGCGAGGATGTGGCACTCTGTTCAGTATATTAACATCAACCATATAACAAATATTGTAATTTCATTGTAACATCTATGGTACAGTCATGGTATATGTACTATGATACGTACATTATGGTACTTTTGTATTTTCAAATAGTACTTTCCTATTCCGTATGGTACTTCTGTGGTCGTACTATTATGCAAACTAATTTACGATGTGTACTATGATCATTGAGCTATAATACCTGTCAAGTCCACCTCATAAAATTGTTGATTTGAATCAATAGAGAAAAATCAGACAAGCACAATGCTGAAAATTTCATCAAAATCGGATGTAAAATAAGAAAGTTATGACATTTCAAAGTTTCGCTTATTTTTAACAAAATAGTTATATGAACGAGCCAGTTACATCAAAATGAGAGAGTCGATGATGTCACTCACTCACTATTTCTTTTGTTTTTATTGTTTGAATTATACAATATTTCCATTTTTTACGAATTTCACGATTAGGACCTCCTTGCCTGAAGCACAAATATTTTAAAATAATTGAATTCCACGTGTTCAGGGAGGAATGAAATTTCATTTCACATGACAATGACGAGGAAATATAAATATTTCAAATTTCATATAATAAAATAAAAAAGAGTGAGTGATGTCATCAGTTCCTCATTATTTTGCATACCGACCGAGATGTGCATATAACTGTTTTGTGAAATGAAGCGAAACTTTGAAATGCCATAACTTTCTTATGTTACATCCGATTTTTATGAAATTTTCAGTGTTATGCTTGTTGATTTTTTCTCCTTTTATTTAAATCAAGTTTCTGTTGGGGTGGACTTGTCCTTTAATGCTACTCTTTTTTTTACAAGGGTTGTCCCCTCCCCTTCTCACTGTTCATGATTTACTAATGCTCCCTAATAATATTTTGCGAGATTCTAGGTCATATAATCCTGCCAATAATTCATTATTTAATATCGTTTGAACATTGGACTTTCGTTATAGAGTGTCACATGTATTTACCAGGAAGTAAATTCAAAATGTGGAGAGAGGGAGAGAGGGATAGGTAGAGAGAGAGAGAATCAATCCTGGGTATTTCCGTGTAAGCATGCACGAAACATAATGACAAAAGCATATTTTGCATACATGCGCTATGGGGAGATTCTATTTACTACTTTTCTTGACGAACGAGGAATAAACAACACAATAATGGGGATTTCCAACCATGCCACTGAAAATATATTTCTAACTGAAATATAACCTGGTCGCCTCACTGGAACCAATGATAAAACGTTCATCTTGTAGGAATTCTTGAAAAAGGCATATATAACGATGGATGAGAATCCACCTGCTATAGGACTTATCTCTTTAAGTGCCATGGACATGATGGAGGAGATTGAGCAATCATTAATCGCCAAGTACATTACTGGTAGCGGACTGACACCGGTTTCGAAGCGGATCTCCGCGGCGGAGGTTCCGGGATTTAGGCCTCCCAGGGAGTGGAAAGCGGTGTTCCTTTGCCATCAGAGCAGTCATGGGAGATTTTCAATCAGAATATCAGACATCATTTCGAATCAGTACGATGTTTTGATTCCGAAATTAGCAGAAGCATACGGTAAGGCTGAAAAAAGGTTTCTATAATATCTATTATAGAGTTGGTAGAACTTTGTAGGCTTAATTATCACGGCAGCAGTATGCTTTTAGTAGGATTGGTACGTATAAGCATAATGTTTCATTGTTAATGTATCATTAATTCTGTATTGCTTGATAAAATCATCATTAATATTATTATTAACTTAGTTATATTGTTTATCATTATGTTTTCAATTGTTATTATCGTTGTTATTATCATTATTTGTATTTTTATCATAATTATGTTTATCAACATTTATTATTCAAATGTCACAAATTGTGATTTGATCAATTTTGTACTTTCTTTAAAGTATATACATGATTACTGTGATTTTTAGGTTTTGAATTATCAATGATTGCAGAATAAACACCTGCTAATATATTATTATCATTAATATGATTATTGTTATGACTATTGTTATTATCATTATTTCATTTATTTTCACGATCATTCTTATCGTCATTAATCCCAATGCTCTTCACACTCTCCGAATTCCACCTTTATTTCTACTTGGCAGGCAATAAATCAGTGTGTTTCATTGTTTGTGACGTAGTGGAGGAGATAACTAATCGAATGCGAGCCCGCCAATTCGAAATCCTGAAGAGAGACCAGCCCGCCCTCATTCGACACACATCGGGCAATGTGTTCTTTTGCAGCGAGGTAGGGACCATTCACGAAGAGGACTCGACCAAAATTAAAAATATAATAAACGAGATTTGTGAGGATTGGAGAAAGAGACAAGAGGAAATATCAAGGCTAAAGGTTTGGATGACATTGAGTGATTTCAAGTCTGGTATTGACATTGGTGTTGGTGTTTGAATTTGGATTGCTTCCCTATAGCTCAAAAATCTATTCTGACTTTGTAAAACTGATCCAGATCACATTATTGACATCTCAACAACTAGTGGGTGACATTTCAGGACCATCTTCTTGTTATTATTGGTGTCATACTTGTGTTAAAATTGACCTATAACACCAACACCAATATAAATACTGAACTTGAAATCACCCATTCTACTTTGTTTCGATGATGATGAAAATAATAGTTACATTATGTAAGCATTGTAGATTAAATACCCTGCTCACGGGCATAGGTGCCGCGGCCGGGGATCGAACCCCGGATTTTCCATGTATAGCCAGGCGCCTTAGACCAATCGGCCACGGCACCTCCATATAACGCTCCATACTTTGCGATTCTAATCACTTTCGATGAAATAGGGAGTTTCGCAACCACTACGTAGAGGAACGTAGATAATCCATTGCCAAAAGCCCTTCATGGTAAAGCAGCCTTTGTCGAAAATCGGTAAATCAAAATAGTAGTTCAATTTAATTCAATTCAAGACTTTAATCCAGACACAGCTGCATATGCAGAGGTCCATATCAACAAATAACATACATGTAATATACATCAAGACAAACATACAAAGATAATACTGAATAAACAAAGAACAAATAAAGTATAAACAGTCGAAAATGAGAAAAACAAATCACACTAATAACTAGGAACAAACAATGAATACCTAAGACAAGTGGATAAGCAGTAAGTGAATAATACAAAGGAAGTATTTACATATAAAGATGGCAAATGAGTAACTTTTGTCTCGAAAGAGACAAAGATACATGCTAATATTAGTTACTTATTACTCTGCTAACAAATTGTCATACCAACGCTTCCACATTTCCGAGGTGTTCGTCCTTTGACAAACGAATTATTTGCAATGTTTCATAAGCTCCGAATCTTGGGATGATGATGTCCCCGTTCACCAATACACTCTAAAAAATGAAGTGCTAATTCAGCTCTTAAAGAGCGTGTATAGTGACTGCACTTCGGAGTGCTGATTTGTCTAGTTCAAATTTGAACGAGAAAAATCAGCACTCCGAAGTGCAGTCACTATACACGCTCTTTAAGAGCTGAATTAGCACTTCATTTTTTAGAGTGTATCGACAAAGTCCTCTAACCTGTAAATCGTGTGATCGAACGGGCACTTTCAATAGATTTACTATGTCGTAGAATCTGTCCCCGTTGCAATCTCGAAGACTCGCTATTTTCATAATCGCGATGAAAGTAAAAGGAACAACATGTAGCAATGGACATAAATACGTTAGTGAAAAGATTGGTGTTACACATTCAGAAACCAACTGATGATGGTGATACTATAATGACAGCAGAATTAGTGCGACAAGAAATATAACAACAATAATCAATAGTAACGATGATATTAAAACTTTGCTAGTCTACTGATAATAATACTTAATAAATATGGTGCTTACATAGCGCATTAATTCATGGTCTCTACGAGCTTTACCGATGAATTGAATTATTTATTATACACAATAAAAACGCTGTTTAACATGTTTAAGATTTTATACAACGCTGTTTCCTATATGAACCTTACAGTATTTGTTTAATCGTTTAAACAATCATGTTTAATTTATTGAAGATTAGATATTGAAAATTAAACTATGTTGCTTAAAATTTAAACACTTGTTTAAACTGTTTAAACAGTAGGTTCATAATAGTAAACAGCGTTGAATATCTTTTTTTACTGTGTATATACATTACATTAGAAGAAAGCGAATGAGTTATTAATTCAATTTCCATTAAAATCCATTCCTACATTATAATGATAATGACGATAATGATGAAAATAGAATAAACACAATATTAAATCGGATTCATAATGACGGTATTGACAAAATATCAATACTGATGAAAAATGAAAGTACTTCAATAACATAAAACTCGCAGTAAAAATATTATTTACGATATCAGGACCCCGTCTTACAAAGAGTTACGATTGATCCGATCAACCGCAAATATGGACGGCCAGCAAAGTCAACATATGAAATGCATGTTTGTTTAAGAAATTTTTCTAGATATGTTGGGGGGGGGGGCAAGCGTCCCCAAGCCCCCCCCCCCCATCTGTACGCCACTGATATTAGTGTTCTCAACTTTTTAACGCTCATAGATTTCTTAATGATTGTTCAGTTATTATCAACCTATTGATATTAATATTTCATGCATCTGTTTTACTTAATGCTTACTCTTTCCGATCCAATGGCTTCATTCTGCTCCAATAAAAGTTCTTATCTGTTTGTTTGTTGTTGTTTTTTTATCAGCAAGACGCCCGTTACTCGAATGATCAACGATTCGAAACATTGAATGGGTCAAGAAAACCACCAATACCAGCAAAGCCAGCTATAAGACTATCCCGGTGGGTTTAAGAGAAGCCTGCACTCTAGCTCGAAACAGGTCAGTCAATAATTTTACCAGAAATTTGTTTTTTATGAAAGGCCGTAAATGATGTATTCCGTTATTATAATACAAACTGCTGTTTGTACATTGTGAACTTATCATCTAATGAATGCTGTATATAGTTTACCAATGCAAATAGGCCTACTATCATATTACTTGGATTATATCTGTTTGTTGGATATGAAAATAAATGGAATTAGCTTGACACCTATATGCTACACAGTCACTCAAAATCAAATACAGATATTAGTTCCCCATCTCACAAAGAGCTGTGATTGATCCCGTCAACCACAATTAGGGAAAGACGGCCGCGCGAACATCAACTTTTTAGGCACGTTTGCTCAAAATGTTTTTTTTTAGATAAGATCACTGGCGAATCCAGGGAGGGGAGGGTGGGGGGCACATCTGGCTTGTGCCCCCTCTTGAGAGCTATAGTAAAACATTTTGATGTAAATGTGCCGCTCTTACAAAAGTGTGCCCCCCTTTGAGAGTCATACCATATATTTTTATAATGTCAATATGCCATTTAAACACAATTAAATTAGGACCTCTATTTTTCTTTCCTTTATTTTTGCTTGTCAAAATTTCCTCGGGAAAACGTGCCCCCCGCCCCCCTTGGAAAATCCAGGGTTCGCCCCTGGAAGTACATTCATTGTTGCGTTGACAATTTTGATGTGCTCCTCCTTGTTTACAAGATAATTTGGGGCAAAATTTCGGCATGAATATTACGACACTGATGGATTTCCATATAGTTGAGATTGATCGATTCAATCGTTTTTTTTTTCAGATCTTTTTCAATATAGTAAATTCATAACCATAATACCCGTTTTTCCAATAAATTTCGTCTATGGTGTATCAAGTCTTGTCACGAAGCTAAATCATTTAGTTATGTAGGTCCCAAACAATGGAATGAGATTCCCCAAATAACTAATTCACAATTTATGTCTTCCGTTAGAAAACAGTACAAACATTTTCTAGTGAATGATTATTAATTTTCGCAGTTGATATCAATGCATTACTTATACCCTTTCTACCCCCCCTTCGATTCGTGTCTTTTTGTATTCTTTTTTTCTTTCTCTCTCCTTTTTCCTACATTGTAGTTACTATAATGATATGATATTCTGGTTTTTCTTTTTTATTGATATTGTTGTCTTTTTACTATGTTTAGTTTTGGCGATCCAGCCTTACAGGTTTCTAATAACCTTCATGGAAAGCCACGCAATGTATTTTATTATCTAATCACGTTATTTGATGTTTCTTTGTATTTTTATCCTATTTTGCGAAATAAAGATTGAATTGAATCGTAACCCTTTGTAAAAAATAGTTGCGATCAAACGCAACTAAAAAAATCGCGCAACCTGATTTTCAGCCAACGAAGCACACGTATTCAGGATTCGCACATGGTATTTTGACTTGCATTTAATCGCAACTCTTTCTGCATCAGGCCCCTGGTGTTAGACGACTAATGTTGATGAAACGCGCTCGGACCATCATGCCCGTTTGCTGAAAATAGCCTACTTACCCGGGGAGCCACTTCCATTCACGAGTGGATACCATGCGCGACCAAGGGGTCTCGAAAAACACCTTAAACACGTAATATTCTGAAAATAAACCCCTTAACAAGTATTGGCGTGTGAAACCCTACCCTTAACAAGTATTGGAAACAAAAACGATACTCTTGGCAAATATTCCCTGAAATGAACCCCTAAACAAGTACAGGAATGTTTTATTGTTACGGTTCCTTCGGTCGTCGGCTTTATATAGTACGACCCCACTTCTTCACCTCGCGCAAATCGGACTCTAAACACAAAGTGTTGGGGCAAAAAGGACATCCTTTATAAAACATTTTAATTTTGTTTTATCATCCCCGCAAATTCGACCCTAAACACGTAATTTTCCTAGCGAAATAGATACCCTTTTTTCATTATTTTTGTGTTTTTGGCACCCTTATCACGTTACGTACGTAACGTGCCCTATCGTGGAAAAAACATCCCTTTTACGTGTTTTTTTTTTGGTCGCGCATGGTATCCACTCGTCAATGTAAGTGGCCCCTCCGGGCCTACTTACAGACAGTCTGTGAGCGTGACATGACAATAAAATAAGCTAGAGTTGCAGAATCTTGCCAGCAATATTTATATCATTTGCTTCAAAGTTATTCCCAACAATATTA
The DNA here is from genome assembly GCF_018143015.1 of Lytechinus variegatus. NCBI lineage: Eukaryota > Metazoa > Echinodermata > Echinoidea > Temnopleuroida > Toxopneustidae > Lytechinus > Lytechinus variegatus. Next base: position 15,474,456 of record NC_054745.1, on the reverse strand, counting down.
TTTTTTTGTTTTGTAATAGTATTTATTAATCATTCAGTTCAATACAAATCATCGTACAAATACTCATGGTATTAACATAATCATATACAATGGATAAATTCAATAACAAAAATTAACCATTATTTTATAACCAATATAAATTCACAAAATCATACAATAGTTATGTAGAAAATTTATTACTCAACATTGATTAAACTGAATGAAATTTACAATAAAAAAATTGAAATTTACAATAAAAAATTAATAGAAGCAAACGATCACTATCACTTTTTTCCATATCATAAATTATTATTAGGAGGCAAACCCCGGGAGGCAACGATCTTTTTATCACATTTTTTTTCATACCTTGTTAAGTTAACAGACATATCCCCCACTATTGATAGATGATTTTCAATTTATTTGGCCCCCTACTTGCAAATTTCGATGAAAATTTGACATTTATAACTCCATCATTCTTTAATATTACCTTGCATTTATTTTCCTGACTCTAGGCCTTGGATCCGTTGACCTTCGAAACCGATTCTTTGAACTTTGCACGTTTACTGGTCACTCCAAATTATGACCAAATAGCGGAGCGCCACTCGAAGGTGATCCGATCGCCCCTGCACAGAATAACTCCTTAAGCGCCTTCCGGAACGGAGGATGACGGATGGTATAGATAATCGGGTTAGCGCAAGAATTGAGGAACATGAGCAGGATCAAGCTAGAACTCAAGGGACTCCAAATGAAAGTAATGGGTAAGACGCCCAGGTTCACCAGGAAATAGGCTGTCATGTTCGGGGAGATGCAAATGATGTAGGCGCTGACAACGAGTAGCATGAGTTTGAGGACGCGGTTCCTGGCGACGACATGGAACGTTGGTCTGTCGGTCTTCTGGATCTGTGCTTTCTTGTGAAGGGAATATGCCGTGAGACTTTGAGTGATGAGGAGGGTCGTGATCGGTAGGACTACGGTCACCAGGTAATTGAAGATTCCAATGGGGAGGACAGCGCTTGGGACAGCTCCGTATAGTGGCAGGTGCACTGGGGAGTTATCAGAAAGACAAAGGGGATGAACAACGCGGAAAGTATGCCAGCCACCCAGATAAGCATGATGGCCATCTTGCTGCGTCGAGGGGTAAATACAAACCTGTGGTAAAGAGGATTCGCTACAGCCATGTAACGTTCGATTCCCATTGCCATGAGAATGTAGGATGATGTCTGCTGTCCATGAAATAGGAAATACCGAGAGTCTATCATCTTGCAGAAGAAGAACCCTAGCGGCGAGCGCGGTATCCTCTTCGATGTCGGCACCGGGATGATAAAGACGGAGCTGACCAAGTCGGCAATGGCCAACGCACCCACCATGATATCCATCGAGTTCAAGGCCTCACGGCGTTTGGCTAGGACGACAATAACAAGAAGGTTCCCGATGATGCCAAAGACACCGATGAGTACCTGGATACAGTCGAATATTCCCCATCTTAGTACATTCCATTCCCAAGCATCACAGGACTTTGTGGTGTGGTCCATGTCACTTCCGTTGCTCAGGTTTCTCTCTATCCTTTCAATAAACATACTTTCTTCTCTATCCATCGCAATACCCCCTCTGGCTGTTACCCATGCGAAGGCATCGTAACCTTCCGTCGTCATGGTGTAATTGAGAAACACATCGTTAAGAACAGCTCTTTCACTTGTCAGTGTGACGCCCTCTACGGTGGAACTTGTATTTTGGCTGTTTTCAAAGGAGATGTCGTCTGCCATACTCCCATAAAGTTTGATCAGGAAGAAAATCAAAGCTACTTGATTTTTCATGATGAGTTCTTGCAGTCTGAAGCACCAAACGAAATCTGCCAAAATCGAAAAAAAAGAGAAAACACACATCTATACCTAAAATATTACAAAACAAAAAGTATATATGTGTTGATAACATTAATAATGCATATTAATAGGTAAACTTTGTAGTGCGCCAAATCCTTTCTGCAAAGAGCCCTATTATAGGCGCAAAAGAAAAAAAGGAACAAAGAGGGTGAAAGGAAGTATATACATATTTAAGTAATCATAAAACAGGGAAGTGGGAATTTAGAAATTCTTACTTCCTTCATATCCTTGATAAACAGAACTAGCTATCATTAAAGATAAATTCCAGTTTTGGTAACGATCTCAAAATGACTTTTTACAGAATCTAATATAATGACCACCGTTTGTTTGTATATGATTTATGTGCCAAAGGATTCTGGAATAAATTGTGTAATTGCTGAGAAATAAGCAAAATACGCGCGGATTCGGTCATTTCCGTCGGGTCTTTATTCCAGCAATAATAACACACTGTCCCACGTGTGCCTATTTGTGTTGGCGATCTTCAGTGTGATCGTATTTCAGCTTAGATTTTATGGTTTCACAAAGTTCAGTTTATGTAACTGTACCAGATCTAGATCCACGATGATATAGTCATACTTAACCTTGGTTTACAGACTTTCTCACGAGTGTTTTACTGCAACTACTATCCGATTTAGCTTTAAAGGGATTCTCCGGGCTGAAGATATCTCAATAAATAGAGTAAAATATTCCCAAAGGAAAATTCTAAAAATTTGATCAAGATGGGATAACAAATAATGAACAATCACGATTTCATGTTATAACATGACATAAAAAAAGGAAAGCATGGATGTGCCATCATCAGCCCACGTGATGAATGTTCATGAAGACATGCCTAGAACTCTTTCACCAGAATAATGTAAATCTTTAAAATTCAATAACTTTGATATTTGTCATCCGATTTTGGTCAAATTTTCAGCATTTTGCTCTGTGAATGTTACCCTATTTGTTTTAAAAATTAATATCTTAAGCCTGGAGCATCCTTTTAAGAGAAAGAAGCATTGAAAAGACGCGTATTTTTTTAAGGTAAAGTTTGTCAGCGGTAGCATTCTCGGACAGCCAGAGGAGGATCGTTCCAGAGAACAGTACCAACTTGAGCAAAGCCCGCCCCCAAGATTTTAGAACAACTAGGGATCGATTTGGATGAACGTGGGGACAAGGGGCTCATTTCATAAATAATTGTTATTACTGTTATTACCTTGCCATTATGGCAACTATGCATGAAAACAGGGCTCGGCAGCCAATCAATATCAAGGTTACCATGGTAGTTGCCATAATAATGACAGAGTCACAACCGTTGTAACTCTTCATGAAACTGGCCATAGATAGGAGTGTATGTTATTGTATTGTGAAGCAGAACCGTTGATCAAATAGAATGCAAAGAGAATGATGCAGTCAGTGACATGTAACCAAAGTAAAGATTTCAGAATGGGTGATATATATCATGAGCATTCGTTCTATAGTACGTGTTTTTTTAGCTCTTGGAATTTTGAAAACTGGTATGGTATTTGCATGGAAAAGCATTCCAAAAATTGAGTCGCGAAGAAATTAGGGGGTGAACTTATATTTCAGATTAGATTTTCTACAAATAATTCCTGATTAGCCCAATATTGCGGAGTTGATACTTTACAGATTTACAGATGCTATCGTGATTTGATTTGACATTCATGTTTGACGTTTCGCAATTAAATGGGTACTCCATGCCGAAAAATAATTATTTCTATATCTAGTGTTTCTCAAAGATTGGTGAATCCCACCAGAAAATGATAATATTTCAGGTCTTCCTGCCATGTTTTAGATATTCATTTGTAAAGTCAGGTGACAAAATATTACATTCATTAGGGATTGTTTCTCTCGGTCTCGGCTCGCCGAACGCTGTAGTGCTGTTGTCTACATACAACACTCGACATGAAGGATTGCATTTTGTAGCGGGGTATGATCGTCTAACTTTTTGGCACCGAGCTTCACGGATCAAAATGCTGACATTTGTATCAAAATCTGATGAAAAAAATTAAGTTATTGAATTTTAAAACTAAGAAATATTTTGCCAAAACAGATATACATAACATGTTTGCACGTCGTCATGAATATTTATTAAAGGTCAAGTCCACCCCAGAAAAATGTTGATTTGAATAAATAGAAAAAAATCTAACAAGCACAACATTGAAAACTATCAAAACCGCATGTAAAATGAGAAAGTTATGACATTTTAAAGTTTCGCATATTTTTCTCAAAACAGTTATATGCACAACTCAGTGATATGCAAATTCGAGAGTCTATAGATGATGTCCATCACTCACTATTTCTTTTGTTTTTTAATTGTTTGAATTATACAATATTTCAATTTACAGATTTGACGATAATGTAAAACTTGACTGAACGACATAATGTTAAACAATGTTAATTCCACTAGTTCAGGGAGGAATAAAGCTCGATTTCAAATGACATGGGTAAGAAAATCAGAATATTTCATATTTCAGATAATAAAGTACAAAAGAAACGGTGAGTGCGTGATGTCATCAGTCCCCTCATTTGCATACTGGCCAGGATGTGCATATAACTGTTGTGTGAAATTAAGCGACACTTTAAAATGTCATAACTTTCTTATTTTACATCCGATTTTGATGAAATTTTTAGTGCTATGATTGTTGGGTTTTCTCTTTCTATTCAAATCAACTGTTTTTCGGGGTGGACTTGTCCTTTAAGTGGGCTGATGGTCATTTCCCCTCCTAATATTTGAATTCATGATTATTTCATGTGTGTATGATGATTATGCCATCTTCTGAGTTGCAGCAATGGGTATTCATTGGATTAAATAAGTTGTCAATCCATATTGTGGTTGTTTTAATCCTTGGAGGACAAGATTTGAATAACAATGATATTATATAATAAAATACGGTAGAACAAGTTGGGATATGACATCATTAGTTTGCTCATTGAATATTCATGACATGGCTAGCACTGTTTCAATGCAGAGTGCAAAATTAATCTTTAAAATGTCATTAATTTGTTATTTCTAGTCCGATTTTAATCGTATTTTCAATGTGTTTTTGGTCTGATTTTGGTTCAAATTATATTATTTTCAGCCTGGAGTAACCCATTTAAGTCAGACTTGTATAGGTGCATAATGTACATGTATATAGAAAGCCTGGTCTTTGCAATAATGTAAAATAAATATAGCTAATAAAATCTTTGTTTGTTCTATTTATTTCAAACGATCTCGTTATGTGTAATATTTTGGCGAGTTTGGTTCTCAAATGGCTTAACAATATAATCTTATACAACTTTTTATACTTCCGTATTTTAGCATATGACTGGCTTACCATTCCTACTGAGCGTTGTATAAATGGACGTAGAGCAAAACTAATGAGTCGTTAGTCTGCAACCGAATTAAAAAAAAACTTTGGGCGAAATGCAGCGCCAGATTTTATTCTACTAGGAGAGTGCATTTGAACAAAAGTTTAGATTTTTGACAGTTATCAAGAGAAAAGATACTTATTTTTTCTGTCGAATCCCGCACTGTAAAAACGTTGTTTCAAATTTCATACAACGCTGTCTATACAATGTTTAGGAGTTTAAAAGTTTTAACAATCATGTTAATTTATTGAAAATTAATTAAGAATTAAACTGTTATTGTTTAAGATTTGAAACACCTGTTTTAAACTGTTTAAGAACTACTGTGGATTTCATGTAGTAAACGGCGTTGTACAAACATTTTAAACAACAATTTTACTGTGTGTACAAAACATAATTATGAAGGCTATAAACATGATAAAGGCCGAGTGACAGCGTGTTTATATTAAGAAGGCTCCTGGAAATCGATGTAACTCCTTGGTCTCAAGCAACTGCAAAGTGTTGCTGCCCTCTACGTTCGTTGGTCTCAAGTACTTTCATCCGTTTCCTCCACTGGCGCCCTATGTGTTTTAAAGGGATGGTCCGGGCTGAAACTTTTTATATCCTAATACATAGAGTAGAATCTACCGAGCAAAATGCCGAAAATTTCATCAGAATCGGATAACAAATAATAAAGTTATTGAAGTTTAAAGTTTAGCAATATTTTGTGAAAACAGTCATCATGAATATTCATTAGGTGGACTGATGATGTCACATCTCCACTTTCCGTTTTCTTATGTTATTACATAAAATCATATTTTTTTCATTATTTCATACTTGTGTGAATAACATGTCTCCCTTATAATGAAATGAGTTGCAGCAATAAATATCTAATGTACTAAATCAGTTGTCAATCCAATTTTTCTTGTTCTTGGAGGAAAAACATTGAATAAACCTAATTGCATATAATAAAATATAAAAGAACAAGTGGGGATGTGACTTCATCAGCCCACTTAATGAATATTCATGACAATTGTTTTCAGAAAATATTGCTAAACTTTAAAATTCAATAACTTTGTTATTTGTTATCCGATTTTGATGAAATTTTCAGCATTTTGCTTAGTGAATTCTACTCTATTAAGCTACATGTATACATACGTTCAGCCTGGACCATTCCTTTAAGCGTATCAAACACTATAGTATTGCACCGATAAACGGAAAATTAATACTTCTAAAAGGCCTACAGCATCATCAGTATACCTACGCATTCATTAGTTTTGATTTCAGAAAAGGATATTCATGCAAGGAGGCTGCCTAGTTTATATTTTAAAATAATTTATTACTTTCGAAAAGTCACCGTACATTCCTAAATCATTTCTAATAGGCATTATCTTAAATGTATGTACCTCAGTCACATTTTGCTCCACTACGGCAGAAGTATTATGTAGCTATTACAAACAACGTTAAAAGTTCGGCTTTCTATACTCGCCTTGCGGCCGCCGTGACTGAGATATATAAAAAATGCACTGGCGTGTATAATATATTGGAGTGGTGTCTTGGGAGCTCTTATGACCAGGGATAAAGGGGGGGGGGGAGTGGTGCTCAATGAGGGTAATGGCCGCTATATTTCTATAACCATAACCAAGAAACAAATCGGAAATGACAGAGAACCAAAGGGAAAAGCTTGAAGCTATAGAGGTCATGTATCAAATAAAAAACTTCAGATTTTTGTTAAGATCAAATATCATAATCATAACTCTCAAGACATTTTTTTACCAATGTCAACTGAGTTGTGCCCCCTCTTCATTTTTTTTTTGGGGGGGCTCATCACTTAAAGAAACATATTCATAAATCAAAATAATTCGTTATTGACTAAATATTAAATAAGACCATTTTAAAACAGAAAATAATTTGATGAAGAAAATATATTTCATTAAATGGCGTAAAATGAAAATTGCACTTACCGATGTTATTAATAGGCTTCTTCGACACTAGAAACAGGAGACACTATCTGATTGATATTTTATTGCTGCTTCTTCGGAAGTAATATATAGGTATGACAACAGAGAAAATTATCTGGTTGTTTTTGGTGCGACACAAAGAAAATTATCTGGTTGCTTTTGATGCGACCCCCCTTTTAAATGCCCCTGAGATAACTCGCTATACTGCGCATGCGCGATTCTCCAAAACTTATTTGCATGCATATACGTTATTCTTACATCATAATGGTCTTGACACACACGTCTGTGAGTGATTGACATGGATATATTTATTTTTTGTGAAAGTTTATTTCTATTTTAATTATCATTGATATAATATACTTTACAACTGCATAGAATAATAGAAACAATGTTTTTTTCAAAATGGTTTAAGAGTGAACAGTAAGGAAAAAAAACACGAAGTCATTGGGATGAAGTTGTACATTTTTTATTGAATAGATCAAGTTTTGCGTAGTAATCGAGAGCTCATTTATGTCCATATTCTAAAATATCACCGGGGAAAAAGAAAGAAAGAAAGAAAGATAGAAAGAAAGAAAGAAAGAAAGGAAGAAAGGAAGGAAGGAAGGAAGGAAGGAAGAAAGGAAGGAAGGAAGAAAGGAAGGAAGAAAGAAATAAAGGAAGGAAGGAAGAAAGAAAGAAGGAAGGAATAAAGAAAGAAAGAAAGAGAGGGAGGGAAAGTGAAAAGAAAACTAAGAGAAGGCATTTAATGAAAAACAGAAGGGAAACGGGAAAAGGGAGGAAAGAAGAGCATGTGAGAAATAACAAAATTAATCTTCCTAAAATACTAATACTTTAGCATGGTTAATAAGAAAGGGAAATCAATTATAAGATGACAAAAAGCAAACAAATGCGGGAAATGAAGGTAGAATGGAATGAGCCAAAATCTAAATTGGAAAATGAAGGAAATGGACAAATAACGACCGGGCTGCCGAGGATTGAAAATAAAGAACGGGAAGAAAAATGGATGGAATATAAAATCATGATCGTTGTGTATGGGGTCTATCATATTAAGCTTGCTAAATATCCAAAGCTACCGGGGGTTCTGCCCAAGACCCAGTGAGTAGGGGCTCTTCATCGGTATCCTTAAAAGGGATATGTAACGGCCCCTGCATTGACCCCTCCTGCATGAAACTTTACATTAAAGCACTGGCGTACAGGGAGGTGGGGGGGGGGTGGTTCCACAGCAAAGGGGAAATAAAAATAAAGGAGGCAACGAAGTGAGAAGAATGGAAAACTATGAAATATGACATGTTATTTGATATTATGATTTGAAAATCTATTACATAACTAGAATTTCATTTCAGAAGGTCATTTTCTTTCTGGCTCGCTTCGCTCACTGGCCGCTACTTTTTTATTCAAATTTTCCCACATTAATGGTTTGCCCTCTCAAAATATTTGGATGATTTCGCATACTGCGTTGAATTATTGTGTTGTGTGAAAGCTATATACATCCACACCCGATTTGATAAGATTGGACCATTGCCCCCCAAAAGTTCTACAACAAAAAAAAACAGAAAAGCAAAGGAAAAGTGTAAGATATTTTTCTGAATATCACGTAAAAATCTAACTCAAAATGATATTCTCATGAAAGAGTGATTTTTTTCTCGCTCACTTCGCTCGCTCGGGACTTATATTATACAAATTTCTGCAACAAATATGCGGGGATGATAAAACAAAATCAAAATGTTTTATAAAGGATGCCCTTTTGTGGAAGGTGTGGAAGGTGGGGACGTACTAAACCAAAATAATGGTGTGTAAAGGTAAAAACGACGACTGACGGACCCGTGACATAACAAGAAAATATCGCTGACTTATTTAGGGGTTCATTTCAGGGAATACTTGCCAAAGTTAGAGTATCGTTTTGTTTCCAATACTCGTTAACAGGTTAAAGGGTGCATTTTCAGAATATGGAAAATACATGGCTGTACTTGTTCTGGGGCTCGAATCTGGGAATACTTCCCAATAGTATTTGTGTCCTATACTCGATAAGGGTAGGATTTCACACGCCAATACTTGTTAAGGGGTGTTTTTCTGAATATGGAAAATACGTGTTTAGGGTGCTTTTCGAGACCCCGTGGTCGCGCATGGTATCCACTCGTGAATGGAATAGTCCGGAGCCAAACCCTGATTTGGGGGGTACACTGTGAAAAAATTGGGCAATATTTTACCCAATATTTTGCCCAACGTTGGGCCGATAGTCAACCCTACCAACTACTGGGCAATATTTTACCCAACGTTGTTGGGGCATTAATGTGCCCAACTGTTGGGTAATATTTTGAACTACATTTTGGGGGACATTAATTTGCCCAACTTTTTAATAAAGTTATTAACCCAACATCTGGGCAAGGCCTACACTCACTTCGTGTACCTGGTCCGTGTCGATCCGGAGACCTTATCCGAAAGTGCTTTGCATGCACAATAACGCTGCATACAAGTGCAAGTGCATTTCTCAAGTGAGTGAAGCAAAAACAAAACAGCGTCAGATATATGTCATGTATGTAGGCCTATTCTGACAAATTCCTTACAAATTATGCTTAACGTAAAGTCCAAAATAAAAAAATTAAAAAAACGTTTAAGCAACTCATCTATGAAAGATTCAGCGAGGCTCCCCAGCCCCCAGCTCCTCCATATCTTATCGACCGTGTGTAGCATGCTGCAAGCGCAACTCGTGATCGTAAAGTTTCGCAACATTTACCACTCAGCAGGGCAATTACTAGCCCAACAATTGGACATCTGTATTTTGGCAGCGGCAGAGTAAAAATTTGCCTAAGTATTGGGCACATAATGCCCAACAAAACAATAACCAACGTATATATTACCCAACAAAAAAGTGACCAACGTAAATTTACTCTTTTTTTTCACAGTGTAAGGTTGCATTGGAATGTCATAGTTTTTTTTTGACTGATTTTGACTGGTGAGACCTTCTATTTGAAGAATCTACATGCTGGAGCTCTGTCAGCATTGAGCAATTTGAGATATACGCGAAAATCCAAAATGGCCGCCGGCAGCCATCTTGGATTTTCTGTTTACTCACTTTAGCATACCAAGATGTTTAAAAACTTGGGAGTTAAAGGTTTTAGGGGGCGGAGAATTCAAATCTGAAGTTATTTTGAGGAAAAAACCATGCATTGATGTCAAAATATACAGATAGCGGCCATTTTCCAAGATGGCCGCCATATAACATGAATTATATTGTTTATTTCTTGTATTATAGGGTACCTAGAATTTTCAAAACATGGAATATACTGGTTTTAGGGGATGGAGAGTCCAAATCTGAGGTTATTTTGGGGATATAATCATGCTTCGATGTCGAAATATACAAATACCGTCCATTTTCCAAGATGGCCGCCATATACGTACATGCATTATATTGTTTATTTCCTGCATAGGGTTCCTATAGAATTTTGAAAACATGGAATATACTGGTTTTAGGGGATGGAGAGTCCAAATCTGAGGTTTATTTGGGGATATAACCATGCTTCGATGTCGAAATATACAAGTAGTGGCCATTTTCCAAGATGGCCGCCATATAACATGCATTATATTGTTTATTTCCTGTATAGGGTACCTAGAATTTTCAAAACATGGAATATACTGATTTTAGGGGATGGAGAGTCCAAATCTAAGGTTTGTTTGGGGATATGACCATGCTTGATGTCGAAACATACTTGTAAATATTCCTCATCGCCATTCTGGGCAAGGAGATTTTTTTACTTAACTGCTCCCGATGTGTAATTATGATTCCGCCATAACATTACTAGCAGGGTCCCGACCTTTGCAGGCCCTGGTGGAAACTTGGCTCAACATTCTCCTTTTCCCACTTTAATATCCAATTCAGCTATAGAACGCTAAGGTTCTGTCAGGAGGCCCCACTTTAAGATCTCTTGACCAACAGCCTTTTGACATTGCACCACTATTTTTCATGGCATACCACTCTTTTTCATGGCATGCCACTCTCATACTTCCTTGTCCTGGATAACACTCTGTAGGTGTCATAAGTTGTCTGTCTTTGCTGGCCATTCAGCAGCGGGGTCAATATCCCAGGACTTCAGATTTTCCACCGGCTAAGAGACATCATGTTAGGGGCTGTGAGGTGATTGCTTGCTCTGTCTGTGCTCATTACATAGTTCAATTAACAAAGAAGTTCGAGAGGTAAAGATATCTTGCCTACATAATAGTCAGGTCCAGATTTGAGAAAAGTAGACTGCCTTAGGCAAATCGTGTTAATGCTGAATTGAGAAGTGTTTTAGCATAATTTGAGGGTGCTGAGTCCAAATATGCTGTTTGCCAACCTTGATTTTGATGTTAAAATCCTCAAATTGGCAAAAACAAAATGGCCCCCATTCTACACAATTTTTGCTCTATTTTGAACCCCCAAAATTTGTAACAAAAATGATTGTCAACTGTTTTTGGTACTATTTGATGTCAGGAATAACATACTAAAAATCTACCAAAATCCGCATCCGGGAAAGTGGTTATTTTCAAGATGGCGTCTAAGATGGCCGCCATTCACTGAAAATTTACATAACCGACTCTTTATCTACCCTAGACATCTTTTCCAGTGCATACATGTATTCAGTGGTGTGGGGGTTAAAGGAAAGAGTGAACATAAGCTCTCCAGGCTACCTGAAAATAACAAATACGTAAAAATGGCTGCCTTGGCCTAAAAATTCACAAGTCATCCATTGCACATTTTAGTGTCTTTTATTTGGGTTTTATTCATTGGTGATTCCAAGGGTCAAGTAGTAAACTGGGACAAGTAACAAGGACAGTCAATGGTTTACTACAGTCCAAAAATGGCTTTCAAGATTGGAGGCTAAAATAGCTATTGTTATCTAAAAAAAAAACAAAAAAAAACTCTGAAACCCGACATAGTTTGTATATTATCTGCCTTTGGGATATGATGTTGGTGTCTAACCCATGGTTTAATGGGTTAAGAAATAAGTTGGGACAAGTAACAAAGACAATCAGTGGTCCTCCATGTAAAAAAAATCCAAGATGGTTTGCAAAAATGGAGTATAAAAGGACTGTCGTTAATTACAAATCGACATAGTTTGTTTAATAATCGCTTCGAGAATGTGATTTTTTCGTATAACCCATGGTTTAAAGGGTCAATTATTACATTGGGACAAGTTACAGGGGCGGTGAGTGGTTCCAGAATGTCAAAAAATCCAAAATGGCTTCCAAAAATGGAGTCTAAACTTTCCGTCCCTACCAAAAAACCGACAGTTTGTTTAATATCAGCCTGGGTATATACGATTTTGACTGATTAACCCATGGTTTAAAGGGTCAAGTAATAAATTAGGACAAGTTACAAGGACATTCAGAGGTCCAGCATGTCCAAGAATCCAAAAGGCTTCAAAAATTAGAGTCTAAAATGGCTATTGTTACCAATAAACTGACATAATTTGGTTCACTCTTTCGTTGTTACCTTCGATATTTTGTGTAGCCTCCTTTTAAACTGTCTTCCGTCTCTCCTTTATACTATATTTTTGTAATATACGTATAGAAACTAAGTTACGGGGGCTTGCCTCCCATACAAGCTTCGCTTTTCTTGGCAAGCCCCTCCGTTCTGTTTTATATAGTTAATATAGTCGAAGTTACTTTAAATTGCATTAGTTCTCATTGTTTATACCTTATTTCGATTGATGTTGTACTTTAAATTTGACTATGTATTGTTTGATTTTGTTGTGCTTGCTTTGTGAACGGAAAATGAATAAATCTAAATCTAAATCTAAAATCGTAGTTTGTTTAATATTCGCCTGGGGTATATGATTGTGTTGTCTATAACCCTAGGTTTAAAGGCTCAAGTAATACATTAGAATAAGTTACAAGGGCAGTCAATGGTCTTGTATGTCTAAAAATCCAAGATTGCGTCCAATAAAGGAGTCCAAAATGGCTGCTGATACTTTAAAATTTGCATAATCCATTCAGAATCCATCTGGGAAATATGATTTTGATGTGTACACGATGGTTTCAAGGGTTAAATGATACTTTTGGATTAGTTACATGGTATGAAGCTGTCTATTTTGCCTATTATTCAAAGATGGCTTTCATAATGAGTCTAAAAAGACTTCATTACTCAAACATAGTCATAATTAGGTGAAAAAAAATCTGCACTATTGTGGTTTGAAGGCTAAAATAATACATTGGGACAAATAACAAAAATGGTCAGTTTTCCTTTTCGTCGTAAAAAGTCCAAAAGGACTTCTAAAATTGCGTAAAAATTAGTGCTTTTCCCAATTATGAAACCATGCATAAGAGAGTCCTAGGCACTAAAATATTGAGTCTTGAAATACTTATCAGTGAATAATGATACTTTTTAGGTGAAAGTGTAGGCCTACCTCATTTCTTAAAGTTTGTTTTTTGGATGTTTACTTATTGTTGCACCATCATCTAATTATGTCACTAACTCTTGTAAAACATATATTTATGAGCCTTAAAAACATGGCAGAGACACCAAAATAGTGGCGCTAGGTGGGATATGAAGTATTGCCATTTTTGTTTCAATGGTGGCCAATTATAAAGTATAAATTATAAAGTTTTTGAGCGTTCTTCCTTTTTTTACAGAATGGGCAACAGCGTATCTCTGTAATTCGTCTTCACCTATATTATTTGACCCTTGAAATCATAAGAAAGACACAAATATGTCTCTAGGTAGATAATATATGCACTTTGTAGCCAAATTTTTAACTAATAGCAGCCATTTTTAAGCCATCATGATTTTTTTTGTCAAACTGCACCACTGATAAACCTTGAAAATTTTCCAATGCAATTTCCCCTTTGAACCATGATTTTTTGTTTATTTTTTTCTCGGTAGACCCCAAAATTTTCTACCAGGTGGATATTATATGAATTTGGACCATTTTAAAGTTGCAACCTCCATTATAGATGGCATTTTGGAAGGTCTCTGACACACTCACTGACTATCTTGTAAACATTTCCTAATTTTTTATTTGCCTTGAAATTTTTTTTGGGATTTTAATTTTGATGATTTACTTTTAATATTTTTGGAGTTGATGTTACGACGACCGTGGTTATGGACGCTATGTTGGATTTCCAGGTACCCTGGATGACCTTTTGTAACTATAACCTGTCTTAATAGACTTTGTTTAACCCCAAGTTTCATGAAATAGACATCTATACCCTAATATGACAATTGAAAAACTTAAAACTTTAATGTTGACTTCACCGCCTCCATGGTCATCCCCGCCGTCGGAAAAGCAACGTCTATGTTTTGCTTCTGCCTTGCAGGCAAGGAAAAATGGCGGACATGTTCAGGATATTACTATGTGATTATTCCAGCATTGCCCCAAAGTTCTCAAACATCATTGGCCATCTTGATTATTCATCAATCAGCAGTTGTGAATCACGGCAGCCAAATTAGAATATTGTGTTTGCAACCCAGGGTATCAAAAATAAAGCATAGACCCCAATTTCTGAAATATGATAACCATTACCAATAGTTTAATATGGAAAACTGCATTCAAAATGCCGCCATTTTGTTTTTTGCCGATTTGAGGATGAAAACGTCTGAATCAAGTTTGGCAAACAGCATTTTTGGATTCAGCACCCCTGAATTACCTTAAAACAATTGATAAATCAACTTTAACACAAAATGCCTAAAGCACTTTTTCTGAGCACATTTTTTTTTAAATCTGGACCTGACTATAAAGGAATCAGTTGAGTGCTAGATATGGTATGCCGTTGTGTTTAGGCTACTGTCTGGAAAAGAGCTACAGAAAAACGCTTCATGCTCTTCATAGTGCAATACAGCATGATGGTACCAAGTAATTGACTAGACAATACAATTTGGGCGTTTTTCATTATTGGTGTTGAAAGTCCTAAGAAATAAATTCAGGGCTGCAGTCGATAGGAATCATTGTTGCTGACATTATGATGCCATATGTGAACTGAGTAAACTAGAGCTTTCAATTGGCTCATTGCTAGTGGCCAAATCAGAGATGTTTTCAGTGGTCCCGGAAATGGAGATTAATATTGAAACATGATTTTTCCTTTTTTATATTCTCAAATGAAGACAGTCAGTTGTTTCAAGCATTTTCTTTCAGCATACAATTCTAATCCTGTTTCGACAACAGTGTCAGTGCAATGCATATGTAATATTTAACTGTATAGTTGCAGTGATATGCAAAATAATCAAGCATTTGAAACTAAATTTATTTTACAGCAAATTTGGCAATGTGGTAATCACTTCAGGAGGATTAAAAGATTGTTTTGTCAAGGTCAAGCCATTACTTCAGAAGAGGATAAACAGCCCACCCCTTCCCATATACTTTAGGTTACTCTAAGATATCTTAAGGAGTAATTATATTATATTGCATCATCACAGTGATATATGTAAAAACCATACAACCATCAAAATAGTCATTCAAGAGATACAATTTGGAAATGATTCAGATGATTAATATGCCTCATCATACACATACATGTAGCGATAACAACTAAGATATCCTACTTTTTGCACTTAATCTTCATATTTAATTACTGCCTCATTCAATTGATGTCTAAATATTGTTCATTATCCCAATCCTTCCACCCTGTCCAACAAGAAAAAAAGAAAATGATTGATAAATAAGGTATCTGCTTGTATATAATTACGGTAGGCCTACTGTAATACTTGTTCTATGGTGGCCATCTTCTTCATCTATTTGTATATTTTGACATCAACGCATGGTCCTATCCTCAAAATAACCACAGATTTTTACTCTCTGGCCCCTAAAACCATTATATTCCATGTTCTGAAAATTCTAGGTTCGTAAGTAAACGAAATAGTGCATATTCCAAGGCGGAAATCTTGGAAAATGGCCGCTATTTATATTTTGAGAGCAAAACATGATCACATTCCTTAAACACCATCAGGTTTGGATTTTCCATCCCCCGAAATCTTCATATTCCAAGGCTTGAAAATTGCACGTATGCTAAAGTAAGTGAACAATATAATGCATGTTCTATGGCAGCCATCTTGGAAAATGGACGCTATTTGTATATTTCGACATCAAAGCATGGTCATATCCCCAAACAAACCTCAGATTTGGACTCTCCATCCCCTAAAACCAGTATATTCCATGTTTTGAAAATTCTAAGTACCCTATACAGGAAATAAACGATATAATGCATGTTATATGGCGGCCATCTTGGAAAATGGCCGCTACTTGTATATTTCGACATCGAAGCATGGTTATATCCTCAAATAAACCTCAGATTTGGACTCTCCATCCCCTAAAACCAGTATATTACATGTTTTGAAAATTCTAAGTACCCTATACAGGAAATAAACAATATGGCGGCCACATTATGAAAGATTTCTGCCTAAATGAGACAGAAAATCGTGTACAACTCTTGAACGCACACACAGGTCACGGAGTGACCCTGAGTGCAAACAGCTGACTGTGTTACAACTTAGGGGTGATACATTTTCTAAATAGGGGTGATCAAACTCACTGGAGGGACTTTAATTCACTTATAACAAAGAAATGTGTACTACAGTACTCCTGTTGAATGCTCTGATGAAAATTATATGAGTTTCACATTCATTCAAACGGGAGGACAAGATTATTGTATATATCGAGTGCATTATGCATAAATCATACTACCATTGCGACCCCTGCCCGGCCGATGGTTCAGGCATGACGATCCTGAGTGACGTCACCGATAGAGACCTCAAATGCCAGGAGAGCCTATTCGACAACTAACTTCATCTAAAAAACACGTATTGATCTAACATCCAATGGGGTAATGGCTTTCATTTTCGTGAAATATACACTCCATTCTTCAATAAATCTTTCAGCCCATCGTTAACTGCCCGTTCATTCTCGAGCAATGGGGGAATGAATAGAGAGTGTCTCAAAGTTTGTGTGAAAAAAGGTGCATTTTCCATAGAACTTCTGCCAAAAAGCAATGCGTAAGGGAAAGATTAGCCCCAAAACACGAATAGATGAGTGAATCAAATGGAATGAATCATGAAAATCAGTGAAATATAGTTTCTCTTGTACTCATTACTGAATACCCCGACTTAAGACGATTAATTTTTCCCCCTCTCCATCAACTTTTAAGAAAAAGGGTGCATATTTTCATAAAAATATAATGTGTTATATCGACGGACGCCCGTGCGTACGAGCAGGAGGAAGCCAAATGTCTCGTATTTTTCATAATGCTTGGAAAATGGCCGCTATCTATATATTTTGACATCAATGCATGTTTTTTCCCCAAAATAACTTCAAATTTGGTTTCTCCACCCCCTAAAACCTGGAAATGCCAAGTTTTTAAACTTCTAGGTATGCTAAAGTGAGTAAACAGAAAATCCAAGATGGCTGCCAGCGGACATTTTGGATTTTCGCGTATATCTCAAATTGCTCAATGCTGACAGAGCTCCAGCATGTAGAATCTTCAAATAGAAGGTCTTACCAGTCAAAATCAGTTTAAAAAAAAACTATGACATTCCAATGCAACCTTACCCCCTTGGCTGCCGGACTAGAAGTGCCCCTCAGGGTCCCGCTCATTATCATACCGAGACGACTACAAAACTGTTGAAGGATATCACGATCGATCGTCTTCTGCCGCGCAGTACGATTTCACCTTCCCAATGAAGATGCTTTGACCATGTTGACCGGGGCTTTGACAGTCACGCTATACACCCAATCAAACTTACCAAAGCCATTACGTTCTAATGAAATACGATCGGAATTGGTTTGGTTTGTGTGACTGCAGCATGATGTTCCGGGGGGAGGGGGGGGGGGCACTTCCATTCACGAGTGGATGCCATGCGCGACCATGGGGTCTCGAAATGCACCCTAAACACGTATTTCCCATATTCTGAAAATGCACCCTACCCTTAATAATAATAATAATGCTCAATTCTTGTATAGCGCATCACACATAGCATAGCATGTCCCTATGCGCTTAAAGAAGAAATAGTGAAAGGTATATAAGAATAAAGTAATCGAGATATTTAGATTGGACCATTAGTTCAAAGTTAGTTTTTTATGCATTGAAAAGATATGTTTTGAGGGATCTCCTGAATGTACATAAATCACTTTGATATCTCATTGAATTCGGTAAAGCATTCCAGAGGACAGCAGAGGCATAAGTAAAAGCACGCTCACCATATGACTTTGTAAAGACAGAGGGAACAACAAATAATGCTTTTGAGCTTGATCTAAGATTTCGGGATGGCTGGTAATATGAAACTAAATCGAGTAAATAGGACGGGGCAATTTTATAAAAACAGTTGTGTGCAAAAACTAGAAGTTTGAATACAATCCGGGAACGGACAGGGAGCCAATGTAATTCTCTGAGAACTGGAGTAATTGCTTCATACTTGCGTGTTCGTGTTACTAATCTCGCAGCTGAATTTTGAATGGTTTGCAGTTTTTTAATTTGTTTAATAGGTAATCCTGAAAGGAGACTATTGCAGAAATCAATGTGACATAAAACAAAAGCATGTACCAATTTTTCAGTGGTGGGTTTATCCAAGAATTCACGAAGTTTACCAATTTTGTATAAGGCATATGATGCAGAGCGACATTTTTGGGATATAAATTCATCGAATGTCAATTTATCATCAAATATAACTCCTAGATTTCTACAAGAAGTACTTGCGCGTATGTCCATTCCACCAAGTTTTAACATTTGGATTGATTCTGTTTCTCGAAAACGTGAGGAAATGTGTAAAAACTCTGTTTTTTCACCGTTTAGTTTGAGGCTATTGATCTGTGACCATTCTTTAATCTCTTGAATACATTGTGTAATTTCAGCAGTGGGGTCAGAATCCTTAAACTTTTTAAGGGTAACATACAGTTGTGTGTCATCGGCATAAAACATTTTTTGTATTTTGAACTTATCAATGATTGACTCAAGTGGGGAAGTGTACAGTGTAAATAAGATCGGCCCCAGTACAGATCCCTGAGGAACACCTTGAGTTAAAGAGTGGAAAGTTGATTTCTCACTTCCAATGACGACACGATGGCTTCGACCTAAAAGATATGAATGAAACCATCGTAGAGCCAGATCACGTATCCCAAATATATACTCTAAACGTTTCAGGAGAATGTCATGTTTAATGGTGTCAAAAGCTGACGAAAAGTCTAGTAATATAAGAATAACTTCTTCACCTCTGTCTAATGATATCAAAATATCGTTTGTTACCCTAAGAAGAGCCGTTTCTACACCATAGTATTGGCGATAACCTGACTGAAATTTGGCATGTAAATCATATTCGTTAAGATAAGCTTGTAATTGAGAAGCAGCTAATTTTTCCAAGATCTTGGCAAAGAATCTTAGATTTGAAATAGGGCGGTAGTTTTTAAGCTCTTCCTTGTTCAGAGAATTTCCTTTTAATTTGGGAATGATGTTAGCACACTTAAATTTACTAGGGAAGCAACCAGATATAAATGATTCATTAATGATTTCTGTCATTATAGGAACAAGCTCAGGTAGTAATTGCTTAAGAAATGATGTTGGAATGGGGTCAAGATCACAAGTTGATGTAGAGGACTGCATGATTACCCTACGTACTTCTTCATCTGACACTGTTTTGAAGTGTGTAAATGATGACTTGCAGTTGGAAAGCTCCTCACAGATGCCACTCGGCGAAGATGTAGCCAAAGATGTAACCTTTAGCTGATCGGTTATGTTTGTTACTTTCTCTTTGAAGAAATCAACGAAACATTCAGCTACTGAGTCACAGTTATTTATACTGGGAATGACTGAAGAAGTGGTAGGCTGCGTTAACCGTTCAATCGTCTTGAATAGTTCACGCGGAGTGCAGTCTTTAAGCTGGTTTCGATGATACAAACTCTTTGCAGATTTCAGCTTGTTACTGTATTGATGGGCTGCCTTTCGGAAACGCTCCCGATCGATCTCCAAACCACGTGGGAAAGCTTTACGTTCTAATACCCTAAGTTCACGCTTAAGTTCTCGCAGGTCATCACCATACCAAGGAGATTCAGGTCGGCTTGTAATGACGCGTGTAACCACCGGGGCATGCTTATCTAGGAGAGTAGAAAGTGTAGACTCAAACCGGTCAACCTGTCCATCTATGGTGTCCGAGGGGGTAGAGTATAGCTCAGACACAAGAATGTCTTGACGAAATGCCTCAAGATCAATATTTTGGATTTTGCGAGTTCTGATCTGTACCTTTTGGGGCTTTGGTTTACGAATGTTCAAAGAGCAAGTGACGGCTACATGATCGGATGGTAGATAACCTTCTTTTGATACATTACTAATGAAGGCCTCATTTGCTCGTGTAAGAACCAGATCTAATGTGTGTCCATTTGTATGTGTTGGGAAATGGACGTGTTGCTGAAGGTTAAGAGCTGCAATATCATTCAGGAAGTTGACAGAGTTTGAGTCCGTAGCAATATCCACGTGATAATTAAAATCACCAACAATCAGTAACCGATGCGTTGAAGATACAAGCTGCTCCATAAGTGTAGAAAATTCTTGAAGAAAAAGCTGATCAGTAGACTGTCCAGAAGCGGTTCGTTGTGGGCGATACACAACCAGAAGTCGAACCGGAACATGTCCATGAGCAGTAACGAGTACATCCATGTATTCAAATGATGTGAAGATATTGGTTGATTTAAACTCCTTGACTTTGAAGGATTGATGTATACATACAGCTACACCACCTCCTAGACGACCCTTTCTTGGCTGATGATGTACGATATAGCTCTGGAGGGTGGATGATATCTGTGCTAGTGGGATGTCATCGCGATGATCACCTGTGAACCACGTCTCTGTTATAGCTGCGATGTCGACTCGATTGTTGATCATGAGGTCACAGAACATATGAGTCTTATTATTCAGTGATCTGGCGTTCCACAGGGCTAAGGTCACTGAATCTTTTGTGACTTCATTAGATGTCTGGGATTCAGGTAGCTCTTGATGCGCTCGTCGTCGTCTACATCTTCCCCCTTTTCGACATCTTCTTGTTCGACCTCTACAAATACCCAAATCATTTAATGTGGACCATATGGTAGAAGATACATTGTATTGCTTAGAATTTAATTGGTACAGGGTATTGATGTCATACTTAATTCTAATGGCACACATCTTAGATATATTATTTGTATAATTACAGTTGGCATAAGTATCCTCATTATTTTTAGGGGTTGGACCTGGGTTCGGATGTACGTCCCCACACTGAATAAAACTTAACTGAAAAGTTGACGTACATGTAGGAGTACAGTAATAAGATATTCTTTTACCTACATATCGTAATCTCAGATAAGATGGTGAATTAAGAATCACAGTGGATGGGGAATCTGTGAGAAAATGAGTACAAATAAACTGATCGCCACCAGCTATACTGAAAAATACATTAGAAGAAATTAAAACCAGTACAAGAGCACAGCCCTGAACAGTAAAGGTATTATGAATGAATGCCATTTGTATGAGGTTACGTAACCTATTGTGTTTAATTCAATACCTTTAAATCTTCCTTTACAAAATAAGGGAACAGTATGAATGGGTACACTTCACCTAACACTCTAAATAGAAAGTGTATAGTGACTTGAACCTGTGCTGTACAGTATGGCTACCACTTACAAACTGAGAATGGAGACAGTCAAAAATAGTTCACACAAATACAGAAAATCCATCAAAAAATATCACTTCCAAATGATCCTGCATAATGAGTGACACATAATGAACAAATCAGTAACAAAATCAAAAGTAACATAGAACTCAGGTCCAACCAAATCGAGGAGAAAGTTGGAGCAGCTGTGACGCGCCCCAACTCACTCCTTTACAAAAAAAAAATATTGGAAGCAAAACGATACTCTTGGCAAGTATTCCCTGAAATGAACCCCTAAACAAGTTCAGCGATATTTTATTATGTCACGGGTCCGTCGGTCGTCGGTTTTACCATGGACCTACTTGCTAGTAGGTCCATGGTTTTACCTTTACACACCATTTGGTTTAGTACGACCAAGAAGTTTCTATGACCTCCTTGGTACGACCAACCTTCCACACCTCGCGCTTATCGGACTCTTAAAGGGGAAGTTCACCCTGACAAAAAGTTTATTGTAAAAATAGCAGAAAAAATAATAAAAAATATTGACGAAGGTTTGAGAAAAATTCATCAAATAATTAAAAAGTTATTAGAATGTCAATTATTTGATTTGTGACGTCATATGCGAGCAGCATTCCTACATAGCGAATGGTAAAAAATCAATGAAATGTCATTTTCTCAGAAAATTGAAAATGGTTTTCACTGTACCTTTTGTATATCAATAGACAAATCATTTCACACCCGATCATGAATATAAAACATAATTAAGTCATCAGGAACCATAAAAAATTTGAAATTCATGCATTTTATATTACATAACACATGGGGCAGCTGCTCGTTTATGACGTCACAAATCCAAAACTTTGAACTCTAATAACTTTCTTATTCTTTAACGGATTTTCCTCAAACCTTCAACAATAATTTTTACTATTTTTTCTGCTATTTTTACAACAAAGTTTTCTTCAGGGTGAACTTCCCCTTTAACACGGAGTGTTGGGGCAAAAAGGACATCCTTTATAAAACATTTTAATTTTGTTTTATCATCCCCGCAAATTTGACCCTAAACACGTAGCTTTCCTAGCGAAATAGATACCCCCTTTTTTCATTATTTTTGTGTTTTTGACACCCTTATCACGTTACGTACGTAATATAATGTGCCCTATCTTGAAAAAGACATCCTTTGCGTTTGTTTGGTCGCGCATGGTATCCACTCGTCAATGTAAGTGGCCCCCCGGGATGATGTTACGTGATCGCGGACTCATACTTGTTTGAGGTTGTTATTTGTGTTAACCTTCATCTCTCGTGAAAATTGTGAAAATCAATTTTCTTAGTATGATTCAGGAAGATAATTAGCACAAAGTAGTATTTTTCTACCATCGATGTTTGTCGACGACATGGAGGTTGGTACGCAGCACTACCACGGATGGAACTAGGACACAGTACGGTGATTAAAAGAGAAGGAAAAGGCCAGGAGGAGGATGAGGAGGAGGAAGAAGAGGAGGAGGAAGAAGAGGAGAAGCAAGAGTGTCGCTAAGGCGAGCACATTATACGCCCGCCTGCATGTAAAGCGGAAAATGGAGATATTGGTCAATTAAGCAAGAAAAGTGGAAGGTGGTGACTTGACCTTTGGACCTCAAAATTATAGGCTTCATGAGATCCATACACACCAAATTATATGAGCCTATTGGTTAAGTCATGGTTTGTGAAGTTATCGCGTTTACAAAGAAAACTTAACGGCGGGGGATAGACAGATTACTGACGGACGGACGGACAGACGGAGACCGAGCGTGATTAATTACGTCCCGTATATAGGACGGGCGTATTGAACTGTTGAAAGAAGAAGAGACAGGAGAGGAAGGGGAAGAAGAAAAAGAAAGAAGAAAGAGCAGGAGGGGGGAGGGATGAAGAAAAGAGAATAAAAGAAAAGGAAGAAGGGAAGAGAAGAAGAGGAATAAGGAAAAGAAGGAGAAGAAAAAGAAGAAAACAGAAGAAAAAGAAGAAGAAGGAGAAGAAAAAAAAGAAGATGAAGAAGAAACACAGATTTTAAACAAAGAAGAAGACCGAAGAATATGACAAATCTGAATCTTTACAAAAACAGTATTTAATGAATTAAAAGATTGAGAGATTAATTCCGTTGAATTTCTTTTTATAACAAATATTCATACAAGACGTTTACATGAAAGGATCCAATGACCATTAAAAAATAAAAGCGAAGGAAACCGGTTTCACTCTGTACCCCTTTAATAAGAATAAATTCACAAATTAGAATATATATATATAGCGGGTCGTGTGGTCCAGTGGTTAGAGCATTGGACTCATAATCGCAAGGTTGTGAGTTCGAACCCCAACTCTGCCATTGTCTCCACTTTGATAAAAAGGCCCGAGAGTGATATCTGTCGTCTATAACGTCAGCCACTATGACTGATAAACCTATGACGTGAAACGTTTCATAGGTAATTGGTTATATACCAGCTTGGCTTTTACCAGCAAAATGCTGTCCTGTCGAGTTCCTACGGGAGTTACCACAAACAGAAACAGAAACAGACTTTAAAACATCGTTTCAGAATAAGTTTACTATAGGTACATTTTTTTTCATTCACATTGCCAATTTATAAAAATTTTGTATACACTATGTAAGTAATCAAGTTGACATTTTAAATGGATCATGAACAATAGCGATGGGATATATGGTGTATTTTTCATTAATCTGGTATAATTATAAGTTTGGGAATAAACATGATAAAGCATTAATAAGGAACGAGAAATTAAAGGTGGTGGATAATAAAATGCAGGTTATAACTGAATTCAAATTTAATTATTACGACCATTAGTCATGCCGATATTTTATCTCGTAGAAATAAAAGATACATGTACACGTCCACTCGCTTCATGTACATGTAGTACATTGGCTTTCGTCGAGAGATTTGGAAAGTACTGTTTTTTGTCAAGACAATAACTATGAACACTAAAGGCGGTCACACCGCCCGAGCGTTGTTGGAGCGGTCGTGGAGAGAAGAGAAAAAAATCATCACCGCTCGATCGCTACCATTCACCATTTTCGATTTCGATTGTTGTTGTTTTTTTTCGATTTTTGTTTTCGATTTTTTCCCCCAATTTTGTGAGCGAAATTCGACTCTCTTTCCCTTCCGCCCGACGACCGCTCCAACAAAGGTCGGTCGGTGTGACCAGGCTTTAAGTGCGTCATATCCATTATGAGCATTGGTTCATGCTGAGCATTGCTAATGGCGTAAGAAATAAAGTAAGTAGAAAAATATAGGCCTATTAAAGAAAAAAAAAACGTGGGTGAGGTCCCACTGGAAAACTTGTCTGCATAGCCAGAGTTTTAGAGCCATTTTGAAGGTGCTTATATAGAAAAATATGACGAATGTCGTGTGAAAGTTTTTATTGACATGAGTGAAATGATCAGATCCCAAGAAATTTATAATATTTTATGTGTGTTGAGGGGAGGGGGGGGGGGGCTTACGCCCCGTTAGCAGTTCCCACTCATAATCATTTTCACCATTTTCGAAAGATCAACCCGTTCTCCCCTGTCCTCGAGCCCCTCATTTCAGGCATCAGCTCTGGAGACCCACATTTCATGTTTACTTACAGTAATTCATAGTCCCCGTTTGCAGAGGGCCATCTAACTTGTAAGCCCTTTATTAATTAACATTCCTACTCTTTTAGTGCCCTGGGATTATGGTAAAACAAGTACTAATAGAAATCAACTTACAAAACTCAGGTCCTGAGGATTGAACGGATTTATTAAGCTACTTTTACATTCAGTGGCGGATCCAAGGGGGAGGGGGCACATTTGGCTCATGCGCCCCCCTTTTGAGAGCCATAACACAATTTTCAATGTAAATAATGCCGTTTTTACACCAGTGTGCCCCCTATGAAAATCACATTATATATTTTTATGGTAATATGTCGCTCATACACACACAAGTGAAGATCGATTTCTTTTTTTTTGCTCTGCAAATTTTACACTCTAAAAACTGCGGTGTTAAAACTGACACCAATTGGTGTTAATAGAGAACCAGACCCTGAGGTGTTAAAATTACACCCTAGAGATTAAACATAACACCAAAGAGTATAAATGTCACAACAAAAGGTGTTGTAATAACACCTATAGGTGTAAAACTAACACCACCAATGTAACACTGGTGTAAAATAACTGGTGTGGTCCTCTATATGTACACCGGTTAACACCACAATTTTTGCTGTGTACGTGGACGAAATGGCCTTCAATATTTAGTTTAAAAACCTTTTTTTGCTCGTCATATTTTCCTGGAATAAAATGTGTGCCCCCCCCTTGGAAAATCCTGGATCCGCCCCTGATACATTTGTAATTATGGCTATTTCCATGTAATGAAGAAAAAAAATACGATCAATCTGCATACAATATTATGGTGTACAATATTTCAACCAGTGCAAGTGCAATAAGAGATACAAATACATGCCACAAGGAAACAGCATCGGTAGCACCTATCAATCTGTATGCACAGAACTTAAAGGCCAAGTCCACCTCAGGAAAATGCTGACTTGAATAAATGGAGAAAATCAAACTAACATAGTGCTGAAAATTTCATCAAAATCGGATTAAAATAAGACATTTTTTAAGTTTCGCTTATCTTTCACAAAACAGTGATATGCAAAACTAGGTGAGTCAGTCGATGATGTCCATCACTCAGTATTTCTTTTGTTTTGTATTGTTTGAATTATACAATATTTCATTTTTTTATAGATTTGACAATAAGGACCTTTTTGACTGAACCACAATGCTAATTCCACATGTTCAGGGAGGAATTAATCGTTTTATCACTTGACAATGAGGAGAAAATTAGAATATTTCATATAATAAAATAGTCAAAAGAAATAGTGAGTAGATGACGTCATAGTCTCCTCATTGGCATACCAGCCAGGATGTGCATATAACTGTTTGGTGAAATTAAGGGAAACTTTTTTAAAATGTCGTGACTTTCTTATTTTGCTTCCGATTTTGATTTAATTTTCATTTTTATGCTTGTTGGATTTTTCTATTCTTATTCAAATCAGCTTTTTGTTGGGGTGCACGTACTTGTCCTTTAAGTTTTCGCATAATGCGTGCAGCGTTATAAAGAGTCTGAGGTCGTGAGACAAGATTATTCACTATTGTACCGTAGCTGCCTATTTGACACAGACAGCGACTTCTAAATTAAGTCTTTACTCGAGACATGGCTTTTCTTTCAAAGTGTCGAATTCGAGTCTGTAGTTGCAGACTATATTACTGTGTTGCAGCTTCAACGATCTAACTCTGATATGAATGTATAATGAATCGCTTATCGTTCAGACGAGCTTGTAACAAACATGAATGCATTTTTGGAATACCGTGAACGCATGAAGATGCAAACACAGCTTCGTGGTGAATATCTAGGTTAGCAATTAATCGTATGCTTGATTTTCAAGAATGATTGTACATTATGGTCAAATTCACTCAATCGTCAAAAAAAATGTTCTACGATCATTGCTAAGCTTTGTCTTTCTGCCCCTTTGCCCTAACGACGCATTTTCGAACATAGAGAATGCATGTATTGCCAAATGTCCTTCATGACAATGAGGCCTTTGTCGAAAGTTGTGATAAAAAAAGATTAATCCTGTACTAACCGCACAGAAACGTTGTTAGCGCTAACAGTGCACGACATAGCTCCTGTTACAATCGGTAATGGTAGCGATGTCTATTTAAATGTTACAAGAATGCATTGCTTGATATTGAAATAAATGTTTTGACTTAACAATCCGAAAGATATGATTGGGCTTAATGGTCATGCTGGTAGCGCTCTGTTAGGCTAACAATGTTTCTGTGCGGCCAGCAAGGGACTCTTGATTTGCGACATGTTTTCCGTATGGTCCGAAAAATGCGTAGGAAGATCATGCCAATCCGGTTCACAGATTTTCGACAAAGACCTCCCAGCTGTGCAGTGGCGTACCTAGGATTTTCCACGGGGGGGGGGCAAAACCGGTCGAAAAATTTGACAAGCAAAAAAAAAGAGAAAATAAGAATAAAAAAGGTCTTTGAGCTCGTCAGGGGGGGGGGGCAAAATAAGTATTCAAGCTCGTCGGGGGGGGGGGGTAGCAAAATAGGTTTTCAAGCTCGTCAGGGGGGGGGGGGGCAGGTATATGTCTTTTGTATGCCCCCCGTAGGTACGCTAGTGCAGCTGTGTATTGTGATATGACGGGCAATTCATTGTGTTCTCGAGTTCATTCTGCGTGTTGGTGGGGGAAACTAGCTAGTGCCGCTATATGAGGGCGCTGTTCAACAAGTCAGGACATACGAATCGAGTCAATGAAAAGTTTCCCTTTATAAAAATTGAATAAATCAGAATAGTGATCTGTAATCCGCTATGAGAATATCACAGGTAGAAGTATGGTTTCGGACGTCTGTCTTCCCTTTCTGCTACTTCCCTGACTTCCGGTCCCGGGTTAGACTGAAAGGAAATTGAACAAAAAATTATATTAAGCTGATGATCGTCCCATCATGTGGATTATACGCATCACATTACTAAATTATCACTTTTTTTCAAATTAAATTTCAATTCAAATTTATTTCACCAAAGCAACAATTGACATGGCATTATAAACATTGGTTCCTGGCGAGCGCTTCATGAAAAGACTTCCGACAGTTACCATAGTAACAGTGCTTCTCAGCCAATCAGAATCAAGGAAAATGTTGATATAACGCTCCCCAGATTACTAGAGATTCGTACAAGAAACATTGGGGAGCATTATTTAGTGGCGTACCTGTAAAGCATTGGGGGGGGGGGGGAGATCATGACAAATAAATAAAGATCAATTTAAATGTAAATGATGTAGTACATGAGCCTAGCCAGTTAGCCTGAGTTTGATGCGGCGGTGGGGTGGGGGATTCTAAGAGGAAGCTTGTCCTCCTTCCTTTTAAAATCATGTTTCTTATCTAAATGGAGCATTTTCTAAAGTCAACTCAATGTAAGGGCATGGTATACGTAGGCATTTTATTTTTTTAACGATATAAAGGCAAATTGCCATTTCGTCTCCTGCCGTCTCGTCCACCCACCACATGGTCTACTTTTATTTAGTCTAATGCCATTCCATCCATGTCCATCAAAATTGCGTCTAACAACCATTGGTCCATTAACCATTTGGTCCAATCATCACTTCGCCTGTCTAATCATGGTAGGATCCGTGGTCTAATTTCCGTCGATGACCATTTCGTCTCATAACCAGTTGGTGTAATATCCTAATAAGTATCTAATAAGAAGAGGTGTTGTGGCTCAGAGGATAAGTCTCCAGACTGTGAACCACAAGGTCCGGGATTCAAATCCCACCGCAGCACTAGCGTCCTTTGGCAAAGCGTTTATCTACATTTGCCACTTTCGACCCAGGTGTTATGGGTACCCAGTAGGAAGAAATTCCTTGAATGCTCGATGCGCCCGATCAGGGTAGCCGTGCTAAAGCCGGGGTAATAGTATGCAGCGCTTAGAAACATTTGTATTAAGTGCTATATAAATGTTGCATATCATGATTATTATTATTATATACATTTCATTTTCATTCATTTTGCACAATTTAGCACTTAGTCCAATCAGATCGATAGTATATGGCTATTGGATAAACTCGCTATTAGACGGAATGCCATTAAACTAAATAAAAGTAGACCATGTGGTGAGTGGATGGTTGACCAGATAGTAGACGAGTTGACAATTGGACGAATGGGAAATAAACCGATAAATTAAATTCCATCCCGGGCATGAATAATATTGTCTGTTTACCTGGTAAGGATATTTTCTGTTTCTATTTTCTCTCTCAATCGTATGAGGTTGGTGTGTGGTGATTGTTTGTCTCTTCTTTGAACGTTCGTAGCTCGGTTGACGGACGTGGTCTGGATAATGGGCGTGCTCTGGATGATGGGCGTGGCTTGGATGATGGGCGTGGTATGGAATTGCAACACGGTTATCTTCCGTTATTGGTTCCATGTGGTAATGAAAACTGGGCCTTTCGATGGTTTTAACGACCTGTACCCTCGGCAACGGGGGAGAATTGCCATACACGACCTCGCCCACCGCGTCGCCGTGGTGATATTGAGGCGTGGCTTCCTCCTCGATGATGGGGTACGCTTTCCCCGGACCATCCCTCTCATCCCATCCCTTCCCATGATGCACCTGCGCAGTAATCGCAGGTCTCGCGTAGATGATACGCACACAGTCTAAAAACAAGCTAATGAACACCATGAGAATGATGATAACGCATGACGAGATTACTGTGGAATATATCGGTGTCAATGAGAGCTGAAGGCCAGTTAGATTGTCATTAGTAGCATTCGTTTGTGACGTCACAGTGAGCTCAGTGACGGAGTTATCAGTGATGATACCTGATGCGGACATTGACCATGACGTCAGCGCTATGACTACGAATGATACGATCGCGGCGAGAAAGTTGGTAGTAGAGAGAAGCAAAGATATGCCGCCCTGTAAAAAAAAATATATGAAAAATTAAGAAAATGCAATTTGATGATATCGTTAATATTACTGAAATGATTAAAACTGCTACTAATAATAATGAAAATATAAATTTATTCTCCTCATATCTCGCACAGGGAGGGTTCTATAGCTCTAGCTAGCATAGGAAACATGTATGCTTGTATCAAAACAGTTAATAAAAATGCATATTTCAGACTTAATTAATAAGGCCTACTATATTAGAAATCAAATCATACATTTCAATAATGAGTCATGAGCTGTGGCCCTGTCAGTTTTCTCCTTTTGTTTTGTCAGAACTTACGCCAAAGACACGAGAGGGCGCATGATCAGCGAGTGGTATCATTGACTAAATAAAAGTCATTAATTCGCGGGATAAAGCATTCATTGAAAGGACATAAATACTGTGCCAAGACAAGGACGATAATGTCCCGCATTCTGAGGTCGGATCTAACTTAAACTCTGGTGTAATGTTGTGGATTAAGACAGTATGGATAGTAAATTGCGGCACAATTCTCGAACAGTATACAGGTTTAAAGGTGAAGTCCACCCCAGAAAAATGTTGATTTGAATAAATCTAACCAGCATAACGCTGAAAATTTCATCAAAATAGGATGTAAAATAAGGAAGTTGTGACATTTTAAAATTTCGCGTAGGCCTATTTTTCACAAAAGCACAACCGAGTGACATGCAGATGAGACCGTCGATCAATGTCGATCACTCACTATTTCTTTTGCTTTTTATTGTTTGAATTATACAATATTTCATTTTTTACAGATTTGACAATAAGGACCATTAACTTGACTGACGCATATAGTATTAAATTATGCTCATTCCATATGTTCAGCCGAGCGAGGAATTAATCGTTGGAAATGATGAGAAAATTAGAATATTTCATGCTTCATTTAATAAAAATTGATATAAAATAGTGAGTGGATGACGTTATCAGTCTCCTCATTAGCATACCGACCAGAATATGCATATATTATTGTTTTGTGAAATTTAGCGAAACTTTAAAATGTCATAACTTTCTTATTTTACACCCGATTTTGATGAAATTTTCAGTGTTATTCTTGTTAGATTTTCTCTTTTTAATCAAATCAACTTTTAGTTGGGTTGTACTTGTCCCTTCATTAATCTTCTCGTTTTACAACCAATTCGCTCAGCCCTGTTTGGGAATAATAACTAAAAATAATTGTTCTTCCCCGTGATATTACGAGAGAAGAGCAAAGTAAACATAATAAACGCACAGTTAAAGCAAAATTATGAGACTATTAGCTTTCCATATTTACTTGAGCAATCTGACCTGAGTTAAACCGGACCAATGCCTTTAATACGCAATAAAACTTCGCCCTGTCTTACAAAGAGTTATGATTGATCCTATCAATCGCAAACCTATGGAAATCCATCAACGTCATAATTTTTTTCACAGGAAATTTAAACAATGTCCTTTGTAACCAAAGAGAAGCATAGTGAATTTTCAAGACAACGATGAATGCATGAATATACATCAAAGTTAGAAAATATTTTGTGCATTAGAGATGTTGACGTTGCCGGCCGTCCATAGTTGTGATTGATTGGATCAATCACAACTTCTATTAAATACCTAATTATTCAATCAATGTATTTTACCTTTTCTTTGTTTCTTTTCAGTCCTTTTACAGCATTCACTGCTCCTAATATGATATACTGAAAAAAAAGAATGGCAATAAAACCAGGAATGAATCAGAAAACAATCAACGATTTTACCATAATAAATAATAATAATGGGATGGATAACAACCTACATAAGGGGCGGGGGTATTGACAAAAGAGGAATTTGGAATAAACATCACAAGCGATTATTAAGAAAAATTGAAATACCGAAGCAAATTCCTGACAAAATGTAACACATTGAGTCACTAGCGTACCTAGGGCCCCCTGACGAGTCACAACACATGCAGGGGACGTACCCCTGCCCCCCTGACGAGTCAGAACTGATCCAGGGGACGTCCCCCCTTGAGAAGACAAAATAATAATTTTTAGTGTAAAAATGCAAAGAAAACCGACGTTTTTAACCTGAAGACTTTTTTTCTTCCTTTTTTCATTTTTTGCTTGTCAATTTTTTTTCTTGTACCTTACTTGCTGTTAAAGACCTTTTCTTTGGCTTGTCAATTTTACTCGTTACACTGCAAAAACTCCGGTGTCGATTTAACACCAGCCCGGAATCTATGTCCACAGAGAAGTATTAAAACAACACCAGTTTGGAATCAAACCGATGTTGTTTGATAATAATTGGTGTTGTATAATCACACCTATTAAGTGTTAGACCAAAACGAAACTGGTTTTCTTTAACACTTCTCTGGTGTGGACATATATATACACTCTTAAAACAGATCAGTCGAATTGACTAGACCTGTAGTCAGCTGGGTGCAACTGATATGGCAATCACTGAGAGTCACATTTCTGACATACATTCTAGTCAGAATTAACTCTGTTCTGGTAAAATATGACTAGAAAATAGTCATATGACTAGAATAACAGTTGCACCCAGCTGACCCTATATTAACTAGTCATTTTTGACTGATTTGTTTTAGAGTGTAGATTGCAGGAATACGGGCAGGTGTTAAATCAACACCAGAGTAGTTTTTGAGTCAATAATGTGATCTGTATCAGTTTTACAAACTCAGAATATAGATTTTAGAGCTAGGGGAAGCAATCCAAATTCAAACACCAACACCAATGCCAACACCGGACTTGAAATCACCCATTGATGTTGAACACGTTGAATGTTACAAATTTTAGGCGAACTTACCGCTAGCCCTCCCCACATCGGTGTTCCCACGGCGCCATGATGGTAAGAACCCGGATGTATAAAGGAAGCTATGGCGCCAAGCACGTTGAGTATGATGCCATAAGAAATGAGGATCACACCCAAAATTGTGACGTAAGTATGACGTAATCCTGCCATCCTGTATGTGATTAAAGGGAAAGAAACTATAGTGTTTATGGGTTTTTATTCAAGATACAGCAATCACCGAAACAACAATGGCATATATTATTATTACAATAATTATCATAGTACACTCTAAAAAATGAAGTGCTAATTCAGCTCTTGAAGAGCATTGTGTAACGGGCCTCTCCCTGATTCAAACTAGGATTTGAAGTTTACCTAATTTTATACTAAGAATCAACTTGAGTCTCTCTATATCTCTACTTCTATTTACCTTTTTATCTTGTCTGTCTCCCTCTCTCTTTCTCTTCCTGCTCACTCGAGTAATTCACTATTGTGCTATACCAGTTTCACTTTGTAAGTTATATTTTCAAGGTAACCAAATTGAGATTCTGATTATCTTTATGTCTGGAGTATGAACACGAACTATGGTCTGGATTGTGTGTATAATTTTATTCAGCCGTGTTTGCTTAGTGCAAAAAGGCTTGGTTTTGGAAACACTGTATGAACACTCTTATATGTAAACAAAGCGGACGCGGAACGACGCGCCGTTCCGGTTCACATAATCTAACTATAAATCGTAAAAAATACTTCAAAAAGAATTATTATAAAATATATGTGCCTATGATAAATGTATAGTATCAGAAATGAGAACAAATTACTTACCTTCATTATGCTATCCCTCACTTGTGATTACTTAAGAAGTCGAAATAGTTGAATTTACACTTCTTTTGCCGTTAACTTAGGATCGGATTGTTAGTTCAAACAGCGCACGCGCAAACTAAGAAAGATGACTACGGATCCTCATATTGTTCTTTAAATAATTGTTTATTATAATTAAATGTCTTTACAAATAAGAGATTGAAATAAAAATGTCTTATTACATTGTATAAAATAATAATGCAAACTTTTGCTATGTTTTTATTACTATAGCAGTTACAGTTTTTGTATAAATAAGCATTTTAATTGGATTTTGTAACTTTCGAGGTCCGTTGGTTCTATAGGCGCGCCGCTCTCCTGTACAGCATCGCACTGCGGCTACGCGCATAGGCTTTCCCCCACGTACGCATAGTTTGGAGCTTTCCCCCACGTACGCATTGAGCGCATATATAGAAGTGAATTTTCATAATTCGGGCAGACTAGTTTCTGACACGGCCCCAACTACTTAAACTGGCCAACGTACCTTTGTACACAACTCAACTCAAACTAGCCAGACGGAACTCTTGTTTCTTTATTATTGCCTAAACAAATTAGGTAATTAACTAATTCCCAAGTACTTTTTAACAACTAAGAATATACCCGAATAAATCATTCGAATATTGAACTATTGATTAATCACCAACAACGATATTTATTATCAAGTTTATTTGAAATATAGAAATATTAGTCCCCTATCTTAAAGAATTAATAAAGAATGAAATACATGTATTAGAGTTGATTAATGATAATACATAAATCTGAAATAACAATTTGTAACAGTGGCGAAATAATTGTTTGATGTACAGAATGATGAATTATTAAAATTATAATTTTTGTTTTTCTTGTTGAACCTGAAATCTTGTCTCCAAACCATTGTGTCTTCTTTTCTTAAGTGTTCCGTTGCCTGTAATTCTAAAATCATATACTTTGATTGAAACGAACAAAAATAATTTATCACAAACACCACCTCCTTTCATATTTCCATCTATTTTTCTCTCTTCATCTCTCCCCTCCACCTCACCCTTTTTAACTGTCTTACCGCTCGGACTATCCTGAAAATATTAAACATCTTATTTTCTGCTAAGGGGTGATATGGCCACCAATACCCGGTCAAGAGTGAAAGGGAGTGGGGGTGGTGTGGTCGAAACCGTAGAGGGCGACGGTGACGGCCGGTACAAAACTGGTGTCAGAAGTGGGATAGAAATACAGGTAGAAAGTAATGGAACTGAAGAAGATGCTACCAAATTGATCATAAATAATTCAGGAGAACAAGTTGAACTTAAACAGAATTTGAATGAGTGTAAGAAAATCGAGTCAGAATGTGACTCAACTGATTCTGAGACTGAAAAAGCCACTCGTAGGAAAGCTAAGTCAAGAAATAATCGTAGTATGCAAAGTAGAATTCTCTCAAGACTTTCCCAATTAATGGAACAAATGACTACTTTGACTAGAAGAACTAAAACGAAGCGAAGCATTGATTCTGACGCTTCTAGTGAAGAAATGAGTGATACGAGTTCTATTGATAGTGAGATAACCTTGAACTACGACAAACCCACTACCAACAAAACCAACGAAGAAAACGAAACGAAGTCTTCTGGACTTCAAAAGGACATAACAAGCCCTACTAAACCTAAACTGGAACAGAATTCTAACCCAAAACCTAATCAAACCGCGAACAGCTCACGTCCCAACATAATGCCCGATAAATATGACGGTAGTGCGGATTGGAACGAGTATGAAACTCACTTCGATTCGTGCAAATTGATCAATGACTGGAACAATGAACAAGCAGTCAAATACTTGTCCGCTAGTCTTAGGGGACCAGCCCTGAAGTTACTAAATGAAAGAAAGCCAACAAACTGGACTTATGATGCTTTGAAAAATAGGCTATCCCAAAGATTCTCTTCCTCTAAGCAATCAGAAAGTTACCTAATGGAACTGCGTGGTCGCAAAAGAAGACCAAATGAATCTCTCCAAGAACTTGGGAGAAATATTAGGGAATTGGCAACAAAAGCCTACCCCGATTTTGACTTTGACGGAATAGACCGTCTTGCTAAAATCCACTTCATGGATTCAATTCAGAGCCCTGAAATTCGAACCGGCATCTTCCATGCCAAATCAAAAACTTTGGATGAAATGATTGAAGCTGCAATCACAACAGAAACGTTTCTGATAACAGAATCTGAGCGTTCTTGGAAAAAGAACACTCATAATAGAGTTGTAGGAAAGGAAGACACAAGTCAAAATGACTTGCAGAGAAAAATCGACATTGCTGTAGAACAAGCTTTGCTTAAGCATGATAAACCGCAATATTCTGGCAACAGACGGGCCAGAACTAATGACCAATCTCGAACAATCACGTGCTACTTTTGTCAGAAACCTGGTCATATTGCAAGGGATTGCTTTATGAAGCCCTCTGACATTCATCAGGCACGATCTAATGAACAACAACGAAGTCAACCTCGAGGTCATTTAAACGACATAGGGCCACCCATGGGGGCATTGGCGCGCCCAAACCGACGTTAGAACCGGCCCCAACACCTACGAGTGAGAACTATGATAGAATGACCGCAGAAAAACTTCCTTTCAACAGCTCAAACTGTAATGGTTTATTTGTTAAAGTTAGGATCCATGACAATGATTATAGATTTCTGATTGATACTGGTGCTTCTGAGTCCTATATATCTAAACAGGTGTATGAGAATATCCCAAGTAAGGATAGGCCTTTATTGCAAGAATCAAACAAAAGGGCAAAACTTGCTAATAACGCCCCTCTTCCCTTATTCGGCGTTGTAACACTTGAACTAAAGATAGGCCCCACTTGCGGATTCACTAAGTTGTTAGTCGCAGACATAGGCAATGATGGAATTATAGGCCTAGATAATTTGTGCAAAATGGGTATCAAGTTAGATCTTACGACTTTCCAACTTTCCACTAAGTGGGGAGACATAGAATGTGAACGTGATGACGGGGAAACCCTATTCTGTCGTATAAGTACGTCAGAAACAGTAACCATTCCTGCAGGACGTGAAGTCCTAATTAGAGGAAAAATAAAAGATAGATTGAAACCAAATAGACTGGGTATTGTAGAGATGGACAAAGCCAAAAACCATCTAACCCAGAGTGGTTTAATTGTTGCTAGAACTTTGGTGAGAACAGGGAATGAAGAAATTCCTGTTAGAATTTTCAATCCATCACCGTCAAACAAGGTGATTAAGAAAGACACTAATCTTGGTACAATAACAGTAGTAGATGAGAATGAAGTTGAAACTGTACCAAAGTACACAAGGTCTAATTTCGACAAAGTGCCAGAGCACTTACAAGACCTACTAGATAGAAGCACCCAAGAACTTCCTGAACAAAATCATCAGGACATAGCAAATTTGCTAATAGAATTTCAGGACGTCTTCTCCAAAGGAGACAATGATATTGGGAAAACAAATCTAGTTGAACATCCAATCAACACGGGAACGCAGCATCCCATTAGACAACGACCTAGGAAGCATCCTTTAGGTCAGAGAACTGAGATTAACGAACAAGTATCAGAACTATTAGACAAAGGTCTAATTGAACCTACGGATAGTCCCTGGGCCTCCAACATAGTTCTTGTTAGGAAGAAAGATGGTACACAGAGGTTTTGCGTCGACTATCGTCAACTTAACGCTGCAACCATCAAAGACGCGTACCCATTACCACGCATCGACGAGACACTTGATGCATTATCAGGTGCTCGTTGGTTCTCAACACTTGACTTGGCCAGCGGATATTGGCAAGTTGGACTCGACCCCGACGCAAAAGAAAAGTCCGCTTTCTTAGCGGGTGGCGGTCTTTACGCTTGGAACGTTATGCCTTTCGGATTATGTAACGCTCCCGCCACCTTTGAACGGTTAATGGACAAGGTACTAGCCGGTTTGCACTGGGAAACACTCCTGGTATACTTAGACGACGTGATCGTCTTTGGCAGTTCAATACCTGAAGAACTCGCTAGGCTTAAACAGGTGTTTCACCGACTTAGGCAAGCAAACTTGAAACTGAAACCGAAAAAGTGCCATTTGTTCAAAACCAAAGTCTCCTATCTTGGACACGAAGTGTCCCAGTTTGGAATATCTACTCAGACAGAAAAAACCGAGGCTATAAAGAACTGGCCTACTCCCACAAATGTGAAAGAAGTAAGAAGCTTTCTCGGATTGGCTTCATATTACAGGCGTTTTGTGAAAGACTTCGGATCAATTGCGAAACCGCTTCATCAACTTACTGAGAAGCACCGTGCCGGGCGGTTCGGATGGAGTCCCGCCTGTCAAAATGCTTTTGATGAACTGAAACTTAGATTAACGTCTGCCCCGATTTTGGCATATCCTCGCTCGGATGGAGAATTTATCTTAGACACAGATGCTAGTAACGACGGCATCGGTGGGGTACTATCTCAAGTCCAAGACGGGTATGTACGGGTGATAGCTTACGGAAGCAAAGTCCTTAGCAAGTCAGAAAGAAACTATTGTGTAACTAGGAGGGAACTTTTGGCAGTAGTTACTTACTTGAAACACTTCAAACAGTACCTCTACGGGAGACATGTAACTGTTAGAACAGATCACGGAGCCTTAAGATGGCTAACTAACTTCAAACAACCGGAAGGTCAACTCGCGCGTTGGTTAGAAGTTGTATGTGCATATGACATTGAAATAGTACATAGGGCTGGTAGAAGCCATGCAAACGCAGATGCACTTTCGCGACGACCTTGTAAACAATGCGGTAGGGAATCGGATTGTAATGTAGAACTTGTGAAAACGGATACGGATATCGGTCGGACTTGCGTTATTGAATTGACAAACACAAGTAACGTTGAGATTAGAAAGGCTCAACTTGAAGACCCATATATCAAGCCGGTAATCGAAGCTCTAGAACAAAGTACAAAACCGACTAAAGAGGAAATGTCGCCTCTTTCGTACAAAACGAAGGTGTTATTAGGACACTGGGAACAGTTAGAGATCCACGACGGGATTCTCTTCCGAAGATGGGAGTCGGATAATGGTAGAACTGTTAGGAAGCGACTAGTATTGCCAAGTAAGAGTATTCGTGAAGTGTTAGAGGAACTGCACTCGGGTGTATTTGGTGGACATTTGGGGTCCACCAGAACTTTGAAGAACGCTCAGTTGCGCTATTACTGGGTAGGAATGAAGGCGGATGTTAGGTCCTTTATTCGTGAATGTTTGGCATGTAATAGAAGAAAGTCGCACGGACCGAAACGAAAAGCACCTCTACAGCAACGACGCTGTGGTAGCCCAATGGAACGGATTGCGTTGGACATTCTAGGTCCACTTCCCATCACCGAGGATGGAAACAGATATATTTTGGTAATAGCGGATTATTACACAAAATTTGTAGAAGCATATGCAATTCGTGATGAACAAGCCCACACGGTGGCTCAGAAATTGGTAGAAGAATTTGTTTGCCGATACGGTGTACCAATAGAGATACACACGGATCAAGGTCGAAACTTTGAATCGAACCTATTCAAGGAGGTTTGTAAGATTCTAGGTGTTAGGAAAACTAGGACAACTGCGTACAATCCTAAATCGGATGGGATGGTCGAACGCTTCAATAGAACCCTGCTTAACATGCTAGTAACAATGATAGACCCTGACAAACACCAGCAAGACTGGGATAGATATATTCCTTTTGCTGCTGCCGCGTATCGTAGCACTGTACATGAAACAATACAAGAAACCCCAAACATGATGATGTTTGGACGTGAAGTTACCCATCCTGTAGATCTTTCGTTTGAGCAACCTGATTCAGAACTACACACTGATTACGCTCATGATCTAAGGAATAGAATGGACAGTATGTACGTTAGGGTAACAGAACAAAGTGACAAAAACCTGCGACGACAAAAGAGAAATTATGACAGGCGAACTGATAGTGCAACATACACCGTTGGCCAATTCGTTTGGCTTAGACATGATTCTCGAAAGAAAGGCATAAGTCCGAAACTAACAAACCGGTGGGACGGACCGTTTCGGATTATGACCAAACTATCGGATGTGACTTATCGAATTCAGCGATCTCCACGAACCCCTCAGAAGATCGTACACTATGATCGACTGAAACCCTACAATGGACCTGAACTCGACGCTTGGAAGAAACCAAGAACCCCAAGAACTCTCACTCAGAACTCTGTCGCTACAGATACCCCCGACAAGGAACTTTGGACGGAAATAGGCGTTACCCACAAAGAAACAGACAACCCCCAGATTATTTTTACTAAAATATTATTAAACACTGAATAAATCTTTGTGTCATTACCTTAGATCGTCATGACGTTTGATTGCGAATTTTGCAGTTACAAAACAGCCCACAAAGAAGTCCTGGGAAGGCACATGATGAGGAAACATGAACGACAAGTAGTAAAAGGCAGCAAGGCTAGCCGTCATCACAGGAGCCGATCCCCACACAGGAAGACACCTCCTCACACGTCCAGATCCTTTACAAGAGTAAACCGCTTAACCAGCTTGAGTCCAGATCCTACAGTACGCCACCCCACTCGTCCCACCCTCCCAAAGTTCCGAAGAGCCCTCCGTCTCCCCTCATTAACCCCTCCCAGGATGATTTCCCCCATCAAAGATCCGGTTTCCTTAGATGACTCCGACGACGATAGCATGTCCATTCATATTGACACTCCAGCTCCTGAACCCACCAACACCCATGCTCCTACCCCCGCAGAACCCGAGAAAGACGCTCCGACTCCCTCTCTCCCTGATGTTCCAGCAGTCGCCAAATCCACTAATCCGACTCCCTCTCTCCCTGATGTTCCAGCAGTCGCCAAATCCACTAATCCGACTCCCTCTCTCCCTGATGTTCCAGCAGTCGCCAAGTCCACTAACTTGAATCCGACCCCAGCCCGCGAAGAAGACGCCATCAGCCTCGTAGCACAGACCGAGTGGGAGGAGGTCTTCGAAGATGTGAGCACGCAAACTACCGACCCTGAAGATCACATTTCTAAGCTCATGGAAAAGTGTCGGATTTCTTTGTCCAAGAACCCTAATAGTTCCCACTCTTGCGGCGAGTCCCAGAGCTATTTTCATAACTTACAGAATAAAGAAAGCGTCACTCGGGTTGTTGAAACCCTTCATCTTCCCGGAGGAGGCTTTTATACTCGTTTTGAGTATAAGGTACGCAAATTCTGAAGCCTCCTCCAACCTATCTCTAACGTTTCCTCCTTGCACTCTCGCACGCTATCTCTGTCCTTTCGTTCTTTTCTCTCCGTTTCAATAATTCGAGTGAAGTTTTTACATGTCAATTTTATTATGTACATTTAAATATATATATATGAATGTTTTCTGCTCTCTCTGTCATCTTCTTTTCCTATCACCTTCTTCCTGCTGTTCTCTTAATTCTTTCCTTTCCTTTCTCAAACAAAACTAAAACTTTGTAACGCCACTGATAGGAATGTGATGATAAATGTTATTTCTAAGTTTATTGCACACTTTGATAAAGACTTCATTGGGAGGCCGAAAATATTAGACATAATTTTTCGAGGTGAATTGACACCTCAGAGAATATTGGTCAACATTTGGCAGAAGAAGAAATGCTAATGAGTATTTGAATAAATGATTGATTGATTGTGAGGCGGTGATTGATTGATGAAATGATGATGATAGGACGGTTCCTATCGGGTGATGTTATATGTAAGTTTGTATATAAGGAAATTAAGAAGTTGTACTTAAAAGCATCTCTTGTATCTGCCAAATAGACTGTTCAATATGCCATTTGGAATTCTTGGCGATTCGAGTTTGTTAATTGCCAAAAATGAAAGTTTTGTCTGTAAGGTTTTTTTTTTTTTTTTTTTTTTATATATGAAGTCTCTATTATGTGAGCATTCTATATACAAGTACGTTTTAAAATGCGAGGACGCATTTTTAGAGGGAAGGAGGCTGTGTAACGGGCCTCTCCCTGATTCAAACTAGGATTTGAAGTTTACCTAATTTTATATTAAGAATCAACTCGAGTCCCTCTATATCTCTACTTCTATTTACCTTTTTATCTTGTCTGTCTCCCTCTCTCTTTCTCTTCCTGCTCACTCGAGTAATTCACTATTGTGCTATACCAGTTTCACTTTGTAAGTTATATTTTCAAGGTAACCAAATTGAGATTCTGATTATCTTTATGTCTGGAGTATGAACACGAACTATGGTCTGGATTGTGTGTATAATTTTATTCAGCCGTGTTTGCTTAGTGCAAAAAGGCTTGGTTTTGGAAACACTGTATGAACACTCTTATATGTAAACAAAGCGGACGCGGAACGACGCGCCGTTCCGGTTCACATAATCTAACTATAAATCGTAAAAAATACTTCA
This sequence comes from Lytechinus variegatus, assembly GCF_018143015.1. Classification (NCBI taxonomy): domain Eukaryota; kingdom Metazoa; phylum Echinodermata; class Echinoidea; order Temnopleuroida; family Toxopneustidae; genus Lytechinus; species Lytechinus variegatus. The sequence continues at coordinate 15,432,257 of NC_054745.1, read as the reverse complement.
AAAAGAATTATTATAAAATATATGTGCCTATGATAAATGTATAGTATCAGAAATGAGAACAAATTACTTACCTTCATTATGCTATCCCTCACTTGTGATTACTTAAGAAGTCGAAATAGTTGAATTTACACTTCTTTTGCCGTTAACTTAGGATCGGATTGTTAGTTCAAACAGCGCACGCGCAAACTAAGAAAGATGACTACGGATCCTCATATTGTTCTTTAAATAATTGTTTATTATAATTAAATGTCTTTACAAATAAGAGATTGAAATAAAAATGTCTTATTACATTGTATAAAATAATAATGCAAACTTTTGCTATGTTTTTATTACTATAGCAGTTACAGTTTTTGTATAAATAAGCATTTTAATTGGATTTTGTAACTTTCGAGGTCCGTTGGTTCTATAGGCGCGCCGCTCTCCTGTACAGCATCGCACTGCGGCTACGCGCATAGGCTTTCCCCCACGTACGCATAGTTTGGAGCTTTCCCCCACGTACGCATTGAGCGCATATATAGAAGTGAATTTTCATAATTCGGGCAGACTAGTTTCTGACACGGCCCCAACTACTTAAACTGGCCAACGTACCTTTGTACACAACTCAACTCAAACTAGCCAGACGGAACTCTTGTTTCTTTATTATTGCCTAAACAAATTAGGTAATTAACTAATTCCCAAGTACTTTTTAACAACTAAGAATATACCCGAATAAATCATTCGAATATTGAACTATTGATTAATCACCAACAACGATATTTATTATCAAGTTTATTTGAAATATAGAAATATTAGTCCCCTATCTTAAAGAATTAATAAAGAATGAAATACATGTATTAGAGTTGATTAATGATAATACATAAATCTGAAATAACAATTTGTAACAGTGGCGAAATAATTGTTTGATGTACAGAATGATGAATTATTAAAATTATAATTTTTGTTTTTCTTGTTGAACCTGAAATCTTGTCTCCAAACCATTGTGTCTTCTTTTCTTAAGTGTTCCATTGCCTGTAATTCTAAAATCATATACTTTGATTGAAACGAACAAAAATAATTTATCACAAACACCACCTCCTTTCATATTTCCATCTATTTTTCTCTCTTCATCTCTCCCCTCCACCTCACCCTTTTTAACTGTCTTACCGCTCGGACTATCCTGAAAATATTAAACATCTTATTTTCTGCTAAGGGGTGATATGGCCACCAATACCCGGTCAAGAGTGAAAGGGAGTGGGGGTGGTGTGGTCGAAACCGTAGAGGGCGACGGTGACGGCCGGTACAATAGTGACTGCGCTTCGGAGTGCTGATTTGTCTAGTTCAAATTTGAACGAGACAAGTGCAGTCACTATACACGCTCTTTAAGAGCTGAATTAGCACTTCGTTTTTTAGAGTGTAATTGATAATTCATATTTGAAATAGAAAGCAAATTCCACCAATTCAAGGCCCAGTGAAATAAAACAAACTATTGTATTGAAGTTTTATATTGATATATTCCACCAAATAATCTTGAAGCCTCTGAAGCATATGGTACAGAGTCATGATAATTTACAATTGCACCGTTCAGTCGCATCCCACTCGCACGATTAAATTCAAACAAAACTCTGATTTCATGATCACATTTTGGAATAATTATCACTGGAGTCGTTTGAATTTCCATATTATAATTGTGACTAACACTTATAGTTACTCTCTTCCGCAACACTCCTTCCTCCCTATAAGTCATTTTTATGTCACTTTTGATTTAATTGGAATTCTAGAAGAAATCTTCAGTGAAAGTATGAATATATATACATAATATAATAATAATAATAATTCCTTCTTATTAAGCACTTTGTCAAAAAGCGCTACAAACGACAAAACAAATACAATCGGTGAAAACTTGAAAAATGAAACACAACTTGCAATATGTTAAAACAAATGAGATTTAAGCATCTTCTTAAACACATCAGTAGAAGAACATTGTCTAAGTTTATGGGGTAATCTATTCCAATATTTGTTGGCAAGCACAATATCTAGAAAATATTTTTGAACAAACATGTCTTTTAGATATTGCTGGCTTTCCATAGTTGTGGTTGATTGGATCAAGTGACACACTTTGGCGGGACACTTTGTAAGACGGGAGCCAGCCACATTATCCATACCTTAATATACTTTCACTTATTAAGGAGTGCATTGAACTATTATCACTAGTTACGTAACAACCCTTAGTATTCCCAGATTAAAATCTGTATTTTGCAAGTCAATGGAGATCTGCCCCTTTCACCATTGCATTGAGGATTATGCCAGATTTCTTAAGAAAATAGTCAAACTCTTGTAAATTACTACAATAGCGTATACAAAATTGTCGTTTTGGTATAGAGCGTCTATTGTGTTCAAATGAAAAGTTTGAAAGTTTCGGTTGCCTAAGGTCCCTATAAAGGTAGGTCTCAAAGTAGAGCATTTATAGTGTAAACAGCATGCCAATAGTATAGTACATGGAGCTGTAATGAAAAGGGCATTACAGTTATTGAATGTATTGATAGCAATAATTTGGTAAAATTGACAGAATGAATTCAATTTTAATTGTATGAAAAATATTTATCTGAGGATACTGCCCATATTCCATCACACTATTTTTTCACACTTCCTTCTTAAAATATTTTTTACAGCAGACATCACTTAGTTCAAAGGCTAATTAAAAGGATCTATAGGCCATTTCCTTTGAATAAATTGATCTATGAATACAAAAAGAGGTGAATTTGAATTAAAATGTTGATAAAAATTTAGTTCTACATTTAAGCGTGAACAAACAACTGCCCATTTTTCTTTTTGCCCGTTTTGGGTATAAATTAACCGACTTATTTTCAGATGATCAAATCACTTTTTTTCTCGTAGTTTTAGTTAATTACTATATTGTATTAATCATGTTAGTGTTAGCTGCATGGGCATTTATTAAGTTTATGTTTCTGCCTTCTTTATCGATGGGAATACATCAATCGGTAGTGTATTCTATCCTCACGTGCATAAAGGGACCTGCAGGTGTTATGCGTGTGTTTTTACTGAAAATTTTCCACCAAAAATTCACCAAAGTATGCAAAAATCCTCTAATTTCAATTGTCAAAACACATTTTCACTGTGTTTTATTTTTCCCACTTTCTAAAGTGAACCATATCCGTCAACCAAAATGTTATTTTAACGAATATGAAATGAATGTACTGAAAATGATTTCTCAAAACCAAAATCATGTATAGAAGGCCAAACAAACAAAAATCTTTATAATATCACTATTTTCTTTTAGGTTTCGGTTAAGTATTATTATAATACAAAAAAAATAATAGTAATATCATTTTAACGGTAATTTCAGACATCGTCTACTATCGTATTTGTACTCTTGGAAGGGAATAACAAATCCCTGACCTTATTACCATGCAAGCATTTTTGTGAAAGTTAGTTTGGAAACATATCCGTATTTTTAATATTTCCCGTAAAACTCTGTTTAAAATGTTAATTCAACGCAGTTTACTAAATGAAGTTACAGGAGTTGTTTAAACGGTTAAAAAAGTGCTTAAAATCTTAAGAAAACAAAGTTCAATTTCAATATTCAATTCTCAATAAATTAGTCATAGTTGTTTAAACTGTTTAACTATACTGTAAAGTTAGTATAAACAGCGCTGTATGAAATTTTTAGCAGCTTTTCTACAGTACAGGAGTACTGGATTACTATTAAACATGAATATAATAATATGGGCAATAAGAGTTACAATTAAAATCTATGAATGAGTTCAAGACTTACTCAGTATATGTGTCTAGCTAGTCTATATGCTGGAATAGAAGCAGGAGTGGTAGACCTACACACGACAGTAATACCTCACCCCTTGTCTGCATACGTGGAATTAGTGCGCTGATATGGAAGGGTTTTCACGGACGAGTGGTTACAATAATGGATGCCTATCACTATTTTAAGGCCTGCTCGATGATGATGATTTTTTTATCACGTTTTTAACCATAAATTGGGTGTCTATCTAAACAATTGATGCGAGGCGTAGCTCGAGTTAGAATATTCCGTTATCACTAATTTCTTTGTCAGTAAGCAGGGTGCGTATTTCACTAAAAAATAATGAAAACTCGAATCACGGGAAGAATAATTTGTGCATATATTGAGCTAAAACACGTACCATTTTTAGCCCCGTGTTATCCAATGGAACAGATTAGCTATTATTAACAGCCACTGCCAGCGCGAAGCGCAAGCTAAATTTTGAATGACTCGAAAGATTTGTGCCAACAGTGACTGCATGGATGAGAAAATGTTTACAATTTGAAGAGTGAAAATGTGGTATTGATGTAGGCCTATGCTTATTCAGCTACATTTACTACATGTATACATTTTTTTTATTAAAGTTTTTCCAAATTTCTGGGGGAAAGTGGGGGACAACGATCCTGGCCTGACGGGGAGGACAAAGTCCCCCGTGCCCCCCCCCTTAGTGCTGCCTCCATTTGGTAAAGTTTCTATTTTATACGCAAAGAACAGATTAAAGGACAAGTCTACCCCAACAAAAAGTTGACTTGAATAAAAAGAGAAAAATACAACAAGCATAACACTGAAAATTTTCATCATAATTGGATGTTAAATATATATTTTTTTTTTGAAATTTTAAAGTTTCGCTTAATTTCTCAAAACAGTTATCTGCACATCCTGGGTGGTATGCAAATGAGGAGACTATGACGTCAGCCACTCACTATTTCTTTTGTATTTTATTATATGAAATATGGGTTTTCTCCTAATTGACAAGTGATACAACGAAAAATTCCTCCCTGAATATGTGGAATTAGCAATACTATACGGTTCAGTCAAGTTGGTAAAATCTACAAAAAAGTTGAATATTGTATAATTCAAACAATAAAAAACAAAAGAAATAGTGAGTGATGGACATCATCGACTGACTCACCTAGTTGTCCATATCACTGACTCATTTGCATGTCGCTGAGTTGTGCATGCATATAACTTTTTTGTTGTGAAAAATAAGCGAAACTGTGAAATGCCATAACTTTCTTATTCTACATCCGATTATGATGAAATTTTCAGTATTATGCTAATTTGATTTCCTCTACTTATTCAAATCAACATTTTGCTGGGGTGGACTTGATCTTTAAAAATGTCATAACTTGATTATTTTTCATCTGATTTTGATAAAAAATTTCGGTGTCATGCTTGTTGGCTTTTTTACCGGTACTGGGTACACCCACACACACCTATACAAGGTCTTTAATTGTTACATATATGGAGTATTTTCCACACTGGCTTCAGTCATATAGTGCAGCTTTTTTTGTGACGTCGTGTCAGATTTGACATATAGGACCTATCTATGAGAATGGGGTTTGATATCAGTTCATAACGATACTAGCTCACCGAGGAAAGTTATTCAGTAGATTAAGACAAGATCAAGTTAAATTATTTTAGTAAGATCAAGTCCATGTTAGTTTACTTTTCCATTCAATCATAATGTGTGTATGTTTACTTTTATAAAAGTTAAGTCTACCTAAGAAAAAATGTTGATCTCAACGAACGGAGAAAAATCAAACAAGCATAACGCTGAAAATTTTATGATCTGATGTAAAATAAAAAACAGAAAAACAATAAATATATATTACATGTTGTGTATCTGCAATTCTATTTATCATTATTATCATCATTATTATTAGTAGAAGTAGTAGTAGAAGTAGAAGTAATACGGTAGTAGTAGTACTACTACTAGTAGTAGTAGTAGATGTAGTACAGTAGTAGTAGTAGTCGTAGTCGTAGTAGTAGTAGAGTATTAGTATTAGTAGTAGTAGTAGTAGTAGTAGTAGTAGTAGTAGTAGTAGTAGAGTATTAGTAGTAGTTGTAGTAGTAGTAGTAGTAGTAGTAGTAATAGTAGTAGTAGTAGTAGTAGTAGTAGTAGTAATATTAGTAGTAGTAGTAGTTGAACAAGAAATAGTAGTAGTAGTAGTTGTTGAAGTAGAAGCAGCAGCAGCAGCAGTAGTAGCAGTAGTAGTAGTAGTAGAAGTAGTAGTAGTAGTTGTAGAGTAATCCACTTGGTCCTAAACTTAGTAACCTACATTTTTCATTGGATGTACCTTCCCTTTGTTAAAAAAGAATAATCATATATGCTCCAAATTGTTCTTCAAGATACCTAATTAAATTCGAACTAATTCCACACATAATACACTATAAAAATTCATAAATTTCTTTAAAATTTTTCATCTTATTTCATGATTTTTTTAATCCATCTATTTTTAATTTTTCCTGACCTTTTCACCCGCTTCAGTGGCGTACAGGCGGGGTGCAGGGGGGGGGCACTCTGCACCCTGGCGGATTTCACCCGGGGAAAATGAAAAAACGGGAAAAGAGAAAAGGGAGGGAGAAAGAAACGGAAAGGGGAAGGAAAGGAGGAAAAGGAAAGAGAAAAGTGAAAAGAAAACGAAGAAAAATATAAATTTAATGAAAAAAGGAAGGAATTAAGCGGGAAAAGGAACGAAAGAATTACATTTGAGAAAGAAAAATCATTCCAAAATAGGCCTATGTAATGCAATAGCATGATGGGAAATAAATTAAAAGATGACAAAGTGGCAAACAATAGCGGGAAGTATAATTATAGTAAATAAGTCAGCATAATCATGGCCGGCATTAATTTTTATTGAGCCACCTTGTAGTAATTACACAGTAAAAACGCTGTACAAAATATCGCTGTATAAGAGGTGCTGTATAATTTTTTGAACAGCACATGTTTAAGCTTTGATAAATATCGGTATAAAACACGGCGAATTGACCTGTTTAAGGTCCGTAGACAGAAGGCTTGAACAGGGGGTTGTACAAGATACCGGCACATGTAAAGCGCATGCGTACGCGTGCGCAGTGCTTTGCTAGTGGTCGGAAGATGGCGTTGAGTATGTTCGACTCGGAGACTGCTGCAGTGCACTGGAAAAATCGTGTTTAATCTCCGTTTTAGAAAATGAAAGATTTGGGGGTGACAAACCTGCTTCAGGAGTGGGACTTCCCACATTTAGTTCCAATCTTTAGAGGTAAATTCAGTGCTTGATTTCGAGTGAATGTTCATGAATAATCTCAAAAGTCGATGCATTGTTACCGTTGTTGCAGTGGTTTTATTGTGTGCATGTACGTGTGTAACTCTATATGATGGTCGCCAAGTCAGAAATATAGGCCTATGATTTTATTGGAAAAACCTCGGCTCGGCCGGCAGTCATTTTGAGATTGAAAAAAAAATGGTGCCCCAGTCTGCGCACCCATTCACTTTTGCACGTGATTTGGAGATTTTGATGAGAAAGGCTGCATTTTGAGGCTGTCATAAGAAATACCCAAATTTCATTATTTTTCCACCTTTGTGAGTCGGATTTTGCAATAAATATCTGTCTATGCATTAGATGTGTAAAGTTTGCATTGCGTATCTTATAGATTCTACTAGAATTGCGCAGATACGCATGTGCGCAGACTATGGTACCTTGAGCGAAGTTCGTGCAGGATCCACTCCACTTAATTACCACTAGGGCCTACACCATGCTCCACTTACACGAACTTCGAGACCATGAACTCGATCTGATATTCTGAGTGACAAAAGGTGGGATTTTATGGGGGTGAAATATGAAATTCATGCAACATCACGATCTTTACACAAAGTTTCACTTCTTTCCATGCTTCTATTAGTATTAGTCTCAAAATTGGTGATTTGAATTATAGCCTACATGAACTGTGATGAAGATCCTCACACATAAATAATTCACTGCCGATGATCGCATGCGGATGCGATATGCGCGAGGTACCGGGTCCGGTACAAGCTCGGACCGGGCCGTCCTCAAGCACATAGCCTACGTGTAATGTAGGCCTGGCTAGATCTATTTCTAGTCAACTTTATTCAATTTTGTACGTCTACATATGTGTATGTTAAACCCCATTAAAATCTAGGTCTATACTATAGGTCCAAACCTAGATCTAAATCCTGGCCTAGCTTGGCCAATAGTCCCTTATTATTGGCCAGCCTAGCGAGGACAGGCCTACATGCAAATAGCAACAGATCTAAATGTTACATTGTAATTGCAGATGTATGTACAGTTTGTGAATGATCAGAAACTAATTTTGAATCTGAGATACAGGAATTACATTTAGGTTGACTTCATGTAAATTCCCCACTGTGCACAGGGGAATTTTTTATTGAGAATTTCTACAATTTATCCACTTATTCCATCAGTTCTCTATAGAATAGTCAGATAACTTGTGTAATAATTAATGTTACTATTCTTGATCTTTGATTCATGTTTATCACAGTTAAATGTTGCAGAAAATGAGCACGAAGAAGACACCTACTGGATGCAATATTACTCATCACCTGACAACATTGTTGTTAATGTGACGAACCTCGGTACCGAGATATGAGTTGACTAGAGGAAACCCGCGACCAAGCACAGCAGAAATTCTTGACAAATATCTACAGCTTTTGGGAATGGTAAAATAACTTGATTACTTAGTGCAGTGGATTCGCATTATGAAAAAAAAAATTAAATTTAATTGTTCGAAGTTGAACGAAGCATTTTTGGTTATGAATTTCCAAAATTATTCTCTTTCTTGCTTGAGAATATAGTGCAAGATCATAGGATCACTTACTCTGCCTCAGTGTTAAAAATTCAGTTGCATCTTAGTTGTCATAATTCTATGATTAGTGGAAAAGTTGTTCTGAAATCCGATTGGAAAGATTAAGTTATGTCTTCTTCCCATGAATGTCAATCTCTGGCGGGGGGGGGGAGGATATTAATTTCCCCACCTAACTCCCCCCCCCCCCTCATTTTGCAAATACTAAGTATTTTTCTCCAGTGGTTAATTACTCCAATAGTGATTGAAATGTGATAAATGGTTAGAAATAGAAAGGTCAATGTCAAAGCTCACTAGACTTTACTTGATTTGTGCAGTGTGTGCATGTGACCTAGGGTTTTTGTTACAAACATTGATAAGTTTTATTTTTTTATTTAATGAGCAATATTTAGCATGACTTTAATTACAATGTACCGGTAATGTATGAAAACATGGTATTGCTGGTAATTGTATTATGTGTTATACAGCTTATATATAAATACTTATTTCATTTTCAGATTGATCAAGACTTTGATTTAACAATTGATGCAGCTCCTGGTGCCCTTTTCACCATGTGGCCAAAGTTGTCCAGGCAGACTTTGGAATTTGCGGAGAAGATTAATCCAGGGTATAGAAAGATCCTAGGGGCTGGAGTGGACCAGAAAATGACGCAGAGTAAGTTTTAGTCTTATAGTTATACTCAATTCAAACTTACAGTAGCAGTGCGAAGACTTTTACAAAGCTGCATCAAGTAGCATTTAAACTGCAAAAGAGGATATTTCCTCTCCAGGTGTGTAAGAATAACAATGCTTACAATTTAAAGTGAAATCAGTGTTCTTATGTACACCGAATCCTGTCCAACATAATTAGTATAGTTAATGGACCTCATCGAAACAAGCAAGTGATGTTCTACAGTAACATACACCAATTCAGAGTAATGATTTCTGAAGAGGAAGTAACACAGACCCTTTTTTTTTACTATCGTGTTGCACAAGCCATTAAAGAGAGATAATTGACTCTCAACATAATACCAGCTGAACACTGCGCACAGCATTATCAGCATTATTCACCATTATTGCATTATTGTGTAGGGGGGGGGGGCACTCATTCTTACACTCAAATTTCCGTTCCAAGGCATAGCATTTTTAGCCTATTAAGAAAAAGAACAAAGAAAGCCACTCCAAGGCATATTATTTTCTTCTCGTGAAAAAGGAATCCGCTCCAAAGCTTCGCATATTTTCTGTTATGCCGTTCGATCGATCTGCTACAATGAGTCGTAATTTTGAAAAAGCAGCCGCTGCAATGAACGCTGTCTGACCATTGCCTCTGTGCTAGCGCACCTGCCGCCCATGCTGCCGGTCTAGCTGCATGCACGTATGCCCGTTCCATAGGGATGCATGAAGGCACTCACATGCAGGCGACTCGTTCCAAGGACCCCCGATTTCACAAACATTTGTAGTTCTGAAGCCCGTTCCGAGGACCCTCCTTTTTACAATTAGCCCACTCCAAGGCCCCCGTTTTTTGTCTCGCCCGCGGCACACCCCCACCAATTTTTGGGTCGAGTGCCCCCCCCCCCCCCCCCCCCCCGGATTGTGTAGCAGTAATGCATTGCAGGAATTTCAAATGGGAACACTGACATAACATGAATAACTTTGTACTCAAGGCTTTTAATCAAACTTGGAGAGAAGCATGGTTATATGCAAATTTATTTCAATTTTACCAAACATGAGGGTCACCTCATGGGTCAGGCTGATGATGAGCATGGGTCAAAGTTAAGCCTATTAGGGCAAGTTTTGTATTACAGCTCATAACGTTTGATCCATGTACAGTGTATGCCCATTTTTTTTTACCAAACTTGGATGGTAGATGTCCCCGGGGGAGTGGGGGGGGGTTGAAGGTCACCTCCAGGTCAAATGTTACAGCAGGGGTTGAAGAACTTTTGGAGCTCATTGTTAGGATTTTGGTTTGTTTGTTTGTTTAAATTTCTATCATCACTCATAAATTGTTACCAATCTAAGAGAGATGATGTTCTTCAGAGATTTGAAGGTCACCTCCAGTTCCAAGGTCACAGGCAGGGGTCAACAAGCCTTTTGAATATAAAATGATTTTGTTGTATATTAATGGGTGATACACATTTTGGCTGAAATCACCATGGTGAATCCCTTTATTACCTTCAAATATCTCAATTATATACTTGTACCCATTCCACTTGTAAGATTGAATCTCACTTGCAGGCAAACACATTTAGTTTGAAAATGCTGATATCTCCTCACCTTCATCTTTCTTTCCTATTTTCTTTGCTCCCATTCTTATTTTGTTTTCCCTGCACCGGTCACTTCTTTGCTCAAACCGTATTTTCATTTATACAGGTCAACAATGAAGAAAATTTGGCTTTCAGTACTTCCTGGGATTTTGATCGGCAGAACGAAAGGGGAATGAGGCAAATTAAATGTGCCGTACTTCAAAGTCTTGAATCTTTCATCAATCTCCAATTAGTAAGTATTGATTATCATCTTACTTTTTCAAAGTTTTTATTTATTTATTTATATATTTATTTATTTTTTGGCCAATTTAGGTTAAAGCTCTGATTTTCCTGAACAATATTAGAACGTTACTGTTGGCAATCTTTGAGAGCACTTAGGTTTGACTGTAGCGCATGCTCACTTGACCAAGGCAAGTGAAAATATCAAAGTGCTTAAGTTGCTTACCCAAAAAGGTAAAAAAAAAAAATTAATGTGGGCAAGTAAAATTTTGACCCCAACATTGAAATCTGTTCAGGGCAGCTATCTGACTGTATTTGTTCTATCTAATAATCCTGATACTAAATTAAGTATCTCAATTCTGTAGCGCAAATCATAACAACGGAATAAGTTCACACAATGACTTAGTCAATACCTATTCTGCATGTATGTCATGGTTGTTGGATGTCTATGCAAAACTGCACATCTTGCGAAGACTTGAAATCTCCTTAAATGCAGTTCTCTAAACTCAGAAAAATACCTCCTATGGTTTTACCTCAATAATGTAATGAGATCAACGCTGATTCATGTTATTTATTTTGTGGGGGGGAGCAATAGAAGTCCTTCTTAAAGGGATGGTCCGGGCTGAAAATATTTATAGAGTAGAATTCACTGAGCAAACTGCCAAAAATTTCATCAAATTGGATAACAAAGTTATTGAATTTTAAAGTTTAGCAATATTTTGTGAAAATAGTCGTCATGAATATTCATTAAGTGGGCTAATGACGTCACATCTCCACTTGTTCTTTTGTATTTTATTGTATGAAAATAGGTTTATTCAATTTTTTTCTTCCAAGAACTAGAAAAATTGGATTGACATTTCATTTAGTGCATTAGATATTGATTGCTGCAACTTATTTCATTATAAAGGAGACATACATTGTATTATTCACACAAGTATGAAATAATGAAAAAATATGGTTTTATGTAATAACATAAGAAAACAGAAAGTGGAGATGTGACATCATCAGCCCACCTAATGAATATTCATGACGACTGTTTTCACAAAATATTGCTAAACTTCAATAACTTTATTATTTGTTATCCGATTTTGATGAAATTTTCGGCATTTTGTTCAGTGAATTCTACTCTATGTATTTAAGACATGAATATTTTCAGCTTTTGACCATCCCTTTGAAGATATTGGCTAACAATACCACAATTAAAAAATCTGAGCTGCATGATTTCCCATGCTGAAAATCGTAAGTTGACCAGATTCACTTGCCCATTTCATTATACATGATGGCCCAAAAAGAATAGAACAATTTAGATCTTTAATTTCAGTGATATAGCCAAAGTGTCATTGTATTGGATATTTCTTTTTTTTGGTAGAATGATGTAATTGTCATGTTTTGTGAACCCTTGTCATTATGATTTTCGAAATATCTTGTATTTCCCACTCCTGTATTACCAACCCTGCTCTTAGTATGTAAGGTATAATACAGATTATCCAACTAGATGTCTGTGTGATTGGTCTTCTACCCCCTTCGATTCTTTGTTTTGCACTTTATTTAGGAAGGAGCATGAAGAAAAAGAAGATGAACAGGAATTGACAATGGCGCGTTCCATACCTGGGAGTGATTGCACAGTGGCACCCTTGGACCTAATTTCACCCGGACCTAATTTCACCCTGACATCAAGTTGGTTTTAAGGAGAACCATGAGAGAAATTAATAAATTAAAGTTTGCTGAATATCAAAGAATAACAGAGTTATGAGGCTTCAAAGTTTTAAATTTGTGACATGACATGCGAGCAGCTCCCAATATGTCAATCATGTAATATAAATTCCATAAATTGCCATTTTTTAATGGTTTTCATGATAATTAAATGGGTTTTTATCAGGAGCTTGTATGAAATAATGTTTCTGATAACATTGAATCCACAGGTAAAATCATTTTCCAATTTCCCTAGAAAAGGCACTTGTATAGAATTGATATCACATAAAATATGGGGAGCTGCTCGCATGTGAAGTCACAAATTTAAAACTTCATAACTCTTATTCTTGGTGGATTTTCACCAACTAACATGCAATGTCAGGATGAACCTTGCCTTTAAACCTTATATTGGCAGCCTTTCATTGACATTTACATACAGTATTTTAGGTTTTGTGAGCAAGTATATGAAAAAGGTGCTAATTAACACCTACTTCCCCTTCTTAACCCTAAACAGGCAGGGGGGGGGGTTTAAAACAACCTTCCCCCAACATTATCTGCGATCATTCCTCCGCGGGAGATTTGTTGACCCTGCCACTCTCAGAGTTTATACTAAGTCTCGCGCATCTTTTGAGACCAAATTTACGATGCCCAGGTACGTTGTCCCGAAATTATGCAACATTTCGTAAGTTCATGTCTGACCAAAAATTGTTCCAAAACGTGATTTCGTCCACAAAGTCAATGCAAATTGAGTTTTCTCATCTTATTCATAAAGCTATGATTTTTACTTTAAACAGCAGAAGTCAATTGATTTTAGCATAATTATATGCTTCAAACAGGCTGTGCTATAATATAAATCTGGTGAAAAAAGGTTGAAAAACAATAAAATACATAAGAAATTGATTTCCAAACTGAAGTTTTTTTCAATTGCGATTGTTAAGAATGCTACAAAGAATATTTTTACCAAAAATTAGCATTCTGGGAGCTTTATGGTATGAAGTGAATTAGAGCAAAAAAATATGATTTACCCATAAATTAATTCATATAAAATAATATCATTATTTGGAAAATTTTACCATACAGCCTTGTAGATTACATCGCACACTACCAGCGTGCAAATTGCTCGCGTGATCGGCAGGGGGGGCACTTCCATTCACGAGTGGATACCATGCGCGACCATGGGGTCTCGAAAAGCACCCTAAACACGTAATTTCCATATTCGGAACATGCACCCCTTAACAAGTATTGGCGTGTGAAACCCTACCCTTAACAACTATTGGAAACAAAACGATACTCTTGGCAAATATTCCCTGAAATGAACCCCTAAACAAGTACAGGAATGTTTTATTGTTACGGGTCCTTCGGTTGTCTGCTTTACCTTAGTTGGTTTGGTACGACCCCATCTTCTACTCTACGTGCAAATCAGACTCTAAACACGAAGTGTTAGGGCAAAAAGGACATCCTTTATGAAACATTTTTATTTTGTTTTATCGTCCCCGCAAATTTGACCCTAAACACATGATTTTCCTAGCGAAATAGATACCCTTTTTTCATTATATTTGTGTTTTTTACACCATTATCACGTTACGTACGCAACGTGCCATGTCATTAAAAAGACATCCTTTTTACCTGTTTTTTAGGTCGCGCATGGTATCCACTCGTCAATGTAAGTGGCTCCCGGGGCACCCCCCCCCCACAGAGCAGCCAAAAAAGCCTGGTCTAGTTGGGGTTAAGAGGAGTGCTCGTTTGTTATTCTATTGATCACATGTAAATATTTTTAGGTCAAATGGCATTTTTTATGACGGTTGGCTAATTTAAAGAGTTGTTTGAATAATTTCACCTTTTGGTGCAGAAGAACAGTTCTTGTTATCTTTGTTGTAAGAACTTTAAGTCCAGTACACATCATCTTTCCAGATTTCATGCAAATACAAGAAAGAATCTTCTAAGGCATGTCTGAAACATTTAGATGACAATCTTTATTCCAACTTGTGCCAGGATAAATTTGACTCATTTCGATACTTTCTCAATGCTAATTATAATGTTCCATCGTTGAATTTATTTAAAGGTCAAGTCCACCTCAGAAAAATGTTGATTTGAATCAATAAAGAAAAATCAGACAAGCACAATGCTGAAAATTTCATCAAAATCAGATGTAAAATAGGAAAATTATGACACTTCAAAGTTTCGCTTATTTTCAACAAAATAGTTATATGAACGAGCCAGTAAAATCCAAATGAGAGAGTCGATGATGTCACTCACTATTTCTTTTGTTTTTATTGTTTGAATTATACAATATGTCAATTTTTACGAATTTGGCAATTAGGACCTCCTTGCCTGAAGCACAAAATGTTAAAATAATGGAATTCCACGTGTTCAGGGAGGAATGAAACTTCATTTCACATGACAATGATGAGAAAATGAAATATTTCATATAATAAAATACAAAAGAAATAGTGAGTGAGTGATGTCATCAACTCTCATTTGGATGCAACTAGCTCGTTCATATAACTATTTTGTTGAAACTTTAAAATGCCATAACTTTCTTATTTTACATCAGATTTTGTTGAAATTTTCAGTGTTATGCTTTTTGAATTTTTCTCTTTTTATTCAAATCAAGTTTTTGTTGGGGTGGACTTGTCCTTTAAATATTCAGCAACTGAACATTTGCTCAATGCATTAAAACCGAAGGATCTTTTGTACCATAATTGGATACCACCCTCTAATTTTTCATCCATTGCACACTTATTTCACTTTGGCCTGCAGTAATGCTGAGCTTGGGTCTGTAATAGGACATATATTTCATATTTGCTTTGCTCACATAGTATTCAGTGGCTACACCCTAAATAGACTGGGCTATTTCGACGCCTAAGAAGACGGGGAGGGGGGGGGGCTAATTCAGCCCCCCTACGATCTCCGCCGTGGATGGCGCGATCGAGACGAAAATTGGCACACGTGTTACCCATGGCATTATCACAAAACTATAACATCAAATTCTGCAAAAAATTGCATGTCTCATTAATTATGCTAATTTATGCGTAAAATCATAGATTGCTCTAATTAATAAAATAATGCCCCTGAATTGCTAATTTTTGTTTCACATACTCTAGATAGGCATCTGATCAAATTTATTTTTAAAAAATTTCAACATCACATTTATTTTCTTATGTGTTCTATTGTTTTCTAAATTTCTTTTGTTTTTCTTTGTTTATCTACTTTTTTCAATGGAAATTGTAGGAGACTTTGACCATAAAAAAGATAAAATTAATAGGTTTTAAGCAGTAAAAGGAAAAATATTGATACATTTATGAATTTTGGCTAAAAACACTATTTGCATTGGATTTGTACACAAATTCACGTTTTTGATTAATTTTGGGTCTGCATGCACTTACGAAATGTTGCGTAATTTCGGAACGGCGTACCCGGGGGTCACAATTTTGGTCTCAAGAGTTGCGCCAGACTTGAAAGTAAAAAGTTAGTGAGCGACATGGTCAAAAAATTTTGAGGGGAGCTGAATCGGTCCCCCCCTCGACATTTTTTTCGTAATAAAGCTGCCGTGTAAAGTTTTTTGACCGCGTCGCTCACCGACTCTTTACATTCAAGTCTCGCGCAACTTTTGAGACCAAATTTCCGACCCCCGGATACGCGGTTCCGAAATAACGCATTTCGTAAGTGCTTGCAGACCCAAAATTTAACAAAAATGTGAATTTGTGTACAAATCCAATGCAAATAGAGTTTTTAGGCAAATGTATCATTATTTTTCCTTTTACTGATTGAAATTTATTAATTCCATCTTATTTATGGTCCAAATAAGTCCCCGACAATTTCCATTGAAAAACAATAAAAAATTGAGAAATACATAAGAAATTTAGAAAACAATAAAATACATAAAAAAAATTAAATGTGATTTTGAATTTTTTTTTGTACATTTGATCAGATTCATATAAAGTGTCTGTGTACCCCAAATTTGCATTTTAGGGGCATTATTTAGTTAGTTAAAGCAAAATTTTGATTCTACGCATAAATTAGCATAATTAATTAGCAATGAGCTTGTTCGCAGAAAATGATCTTGTAGTTTTGTAGATTATGTGACGGGTAACACTCGTACCAAGTTTTGTTGCGATCGAGATCATAAGAGGGGCTGTATCAGACTATCAGCCCCCCCCCCCCCAGTCTTAGGCATCAAAATAGGTTGAAATAGATGTAATATTTATGAGTCTTGTTATTTGCAATGTTTCATGAAATTGTAATGACATTTTTGTCTAAAGTTATCATGCCAATATTCAATGTAATTTTCATTAATTTATGTATCAAATAGCTATTTGAAATATGAAAAAATGTGAATTCTTCACTGTTGCAAGTTAGTTATCAGAGTACTTCTTAGATATAATGCCTGGATTGAGATTTTCTGCATACTTAAGATCACTACAAGGATCCCCATCTTTTTAGGATAATGTTAATCTTTCGCATTTGTGAAAGCACACAGGTGTCTGATTTTCTTGTAAAAAAAGCGGGGGGGGGGGAATAAAATAAATTACTGTTACTGAAACAAGTAATAACATTTCTGCTTTTTAAAAATATATATTGATAACAAGAGGGCAGCAAATACGTCAATGATAAGTTATGGACATTTCTTCATATTTTGTACACATTTCAAAATTTTCTACCTTTCCCTGTGCAGGATTGAATCTACTCGTCCGTGTTCCGATATAGTATGTCAGAGTCTTCCACAGTGTTACATAGTGTTTTAAGTGATACCTTGTAAAAAAAAGTTTTGGGAGTATTGCCTCCTATGTATGTAATGTAAAACATGCATACTTTACTGTGCATGTGTGAAATGCAAGAATAAATATCTTGAATGAAACTGAAAGCATAAAAGTTTCTCCTTTGCCTTCTTCTTTGCCTCCTTCTTTTATACAACCATTTTTGAACAGTTTTTTTTTATACAACCATAGTTTATACAGTTGCACAAAATTTAATCAGTATTGCATAAAAATCTTTTTACAACCCGCTGTATAAAACCAAGTTTTAAACATAATTTGTATAAAAAATTTATACAACCTGCTGTTTAAATTTTGAACAACCGAGGGTTGTATAATTTTCAAACAACAGTTGTAAGGTTCATATAGTAAACAGCGGTTGTATAAAATTTTATACAGGTTGTATAATTTTGTTTTTTCTGTGTAGAGTTCAAAATATGTATAATATTTATTCTTAATTTAACTTATATGGGCAAAAATGAGAGAAGTGGTAAAAATTGAAAGAAAAAAACAGGGAATCACCAGAACACATAAGGGAGATGAAAAATCATCTCATTTCTCTTCTTAGCTTATATAGCGTTATTTCCTTTTGTCTACGTTTTCCTGTTCAAATATCTTCTTCCCTCTTTATGTCTCTGTTATAAACTGCAGTGGCAAATTTGCCGACAAGAAGGTCTTTCTAAAACAACACTTATGATCAATCATCATGTTTAATTAATACATATATTTTGACCTCGCCGTTTAACAACGTTTATCATGTTTATCCAAACTAGGATGCATCAATTTTAAAAGAAAAACAGGGAAGTGCTCAGCGGAAAAGAAAAGGTGATGAAACAAAATCATCTCATTTTTCTTCTTAGCTTATATAGCTTTATTTCCTTTTGTCTACCTTTTCCTGTTCAAATATCTTCTTCCCTCTTTATCTCTCTTTGTTATAAACTGCAGTGGCAAATTTGCCGACGAGGAGGTCTTTCTAAAACAACACTTATTTGATTTGATTTATTGTTTTCTTCTGCATCCGTAACATTTGTATAATACATTTTTCATAACATAATAAACATAATATGTTAGCATTTTTGGCATAAATTGTAAATAAAGATTACTAAAAATATAATTCCAGACAAAAATGATTAACTATATGATGTTCACAATTTGCAGGAGAAGGATTTTCATCATAAGCAGATTGCTTGAAAAAAATGACAATCCCAAACTTATACTAATTGAATTAATACATTTTTAACATTGATAAAGCAGAATGGGCATATTCTTTCAAATAGCTGATGATCAATCATCATGTTTAATTAATACATATATTTTGACCTCGCCGTTTAACAACGTTTATCATGTTTATCCAAACTAGGATGCATCAATTTTAAAAGAAAAACAGGGAAGTGCTCAGCGGAAAAGAAAAGGTGATGAAACAAAATCATCTCATTTTTCTTCTTAGCTTATATAGCTTTATTTCCTTTTGTCTACCTTTTCCTGTTCAAATATCTTCTTCCCTCTTTATCTCTCTTTGTTATAAACTGCAGTGGCAAATTTGCCGACGAGGAGGTCTTTCTAAAACAACACTTATAATTGAAAACCTGAGGTGAAATTGAATTAATGGTCATATCATGTTTCATTAATACGTATATTTTGACCTCGCCGTTGGCCAACGTTTGTCCAAGCTGGCCGGGATGCATTTGAAAAGAAAAACAGGGAGACAGCGGAATAGAAAAGGTGATGAAATAAAGAAAAGATATAACCTCATTTCTCTTCTTAGCTTATCTTTTTTTTCCCTCTCTCTGTTTTTGGAGGTGGGTGTCTATGTTTTCCTTTTCTAATATCTTTTTCCCTCTTTATCTCTCTTTGTTATAAACTGCAGTGGCAAATTTGCCGACAAGAAGGTCTTTCGAAAAAACACTTATAATTGAAAACCTGAGGTAAATAATAAATGATCATATCATGTTTCTTTAAAATGCATTTGACCTCACCGTTAGCATCAATTTGAAAAGAAAAACAGGGAAGCAACGGAATAGACAAGGTGATGAAGAAAACCATCTATTTTCTCTTCGTAGCTTATCTTTTCCTTTTTTTTCTATTTGATGTTTTTCTCTTCTAATATCTTCTTCCCTCTTTATCTCTCTTTGTTATAAACTGCAGTGGCAAATTTGTCGACAAGAAGGTCTTTCGAAAACAACATTTATATTCAAAAGAAAATTGAAAACTTCAGGTAAATTATCATAATCATGTTTCATTAATGCATCTATGTTGACCTAGCCGTTTGGCAATTAGCGCCCAAGCTGGGATGCACCGATTTCTTTTTCTCAGTTTCAGAGGAGAAAACATTTGTCACATGATGCTACTTCTTAGTGAAAAAAGTGTATAGCACGGTGACTTATTTATACTGATACCTTTCTGAATGTATAAAAGCGGTACCTTTCCAACACTTTCTTTGACAATATTTCATTTGTAGGCTGCCTTCGGATCGTTGAGGAACACACACGCCTGGTTGTTTGCTTGCTTGTTGTAATAACTGATCACACATTTATATTGAAATCTAGAAAAAAAGAGTAGCCTTACTAAAGATTCGCCTAATTTCAGCAATCATGGATGGTATATTCAAATCGAATATAACTTCAGGAGATTTGGCATCAGTACACAGCGCTTGGTACATTGTCACCGCGTCATTTCTGATCTTGATATTGGTTACTGGTCTAGTGGGGAATAGCTTGACGGTCATCTCGGTATTCCTGTCAACTAAACTACAAACCAAAACCAATGCATTCGTGGTTAACTTGGCATTCTGTGATGTGGTGACCTGTCTGGTTATTCCTCTCGAAGTTACGACTCTACTATCATCCAATGAACCGTCACTATCAAAAGCTTATGTAGCCGCTTTGGGATTTGTGATCGCAGTTTCAACTTACACTACAATTCTTACATTGGCCACGATCGCATTTATTCGATGTATTAAGATCACTCAAACCTCGACAACCTTCGACAATTTTTTCGCAGGGCCGAAAATAGCACTCTTCATTTTGGGTGCATGGGCCTTGCCGGTTATGATAAACATTGCTTTGTACTTGACGGGATCCGATAATTTCGTTATTTATGATCCAGGAGCTAAGTTATATATGTACAATAAATTGAACTTCTACGCATTTTCTTACCAGGTAGTTGACGGAACGTTGGTAGTCTCCTCGAGTTTGCTTATTTTGGTCTCCTATATCAAAATAATTATATATGTTAGAGCTAGCACGCGAAGGGTGGCAGATTTTGCTGGAGATGTAACCCCACCAATTCGAGAAATGGCAAATGAGAACGAGCCCCCACCGATTCAGGCACGAGTGGCGCTAGGAAATCGGAACGAGTCCCGACCAATCCGAGGACCAGAGAACCAAGTACCACCTGCAAGACCAGTTCGCCCACCTCATCAAATCCCGGCTAACCGATTCAGGGCTCGTGAAATCAAGGTCACAAAGAATCTGGCACTGATTACCATCGTATTTGTCTGCTGTTTCCTTCCCTTTTTCGTCTTGATCAACAGTTCAAACCCGTTTCATATCACCGTTGGATTCTGTATTTTGTGGAGCAACTCTACAATGAACCCAATTATCTACGCCTTCACACATCCCGATTTCCGTAAGGTGTTTGTATGTATCGTAACCGGGTCTTTTAGTAAGATCCCATTCCCATCTCGACAATTGCGGGCAATGTTACAAGCTCAATGATTGGATAGAATTACCATGATTCCCATAAATAGACCAATTGGAATGTCTATTCTCTTTGGGAAGTGTATAGGGAGTCGGCAATTTATATGATGAAAATAATAGGAAATCTTCTTTATATCAAACTGAAGAATATTTTTAGATAGCAGGGCAAAAAAAAAAGATCAGACGTATCAGGAATGGGTGTGAATTTTGAGAAAAAATTAAATCAAATATGAATGAAAATTAAAGGAGCATCTGCTCGTGTATGATTATTATTGGAGTTGAATACATCGGCGGATCCAGGGGGTGGCGCAGGGGGCCCCCCAAAAATATTTGAAAAAAATAAAAAATAAAAGAAAAATAAAAGAAAGAAAAGGCGCCGCTTGAAAAAATTATACACTGATATAACATTAGCAACAATAAAGGAAAGACCACCCCTCAGCAAAGCACAATTATATCATCTTCCTTATCTTTTCTTTTAACTACCTTTTCCCCAACAACTTCGCCGGTAGCAATGCGCTGCCTGCATCTCACTGGCGCCAATCAAGAATAATAAGCTCCACCTTAATCTAAATCGGCGCCGGACAAGAATAATCAGCGCTATTTGGTTATAAATCGGCGCCATGCAGTCAAGAAAAATCGGCGCCATGCAGTCAAGAAAAATCGGCACTGCCATGCAGAGTCTTAACCGGCGCCGATCAAAGATAATTATTAGCGCCACCTAAATCTAAATCGGCGCCGGACAAGAATAATCGGCGCCATCTGGTTATAAATCGGCGCCGGTAAAGAAAATTCGGCGCTGCCTGAGTTCTTAACCGGCGTCGATCAAGGATAATCAGCGCCACCTATTATCTAAATCGGGGCTGGTCAAGAATAATCAGCACTGTCAAGAATAATCGGCGCCTCCTGGTTCTAAATCGATTATGAATTGCCGCTGCCTGAATCTTACGGGACGTCGGTAAAAATAATCAGCACTACGTGTTTAAATCGGCGCCGGTCAAGACAAATCGGCGCTGCCTTCAGTTTGTCTTAACCGGCACCACCTAGATTTAAATCGGTGCCGGTCAAGAATTTCTGTAGCAAAACCCCATACTTTTCATCATTAAATAGGTGCATAGAATGTCCCATTTTCAGTTCTGAACCTCAAAGGAACTGTTCTTTATTAAAAACGTCCATTAAACTGTCATTTTTACAGATCGAAATATCAAAATATTAAGCTCGCGCTTCGCGCTCGCATCTATTTTTTTTTTTAGATACCCATCTTAATCATTGGTACCAAAAAAGCTTAGAATATCAAGCTTTCCGGTCAGAATATTAAGAAATTTCAGCACGCCCTCGGCACTCGCATTATCTGTGTAGTGACATAATCCTCCACATGAGTTACTACAAACAGTCCTAAACAAGCACCTTTTCCCTGTTTTCAGGTCAGTACACATTAAAAAGTTCAGCTCGCGCTTCGCGCTCGCATTAATTTGTCGGTGAGATATGTGTCTCTATCTCATGAGTCATATATATATATATAAATCTTGTCGTGTGTATTCTTGGACTTGTGTTACTGGGCTGGTATATTCCTACTCTGTTCCTGAATCTACTACTATTGGATTTGGCGCATTACAAATCACATATATTATATTATTATATCGTATATAAGTATTTACCGAAAGTACACTTTAAAAACTGTGGTGTTAAAACAGACACCAATTGGTGTTAATAGAGGACCACATCCTGCAGCAGAGGTGTTAAAATTACACCCTAAAGATTGAACATAACACCATAGAGTGCAAATATAACAACCAAAGGTGTTGTAATAACACCTATAGGTGTAAAACTAACATCACCAATTTAACACCTGTGTAAAATGACTGGTGTGGTCCTCTATGTACACCGGTTAACACCACAGTTTTTGCTGTGTATATGTGACATGAGTCTTATTTTTGTACTTGTCCGATATTGTAATACAAGTTTTTACTGAAGTCATAATTACGAGTGTATATATTTCATTTTGAAATTCTAATTACCCACTTCTGTATATTGCAATTTTTTCTCAGTACAATGTACATAATGTATCTGTTTCACTTGTTACTTCTGCCAACTTTCTATATAAACAGAAGTCTTCGCCCTCTCTACTAAAGCCAAATTTGCCTTTACTATTTCCCTCTCTGCTCATTGGCTAATTCTTTCCCGCCTTTTCACGTACCCCCTTTAGGGATTTTTTTTTTGCCTTGATCATGAGCTTTGCACTGCACTTCTATTGTTAACTAGAGAGTCCAGTGATGGAGTTTCTTCACATTTTAAAGTTTATTAGTAATCGAATGTGTATATGAAGTACTAAAAGAAAAGCCCCAAAGTAAACTATAAAAAGTGTCAACATGCAGGTCGAATTTCTTTGTGCCGAAATCGTGAATCTACATGTATTGTGAGCATAGAATCTAAACGTCTTTGAGAACCAAAGTGAGAGTCTCGAAAGTATATGCTATATAATTATTACATCAATGTTTGATTATTTATCAAGAATTATACAGATGAAGAACGTAGATGTTCAGGTGTGTTTGTTTATTTGTTTGTTTTATTGTTCCTGTCTTCACATTATCAAAAGTGTTAACATTCTTTGCAGTATACAAGTTAATCCATAATTAATGTATACAATATAATCAGATAAAAAAAAACATAATCAGAACAAAAAAAATATGTGAGCATAATTGTACTTCCCTTATTGATAATAATAATAACAATAATCAAATATTGATTAAGGAACGCAGGAGACCGCCATCGTGAGCGGTTATAAATAAAGAGAAATGCCAGTAGTTGCAGTAAACACTGATTTCATGAGAAAGTCTGTAAAACCAGGCTAATTAATTGTCAGTATATCATCGAGGATCTAGATCTGGTACAGTCACATAAACTGAACTTTGTGAAATCTTGAAATCTACGCTGAAAAATATTCACACTGAAGATCACCAATACAGATAAGCGCACGAATGTCGTGTCGGACGCTTGACCCGAATCCTGTGCTTATTTGTTAATTTCTCAGCAATTACACAATTTCTTCCAGAATCCTTTGGCACATATCCTTTATTTATAAAAACAGACACTCTGGTGGTCATTTCATTGGATTCTGTGCGAACTCATTTTGATATCATTACCAAAACTGGCATTCACCTTTAAATTCATGGCAGCCTCATTAGGGTTCGTGACTAAGATTTCTATTTACGTCAAGTGGGTGCAATGCAGGTGCAGTAATGTTGCGGGTGATGCAGGGAACAGTAGAATATATATATATATATATATATATGTGTGTGTGTGTGTGTGAGGGTGTGTGTGTGTGTGTGTGTGTGTGAAATTATACATGTACATGTACAAGTGGAGGTGCCGTGGCCGAGTGGTCTAAGGCGCCTGGCTATACATGGAGAGTCCGGGGTTCGATCCCGGCCGCGGCACCTATGCCCGTGAGCAAGGCATTTAATCTACAATGCTCTTTTATCCTGCTTTCAAATAAATGGAAATGCTGTATGCATTGTTGGTACTAGGTGTGCAAAAAAAAAAAAAAATTGTGCGTGATAATTTGTTTTAAGGATTAATTGACCCATACCGACAATTGGGAATTTAAAAAAAAAAAAAAAAAAAAAAAACAGCTTTGGCACTCTTTTATATAAATATTTTGTGAAAGAAATGGATGAAGAGAAAAATGGTAGGCGTAGTTTTTCTCCAGACCT
This sequence comes from Lytechinus variegatus, assembly GCF_018143015.1. NCBI lineage: Eukaryota > Metazoa > Echinodermata > Echinoidea > Temnopleuroida > Toxopneustidae > Lytechinus > Lytechinus variegatus. Next base: position 15,407,325 of record NC_054745.1, on the reverse strand, counting down.
ATCTGCCCTTTGGAAAAATTGGCAAGGCCAGAAAAAAAAATATATATATATAATTTTGTGAGACGAAAGTTCCAAATGGACGAGTTTGTGTAAATAGGTTATGGACAGACTTATATTGAACTTAAACATGTCATCAAATGGCGAAGTTAATAGATTATTGATATATTTAAAGGACAAGTCCACCCCAACATAAAGTTGATTCGAGTAAAAAGAGAAAAATTCAACAAGCACATCACTAAAAAATTTCACCAAAATCGGATGTTAAATAAAAAAGTTATGACATTCTAAAACTTTCACATAATTTCACAAAATAGTTATATGCACATCCGGGTCAGTATGCAAAAGAAGGAACTGATCACTCACTCACTATTTCTTTTGTATTTCATTTGTAGGAAATATCAAATTTTAAAATTTTCTCCTCATTGTTCTGTGAAAAAAAGTTTTATTTCACCCTCAACATGTAGAGTTACCATTGTTTAACATCTTATGATTCAGTCACGTTGGTCCTTATTGTCAAATCTGTAAAAATTGAAATATTGTGTAGTTTAAACAATAAACAAGTGGAATGCCTCTGGCCGTCTCACCTGCATCACGCAGTTCAATATAGCAGCAGTGCTGACTTTGAATACTACTCTAACTTGCACAAGATGTTCAGTGATACATGGTTACTCTTATGTCCACTTTTTATGAACTAGACCAATAAACTTACAGAGATATGATGGTAATTCAACAGATACACCCAATTCGGCCAAGGTTCATTGACCTTTGACCTTGGTCATGTGACCTGAAACGCGCACAGGATGTTCAGTGATACTTGATTACTCTAATGTCCAAGTTTAACGAACTAGACCAATAAACTTTCAAAGTTATGATGGTAATTCAACAGATACCCCGATTCGGCCAAAGTTCATTGACCCTAAATGACCTTTGACCTTGGTCATGTGACGTGAAACTCAGGCAGGATGTTCAGTGATACTTGATTAACCTTATGTCCAAGTTTCATGAACTAGGTCCATATATTTTCTAAGTTATGATGACATTTCAAAAACTTAACCTCAGGTTAAGATTTCGATGTTGAATCCTCCAACATGGTCTAAGTTCATTGACCCTAAATGACCTTTGACCTTGGTCATGTGACATGAAACTCTGATAGGATGTTCAGTAATACTTGATTAACCTTATGGCCAAGTTTTATTAACTAGGTCCATATACTTTCTAAGTTATGACGTCATTTCAAAAACTTAACCTCAGGTTAAGATTTGATGTTGACGCCGCCGCCGCCGCCGTCGCCGTCGGAAAAGCGGCGCCTATAGTCTCACTTTGCTTCGCAGGTGAGACAATAAAAAACAAAAGAAATATTGAGTGTGAGACATCATCGAATCTCTCATTTGCATGTGACTAGATTGCGCATATAACTTTTCGTGAAAAATAAGCGAAACTTTAAAATGTCATAACTTTCTTATTTTACACCCGTTTGCTGAAATTGTCAGCATTATGCTTGTCTGATTTTTCTCTATTGATTCAAATCAATATTTTTTTTTCTGGGGGGCTTGACCTTTAAACACAATGATAGCTACTTGAAGAGTATACAAGTCGGCAACTTTTAGATTTTTTGTGATAAATATATAGGAACGATGTGAGCCAATTAAGAAATGCGATATCCTGCACAAAGAAATGCGAATAACTCTCTTTTGTGATTTGAAAAAAAAAATCTTAATGGGAACACAGTATACATATTCCATGCCTTTCATTAATGGATCAGAAAATTTAAACCTAAAAGTTTCAAGAAGTTGGAAATTCAACTTCAGTGTGTGAGCGAGCGAGGGTATCATCCATGGTTAAAGGTCAAGTCTATATACCCCAACAAAAGTTGATTTGAATAAAAAGAGAAAAATCCAACAAGCATAACACTGAAAATGTAAGATAAAAAAGTTATAACATTTTAAACTTTCGCTTAATTTCATAAAACAATTATATGCACATCCTGGCTGGTATGCGAACGAGGAGACTATGACGTCATCCACTCACTATTTCTTTTGTATTTTATTATATGAAACAGGTTAATTTTCTCCTCATTGTAAAATGATACAACGATTTCCTCACTGAACATGTGGAATTAGCATTGTTCAGTCAAGTTGGTCCTTGTTGTCAAATCTATATAAAAAATATTGTATAATTCAAACAACAAAAAACAAAATAAATGAGTGATGGACATCATCGACAGACACATTAAATGCCATAACTTACTTATTTTACATCTGATTGAGATAATATTTTCAGCGTTATGCTAGTTTGATTTTTCTCTATTTATTCAAATCAATATTTTTTCTGGAGTGGACTTGACCTTAAAATATTGAGATATCGGTACACTATATGGTCACACCGCCCGAGCGTTGTTGGAGCGGTCGTGGAGCGGAAGGGAAAGAGAGTCGAATTTCGCTCACAAAATTGAGGGAAAAATCGAACACCCTCAAACAATCGAAATAAAAAATGGTGAACGATAGCCCTACAACTCAGGTTCCTTCAGTTACCGATGTTTTGCAAATTGCACCTACATAATTGCGACTTTCATCTTTTTGTCTGTTTTCTTACCTATCTAAGTTTAGGGGCTAGCCTTTAATACATACATTGCCAAGCTTTGCCTTTTTTCAGCAAGCACTTCCGTTTTACTTTTGAATGCAATATTCTTATTCATTGTGTAATCGTGTTCGTTATTTCTATATCATATATTACGCCTTGTAATATGTTGATGTTGGTATGCTATGTTAATCACATTGGCCCGAATTCACAAAGGTGGACTCAACAAACTCCGTGGATTAATCCGTGGATTTTGCAGAATCCACCTTTGTGAATTCGGGCCATTATATCCGGGGGAGGGGGGCACTTACATTGACGAGTGGATACCATGCGCGACCCCCCAAAACAGGTAAAAAGGATGTCTTTTTCAAGATAGGGCCGCACGTACGTTATGTACGTAACTTGATAAGGGTGTCAAAAACACAAAAATAATGAAAAAAGGGTATCTATTTCGCTAGGAAAATTACGTGTTTAGGGTCGAATTTGCGGGGATGATAAAACAAAATTAAAATGTTTTATAAAGGATGTCCTTTTTGCCCCAACACTTCGTGTTTAGAGTCCGATTTGCGCGAGGTGTAGAAGGTGGGGTTGTACTAAACCAAATAAGGTAAAGCCGACGACCAAAGGACCCGTAACAATAGATCATTCCTGTACTTGTTTAGGGGTTCATTTCAGGGAACATTTACCAAGAGTATCGTTTTGTTTCCAAAACTGGTTAAGGGTAGGGTTTGACACGCCAATATTTGTTAAGGGGTGCATTTTCAGAATATGAAAATTACGTGTTTAGGGTGCTTTTCGAGACCCCATGGTCGCACATGGTATCCACTCGTGAATGGTAGTGCCCCCCCCCGGGCATTATATAAAATTCTGAAACTGAAATAGATAAATCAAAACAAATCAAATTAAAACGCGCAAATGTTGACTTTTTAAAGAAGATCCCCTCTCTTCTACCTTTATTTTTTTCACTCAGATGATAAAAAATAACACATGCATTTCTGGCCTTATGCATCATTAATTTTGTAGCAGTTAATTGTATCGGGTATCATTAGTTTCTGCTCCAGTTATTTTGCACACACCCATTGATCTGTATTACTAACAAAATACTAAAACATGAGTGCACATTCCTCTCCTCCCCTCCCCTTTTTTTCTAGTTCCCTGTTTATTGTTACTTCCTGGAATTGTATCTTATTTTAGAACCATATTCATAGAATGTCGGACTATAGAGAATTAATGAATATTTACCAAATGAATGTTTTTTGTTAAAGATGAAACAATAATTCTATGTGTTATTTTTTAAAAGAAAAGAAAATGATTAACAAATCTGAGTTTGAAGTATCAATACAGGTTTGCATTTGACGACTCCAAAAGGATCAACACCCCTATCATCGCTGTATATACGCAAGGTCCATTAGCTCAGTCTGTAGAGCATATAGTGCTATCCTATATGGAACAATAATGCATTTTTTCAGACACTAAATTCGTCCATTTGCCAACTCGTCTACTATCATTTGGTCTACCATCAGTTCGTCCACTCACCACATGGTCTACTTTCATTTATTCTGATGCCATTCCGTCTAATAACCTGTTGGTCCAATAGCCATTTAGTCCATGTAGCATTTGGTCTATTTAAACTAACGTGTTACTTGTGCAAGGAGTGAAAATGAAATGGGTATTAGACCCACTGGTTATTAGACGAAATGGTAATAGACGAAATGGTGATTAGACGAAGTGATGATTGGACCAAATGGTTGTTAGACGAAATGTTGATGGACATAATGGCATTAGATTAAATGAAGGCTGACCATGTGGCGAGTGGACGAGTTGGCAATTTACCATTGGAAGTGAGGTTCGGTGGAAAGAAATGAAATCTCAATAAACACACACACACACACACGCGTGTCCATGTAGTCATTCCACAATGACAAAGTGTGGCACTTTTCACTCCATGGTTTATTCATTGTGTGTAAGAACAACGTTCCAATTTGTCATAGTGAAATGACTTCGTGAACACAGTATCCGTAGAGGATTTAAAATGTGATAAAGTGAAAGTGGGGCACTTTTCAACTCTGTGGTAAAGTCGGATGAGTGAAAACTTTGTCCCCATTTACCACAGCGGAATGACTGTGAATCCGGCGTGATGAAACACCAATCAAATGTTCTTTTTCACACTGTGTCCATTAAGACATTCCACTGTGATAAAATGGGAGCACTTTTAAATTCTGCGTTTAAGTCAATGTGTGTGAAATCGTTCCGATTTATCAAAGCGCATTGATTTTGTGAACACGTAAGATGAAAAGAATCAAATTATCACTTTTCGTACGTGTTTTTAATCCACAGTCATTCCTCTGTGATGAAGTGGGGCACTCTTTTACTCTGTGTGAAAAGATGTCCCCCGATGTGGGATGACTATTTTAGTGTATAACACTGTGATTTGGGAATCCCATAGAAAAGGGATGTCTCTTTTTTCCAGCATGGACAAGCACACACACACACACGCACATACATCCACCCCACACCCACTCTCCATCCTTCCAACAACCCAAGAAAGTCTCTTCCTCCTACCATCCGCTATTTCATAGAAAACGAGGGATGTCCCCTTTTTTCCAGCATGGATGAGCACACAGACACACACGAATATAATATCAAGAAATTATCAACACACACACACACACCCTCCCTCACACACAAACACTCACCCGCACCGCACACACACTCACACCTTCCCTCACACACACATAGACACACCCTCTCTCTTCCCGTCTCTTTCCCACTTCAAGAGAAAGTTTCTTTTAATCAATATTGCTATCCCCTCATCTCGAAGTCATATTTCACATTCATATGATTCTTCATATCACACTTCTGTTCCACAAGTTATACCTTGTCTTGCTCACTCATTGTTTCATTCCGTTTCTTTGTTTCGTTCTTTCTCTCTCTATCTCTCCCCCTCTCTCCCTTTGTGTTTTGTTCTCCCTCTTTTTTTATTTCCCATCTCCCTCTATTGCTCTTTCCCTAACTCCAATCCATTTTCCTCCACCCTTCTCTCTTTCAGCCCCCTCTCTCTGTCACACACACCCACATGGCACACGCACACACGTGGATTCACCCTCCCATCTTTTTCTCCCACTCCAATTCCATATCTCCTCTGGCTGCTTTCCTTCTCATGTATACATCTCTCATTTCCTTACTGATAAAGCTATCACACACCATAAATGCTTTTAAAAGTTTTTTAAAGAATACAATGAACGATGGAAATTTAGTTTTGCATTAAAATAATTTAATCTTTACATTTAAATATTATTACATTTCAGATAACCAAACAGGGAATAATCTCCTCTTTACACTTATACATTTTTACCTTCAGATTAACAGAACATAATACGGAATCATAATAAAGTCATCTGATCCCGTTAAAACATAACCCATATAAAAATATATATATTCCATCTTAATGTTAGCATGAATTGCATATCTAAAAGCAAAATGATCATTTTCATTTCTGTGCTGTTGTTCAATTACTCCTACATAAAATGCAGTGAATAAGCTATGCTGGCATCACCTAATTTGTTTTCTGATTAAAAATGAACATGTGTATTGAATAAAGTATGGCCGTTAGAGGAAGTGGTTGGATCTATGGGTCCCAAAGTGATGCCGGAATCAACTATTTTTCTGAGGATCGCAGCCCCCGAATGAAAATTGTTGCATTCGCGTCACTGAGGGGACCATAGTTAAATCAAACCTCTGATTCAAGGATATATATATTTGGTTTATATACGTCATTGGTACATCATAATCATTAAAATACAATATAAAAAATGATCTGATTTCATTACGAACATAAAGGAATCCCAGCTTTTGAGTGAGAAATCGTTCAATAAAATTTGACAAAGTTGTGGTGATTGCATGTGTACACGCATGATGTTAGGATTCATGGCATTTTTGCCGAATTTGTGGCTGACATTTGTTGGAATTATCTTTGGTCACATGACTGGGTTTAGACCAATAACGTGTTTAGATTATTAGAATGACGGATATGATATACTTTATGAAATAGACCTAAGTATTCATATCTTTACAATTGACTCTTCATTCAATACCTACGAACATAATTCCTGTACCGTATCATTTCTTACATAATTATTTCAATACATGCTTTTCTGTAAAAATGTGAAATAATTAAAGATTTTGATATTATGAAGGAACAGAGAGAACAGGATTTGATTTCTTCAGCTCACACATTATCAAATAAGCCTTGTTATCATCAATATGTCTCTGAAAACCCCCCATAAAATTGATATCTCATACATATTGCACTGTACACAAATTAGCAAATATCATACACAATATCATGGTTCATAAAACTTTGAGTAAGAATTTACATACAATCACAAAAATAACAAATATTCTGCAAAAATGTACATTATCTATAATAGACATGGTTCCATTTCTCATAAAGCCGGCACATTGAACCAGCGCAGCGTTACGCCCTGAAGCCTTAGGTTATTTGGGAGTTATTTTTAGAGTGACCCATGAAAACATAAAATTACACCCAAAATCAGCCCAAAAAAAGTCTAATTTTGCCACAGGATTGACAGCCAAAGTGAGCAACCACACTGGCTGACAAGCCAAAGTAGATGGTATTTTATGAATAAGAAAACGTCCTCTTCTATCGGGGAGGGGTAATCCCCAAATTGCCTGCAAAAAAATAAAATAAAAGTACACAACCCCCATCCAACCCTGCACAACATTGATCTCAAATGTGCAACAATTATGCTAAATTGTATCAAATCATTCTTAGAATGGTAGATTCCTTACAAGAGGGGTAAACACCAGCTAATTCTGACAATTACTGTTTTACAAATAGTAAAATAGCATTCAGCATCTGTAACACCACGAAAAGTGGACGCGAACTCTGCATGTTCTATCCGTTAAGATTAATAACATTTGAAATTGTATAAGCTTTGGTAAGTGGTCAATAATGTGAATCATATACTGAATTAGATCAATGATAGCCAGTCTGAAATAACATTTAAGATTTAATGGAGACCTTACCCATATAATTCATTTTATCAATGATATTAAAAAGTAGTTATGTGTTCCTTTGTTATTTTGTTTGCCCCTCTTCCTTCATTGCACCTCATGAATTCCATATGATCATTATAATTGAGTATCATCTCACATTTCAATCATACAAGAGTGCATGCAGTGAAACAATCAATACTTGTCAATATTTGACTTTGATTTTTTTTAAATCTTGCACTCACTTTCGGTATTATTTTTCAATAAGTACTGAATAAACCCAAGGTAGTAAGAACTTCTATCCTTAAGCTGGAATATTTGGTGGACACACTGTTTCACTTCATAATATTGATACATCTGAGGACCCGATCAGCCCAGTGCTGTTCCAGTAAATAATGGATGAGATGTTGTGTAACATATTAAAATGGTGCCAGGGCCGAAATGGACAACGTTCTCATCGTTGGGAAGGTTTGAAGGTGCACAATCGGGTAACTGTTTCATACAGACTTGTTGTAATAACAATGCACAGCATCTATAACAAATGTACGATCAGCCAATCAGATTAAAGGATTTCAGTAGCTTATAACTGTTGTAAATTTGTTTAAAGACATGTATATCAAGTTTATGAAAGGAACTCTAGATCCTAGAGTAAGCTGTCATCAACTGAGTGTACTCTGAAGCTAGTCTTCAGCAAGTGTCAAACGGGCAATCAATGGTGAAGTTTGCAAGAAAACTTCTCTAAAGGAAAACCTCCTGAGAATGAAGATCATCATAAGAACAAAGAATAGGGGGGATGATGATATATGTTGTGCATAGGTCATTGTGACTGGTATAGCTAGGATTGAAAATGATGAACAATGGAATTCAATACAGCAGAGCAATGGAAAACAGGCAGAATATGCTAGACAATTACAGAGAGAGGCAAACATACCGAATATTACGAGGCGTTCATAATACTGAAGTGAGCCATCTTCGGCGTAAAATAATAAGGTTGAGATATGAAAAACGAAATTATGATTTCGGACTCGATAATTTCGGGCTTGGTGAATGACGTTGTGATGGAATGGACATGGGGGGTGATTTTGGAATACGCTGAGAGGAAAGAGATTGGTACCTAAGGACAGGTGGTGGAGAACTCGGGCATCTGCATTGCTTAACGGATTATTGAAACGGAATCAAGCTTGTCCTTGACTGTTTACACCCCATCGACTTAGAGCTTATAATACAAGTAAGACTATGCAAATTTTGTACTCCGCAGTTCTCGGTCACTAACGTGATTGATACACGTTACTCTATGAAAACTTCGTACTAAGCAGTTCTCGGTCCTTGAATTTGAGTTCATCAATTTAATTCAAATTTTACCGTGTCATAATGATTAACAAATCAATCTATGAGACCTGTTTTTTTTCTATGGTTCTGGAAACCCTGATGCATGGTTGGACTCATTTGAGTGTTATGCGAATTTCACAGAATGGAATCCGGACAAAAAGCTGAACGCTTTCAAAACGATGCTGCAGAACAGGGCAGCGAGATGGCTGGAGGATCGACCACCCAGGGAGGATGATGTAAACGAGGACTAATATGAGTGGTTAAAGGAACATTTTCTCGAAAAATTTCGCGCCTCGGGAGCGAGCCGATTCCGTCTGCATAACGAATTGATCTCCACCACTTGTCGCGAGGTACCAATCTCTTTCCTTTCAGCGCATTCCAAAATCACCCACCATGTCCATTCCATCACAACGTCATTCACCAAGCCCGAAATCATCGAGTCCGAAATCAAAATTTTGTTTTTCATATCTCAACCTTATTATTTTAAGCCAAAGATGGCTCACTTCATTATCATGAACGCCTCATAATACTTATAATAAATGTGGCATTGAGGAAATTAAAGGATTACAAAAATACAACCGAGTTGCAAAATTACAGAGTAATCGTCATTTCCAAAAAGAATTTGAACAGCATCAATTTGTTTGACCCAAGGACAAAGAAACATTCCCTGAAATACTTGTAATACAATTGCCAATTACCCCAGCGGCCTGTTGCAGAAAGAGTTGCGTTTAAACGCAAGTCAAAAAATCAAACGCAAGTCCCAATTGCGCGCTGTTGATTGGTTGAAAATCAAGTTGCGCATGATTTTTAGAGTTGCAATCGATTGCAACTCTTTCTGCAGCCGCCCCCAGAGCTGTTCCAGTGAATAATGGACAAGATGTTGTGTGAAAAAAAGGGCCAGTCTAGAGCAGCATTGGGCGACATTCTAATCGCTGGTAAGAATTTGAAGGCCCACATCACTCATATTCCTGGAGAAAGTTGTCCCCAAAGCCACTGAGTGTACTCTGAAGCAAGTCTTCAGCAAGTGTCAAACGGGCAATCAATGGTGAAGTTTGCAAGAAAACTTCTCTAAAGGAAAACCTCCTGAGAATTAAGATCATCATAAGAACAAAGAATAAGGGCAATGATGACATGTGTTGTGCATCAGCCATCGTGACTGGTATAGCTAGGATTGAAAATGATGAACAGTGGAATTCAATGCGGCAGAACTATGGAAAACAGGCAGAATATGCTAAACAACTACACAGAGAGGCAAACATACCTTACAAGAAATGTGGCATTGAGGAAATTCAAACTCAACTGTGAAATTACCAAGTAATCGTCATTTCCGATAAGACTTCAAACAGTATCATTTACGTTCGTCCAAAGGACCAGTTAGCATTCCCTTTAATTTCATTGGCACAATGATCACATGATCTTGTGAAATCACTAAGTGCCTTCTACAACAGATCATACTTCTGCACAAAGTGTCTGACAGTGACAGGAAACAATATCAACTAAAGTGCAAAAATGTGTGCAAGCTCTGGCACATTACAGACTGCACAGCACCTCAGAGGCGGCGGAACGTCAGGCTCATACAATGAAAGTGGAGGGGCACCTATTGTTTGGCAGACAAAACATGCCCCTCCACTTTTATTGTCCGAGCCTGGTGTTCCGCTGCCTCTGCTGCACCTGCCAAGAATGACAATCTTCAGCATTGCGATAGTCACAATGTGTCGCATAGTGTGGAGGTATACAGCTTCTGTGAGAGAATTAGTGATGGGAGAAGGAATTACATGACTGGATGGAGGAGCTTAGTATGACATGCACCTGAAACACCGTCCAGGCAAGAAACATGTCAATGCCGATGCTCTGTCTAGGGTCCAATTGCCCAAGGCTCTCTCTGAAGAGTATCCTTTGGGGTGTGATCTGCAGCAACTCCCATGCGGAGGCTCTGGGTACTGCTCCAGGCCCCAGAAAACTGGGCCACATTCAGCATGGTGGTGGACGATGTTGTGCCTTTCGCAGGCCGGGCTGCAAAGGTGGGATGTTACAGAAGTTGACCCCATCAAAAATTGCATCACCATCACGCAGCAGCATGAGGACTTAATGTTCAGCATAACTTCATGCCATACACCATCGGCTTGATTCCTTCCAGAGGTGAACCTTCACAGGACATGCAATCCAATATTGCAATAAGATTAGCTGATCTATGTTGGCCAACAAGAATATGCCTATATTCAACATGCTAGAAACAAAGGTGAGGAATGGGTTGGACTATATAAGGTGGGTGGGTTTTGGAGTGACAACAAAAGGTGTTTTTGGTATTACTGCTCAAAATGTTACCATAGCAACATACCCTGTCAATGTGGCAATGTAATGTAAATGTAATGTAATGTAAATATGTAATGTCATGACATGTCATGTTATGTAATTTAATGTAATATAATATGGTTTCAAGGGTGTAGGTGATCTACAATATAGATACTTGAAAAGAATTTCCAGAAGTGGATTACAGTGCCATATTCAAGACCAGAATCATTTAGAGTGGAAGGAATGCCACCCAACAAACCTTTAAAAAATCCTGGCCAATATGGGAAGGAGGCTCTTCTTACCATCCTTCAAAATATTGAAAACATATTTTTATTGGAGAATCATCGAGGATCACAATATATACAAACAATTTTTACATGATTAGAAAACAAAATCAATAAGGCAGAATAACAGCAAAATGGTGCATTGATCAAAAGCGAAGTTCCGAGACAGAAAAGGATGGCCAGTGATACAGACCTTAGTTTACAAACCTCCAGAAAGTCACTATTTCACTGACATCGAAGACCTACAAAAAACAGGTAAACAACGCGCAGCTATGGCCGGAATAAACAAAATCGAACGGCAGGGCGATTCACAAATGCAAATTTTTTATTACCAGAGTACAGAAACTGAGAAAAATCCAGTACGTTGACTTTAACATCTCTCTATCCCAGAATCAATAAGTGAAGGTTCTTATCCAGCAGGACATTCACACATCAATTCATATTCTCAGGGCAATTCTGAATTAGCTTTGCAAAACAGTTTTGAACATTTCACACAAGCCAGTGAACCTACAACCTAAAATGCATTGTATTGTATGAAGCTAACTTGATTCAATTGATGTTGAATTCATACCAGGAAAAGCATTTCCAGGAGGAAAGCACATGACAGTGCCTTATTCAAGACCAGAATCATTTACATTGGAAGGAATGCCACCCAACATCCCATTAAAAAATCCTGGGCAATATGGCAAGGAGGCTCTTCATACCATCCTTCAGAATATTGAAAACATACAATTCCAGTGGGCTTACAAATGCCAAGTTATATAAACAGTGTACGGAAAAGGAGAAAAATCCAGTACATTGACTTTAACATCTCTCTATCCGAGAATAATAAAGTAAGGTTCTTACCCAGTAGGACATCCACACGTCATCAATTCATATTCTCAGGGCAATTCTGAATTAGCTTTGCAAAACAGTTTTGAACATTTCAAACAAGCCAGTGAACCTACAACCTAAAATGCATTGTATTGTATGAAGCTAACTTGATTCAATTGTTGAATTCATACCAGGAAAACCATTTCCAGGAGGAAAGCAGATGACATTGCCTTATTCAAGACCAGAATCATTTACATTGGAAGGAATGCCACCCATCATCCCCTTAAAAACCCTGGCCAATGTGGCAAGGAGGCTCTTCTTACCATCCTTCAAAATATTGAAAACATACAATTCCAGGGTAAGGGGTTCTCACTTATTGCATAATACCTTTTACAGTGGGCTTACAAATGCATATTTTATATTACCAGTGTACAGGAAATGAGGAAAATCCAGTACATTGAATTTACATCTCTCTATCTCAGCATCCATAAGAAAGGTTCTTATCCAGTAGGACATCCACACGTCATCAATTCACATTATCAGGACAATTCTGAATTAGTTTTGCAAATAGTTTTTAACATTTCACACAAGCCAGTAAACCTACAACCTAAAATGCATTGTATTGTATGAAGCTAACTTGATTCAATTGTTGTTGAATTCATACCAGGAAAAGCATTTCCAGGAGGAAAGTGGATAACATTGCCTTATTCAAGACCAGAATCATTTACAGTGGAAGGAATGCCACCCAACATCCCCTTAAAAAACCCTGGCCAATGTGGCAAGGAGGCTCTTCTTACCATCCTTCAAAATATTGAAAACATACAATTCCAGAGTAAGAGGTTCTCACTCATTCCGTAATATGTTTTACAGTGGGCTTACAAATGCAATTTTTTGTTACCAGAGTACAGAAAATGAGAAAAATCCAGTACATTGACTTTAGACTCTCTATCCAAGAATCAATAAGTAAGGTTCTTACCCAGTAAATTTTCAGAATAATTCTGAACGCTATTGGTCAGTCCAAAGTCATATCAGCCATAATAAGGACATAGTAGGAGAGGAGGCCAGTAGGGCATATGATACTAGGAAGTTCTTTCAGCTAAGTGGGAATTCTATGTAATGTAATGTAATATATTTCCTGTAATGTTATGTAATATAATGTAGTTTCAAAGGTGTAGGTGATGATATGATTCTGTTGCTCCATGTATTTCATGATAGACACCTTGGGATTTCCAGTCAATTACTTTTAATTAAGTCCAATGTAATATCCCATGATAGACAATTTTTTCTGAAAATTACGAAAGGCCACAAAATCCTATGAAAATCTCATGTTATTTGAACTACATGTACCTGGTTATTTCACGCACTTTGGTGTTGTGTCTTGTTCACAATTTTCTTTCTCTTAGGAATAAGACTACGTGTTGAGGGCTTTGGCAAGTTTCTTGTATGTGGTAGTACAGTTATGGACTCCCATGCCAGATGTACCTTCAAGGAATTTACTCATTTTAATGGAAGTGTGGGGTGCCCCTACTGTCTTTCGCCAGGGGATACGATACATACAGCAGGAGGCGGTTATACCCATGCATATCCTTACAAAGCAAGTAATGCATCTGGTCACATCCTCGGAACCTGTGACCACGCCATCCAATTTGCATACAGTGCATGTACCAAACCCAGGGGAAAGGAAAGCCAGTTGGAGTTTCAAGGTCATGGTTGTTGAACTTTTTTTCTGTCCCAAAATTCGACATCATAAATAGCATTGCAGTAGACTACATACATGGGTTAAGTTTAGGTGTGACAAAATGTTTGGTATCATTGTGGTTTGACACTAGCTCCCATGCAGCAGAATTCTCCATTTCTAAGCTTGTAAAGAAAGTTGATAAGCGATTACAAAACATTCTACACCCAGCTGTATTTCCAGAATACCCAGGGCTCATTCTAGGAGTGACAAAAAAACTGTATCATTGTGGTTTGACACTAGCTATCATGCAGCAGAATTCTCTGTTTCTAAGCTTGTAAAGAAAGTTGATAAGCGATTACGAAACATTTCTACACCCAACTGTGTTTCCAGGTTACCCAGAAAGATCAAAACACACATCAAAGTTTGGAAAGCATCTGACTTAAGTTTGTTTTTACTACTTAACTCTTTGCCTTGTCTGTGAGGTATATTAACTGATGATTATTTGCAACATTTCTTGTCACTGTATGAATCTACATTTATTTCATTGTCTGATTCAATGTCAAGTGCATCTCTGTTACAGGCAGAGAGCATGTTGAAGCACTTTTGTCTTCAAATAGAGAGCCTCTATGGCAAAAGATATATGACACAGAATGTGCACAGCCTTCTCCGTTTTGTAGAGAATGTAAAGGCTTTTAGGACCACTTTGGGCCAACTCACGTTTTCCATTCAAAGATTTTCATGGGGATATCAAAAATATATTTCATGGTACAAGGGGCATTTGTCCACAGGTAGTCGATGCTGTTTGTTTACAGCAAATAATTCCCAACTTTGAAGCATCCTTTTCTGTAGGTTCAAGCGCTTTTGCCTTCGAATATAGAGAGCCTCTATAGCAAAAGACATGACCTGGAATGAGCACAGCCTTCTTGATTATGCAGAGAATGTAAAGGCTTTTAGGACCACTTTGGGCCAACTCAAGTTTTCCATTCGAAGATCGTAATGGGGATATCAAAATCAAAATTATATTTCATGGTACAAGGGGCATTTGTTCACATGTTTTCACTGCCGTATGTTTACAGCAAATAATTCCAAACTTTGAAGCATCCTTTTCTGTAGGTTCAAGCGCTTTTGCCTTCGAATAGAGTGCCTCTATGGCAAAAGACATATGACCTGGAATGACCACAGCCTTCTCGAATGTGTAGAGAATGTAAAGGCTTTTAGGACCACTTTGGGCCAACTCACGTTTTCCATTCGAAGATTTTCATGGGGATATCAAAAATATATTTCATGGTACAAGGGGCATTTGTCCACAGGTTGTCGATGCCGTTTGTTTACAGCAAATAATTCCCAACTTTGAAGCATCCTTTTCTGTAGGTTCAAGTGCTTTTGACCCATGAATTACAGCCTAAATTGGGTGATTATCTAGGAGAATTAACTGATGAGTTGGATGGTAGGCACATTTCTACATTTCTTTCAGGGAGACCCCAAAACAATACGTATCAATTAAACAATGGCAAGACTAGTTGTAGAGTAAAGGGGAATTGCACTCAATTATGACAATGGACAATAAATCGATTTCGATGCTATGAAAAAATGATCCCGACAATGGGGACAGATGATGAACACAAAATAACTGTCACCGATAAACTATCAAATAACAAAAGATGTGAAAAGGAAAACGATCGAGACAAAGGAATCCCATAAAGATTATGGGTAGAGTTTGACAAATCTTATGTCAGACTCTTTCACATGTTGGTACGCATGGTGTAGCATTTTCATCCATACAACTGTCCTTTTTTTTCTCACAGGGAGGGTTAAGTTTGCAAACATCTTCCATGCCCGTAAGGCCGTAACCATCCCAAGTATCAGGCCACAGAGATCGTGGAACTCTTCAACTACTCTCTGGTAAGGGAAGAGAGAGGCATGTACACCAGGGTATATCCCCTGATCATGTAGAGAACTACATGTACAGTGTAGTGAAGGAGGCAGTTTTGAAAAGGTATGACCTACTGCCAAGGCATATAGGGTAAAATTTAGGGATCACTATGTTAGGAAAGACGAGACGTACTTAGAATACTCAGTACAGCTGACCGACTTGTTTAGTAGGTAGCTGGAGGGTGCAAATGCCGCCTGGGATCAAAATAGGTTAAAACAAGAGATCCTCAAAGAGCAGATGCTCACAAAGGTCCCCTATGATCTAAAGGTATGGTTATTGGACCACGAACCTGATACTTTGGAGGAAATGGCTAGACTCGCTGACCAATAAATGACTAGTAGAAAGACTAAGTCAGGAGGGGGAAAACCAGGGGGTTGAAGTTTGACCACAACAGATGCATTCGAGGCTGCAATTTTACATCCGACCTCACTGTACATTGGTTGGCTGGAGTACACTGATCGATAGTAGCAAGCATTGAAGGGCGTCAACGATCGCAACAATGAGTAAGTTTAATCTATGTTCCATTATGACAAACCTAAAATATTACAAAATACATGAAGGTCAATAACAAATGGCACAGATTTGAATAAATTTGGAAACATGATTTAATATCACAAGTTCTGACCAATATTTCTTACTCCTTCATTGAATAATTGTGGGGCAGGCTGTGACGAAGCAATTCTCACAGTAAAATAATATTCTTTCTAAATGATAGGAGTGTACCTAAGATTGATTAAAGTCCTAATACAGTATCCCAGTCCACATGCCAGGATTTAAGTTTGTCGAAGGGGAAGATATTGATGTGTTTTTTCGGCCAGAAGAAATTTGGGCATACTAATTAGTCCCACTGCTCTCTGGTAAGGGAAGAGAGAGGCATGTACATCAGGGTATCCCCTGATCATGTAGAGAACTACAGTGTAGTAAAGGAGGCAGTTTTGAAAAGGTATGACCTCCCTGCCAAGGCATATAGGGTAAAATTTAGGGATCACTATGATAGGAAAGATGAGACGTACACTGTACTTAGAATACTCAGTACAGTTGATCGAATTGTTTAGTAGGTGGCTACAGGGGTGCAAATGCCGCCTTGGATCTAAATAGGCTAAAACAAGAGATCCTTAAAGAACAGATGCTAACAAAGGTCCCTTATCTAAAGGTATGGTTATTAGATCACGAACCTGTCACTTTGGAGGAAATGGCTAGACTTGCTGACCAATAAAAGACTAGTAGAAAGACTAAGTCAGGAGGGGGAAAACCAGGGGGTTTTCGCCCAATGAGAAATATTGGAAGACACATTTATTGCCTTTATAATAAGAGTAATGCAAGCAAACCCCGATGGTGCTGGAATATACAAGGGAACTGTGCTGCGAGTCCCGAGATTTACTGATTTTACCAATGTGTTCCAGTCACCCCTATTAAATGAGGAACTTATGAGGAACATATAACCATGGACAGGTTTTACACCTCACTGGCCCGCATTCTGAAGTCGGGTTTAACTTAGACTCAGGTTTAAAGTTGTGGTTTAGTATGGAGAGCCAATTGCTAAATAAATCGCTAACAGTAGAGAAATAATATTTCACCTCACTTTGGCTCTCAGATTATTCATAATTGTGTACATGTAGGAAGTATAAGTAGATGATTGTCTTTGCCATAGAAAAATCAGGAAAGAGCACAGTAAATATAAGAAACTGAATAGAAATTTTGCCACTTTTGGCTTTCCATAATTCAAGCACAGAGTCAGACCATGGTCTAAGTTAAACCTGACTTCAGAATACGGGCCACTGTCTTTAGCAGACTGGCTCTTCACCGAGGTCAACATGACGGTAGTGGGCACTATGATGATCAACAGAAAGGGCATACCTGATGACATCAAACCAACATCAGGGAGGGAAGAGTTCTCGGACGAAGCATACTGGAACGCAGAAAATCCACAAAAGAGTCTTCATTCGTACGTTGTGCGAACC
This sequence comes from Lytechinus variegatus, assembly GCF_018143015.1. Lineage (NCBI taxonomy): Eukaryota > Metazoa > Echinodermata > Echinoidea > Temnopleuroida > Toxopneustidae > Lytechinus > Lytechinus variegatus. Next base: position 15,389,442 of record NC_054745.1, on the reverse strand, counting down.
AAAAACACCGGCCCCCGCAATGTACCTGTTCTGACTACCATGAAACAAATCCTTGGAACCACCAGTTCTATTATATAATTCTCATTCAATCTTATTCCAATCAATAAAACAAACATTGAATTTCTCCATGATTCTTTTTTATACATTCATTTTTTGGTCTTTTTTTCAAAATTTGAACTTGAACTGAAGAAGTAAGAAGGTAAAGAGGTGGATTCGTAGCCGCTATCGGCAGTTGTGATTTTTTTTTAGTTTTAGGTGAGTGTATTGTGCAAATATTCATGTCAATGTTACATTGACAATGAAAAAAAATGATCAAGACAACATGGAGAGATGATAAACACAAAATAACTGTCAATGATAACTATCAAACAACAAAAGATGTGAAAAGGAAAAACGAGACAAAGGAATCCGATACAGATCATCAGACAGAGTATGTCAAACAAATTTGTCGGACTCTTGCACATGTTCGTACGCAGGGTGCAGAATTTTTGTTCATACACCTGTCCTTTTTGTCTCTCACAGGGAGGGTCAAGTTTGTCAAAATCTTCCATGCCTGTAACCATAACAAGTATCAGGCCACAGAGATCATAAAACTTGAAATAATAAATGTATACGCTTTTTGAAGACTTCAGTTACCATACACTTTGTATTGTTTTCATATTTCTTTTTTTGGGGGTGGGGCAACCTGACTAACTTCTCAGAAAGTAATATTGTTTGTTCCACAAACATAATGTGCCAACAAATTACATTGTATTTTTCTATTTGAATTTTGCAGGAAATACTGATATGTTGCATATAGGAAAGTCGTACGATGGCGCTGGGGATACCTTGGGAAAGATATAAGAGTTCAAAAACCTGCCTGCATCCATTTGAGGATAATGCGAGCTTACCCTGCCGCAGCTGGGAGGTACAAAGGAACTGTGTTGAGTGTCTTGAGATGCTAGTTTCTTGATTCATGAACTTTTGCGGATGGAATGTTCAGAGAAACTGCACCTACAAGAAGAACTTGCAACAGAGAGGCAAGAACGATTATCTATTGAGGAGCGAGCTTATGCTTATAAGGGAGATGCCAAGAAGTTAATGACTGAGAAACGTAACCTACATATATATGGTACGTGTTGGTCCTTAAACCAATGAACAATGGAAAAAGTCAGAGACAAGCTACAAATATGAATTGAGAAAATCTACAAAACTGTCTGCAGAACTGCAAGAGGTTTCAAAATGGAAATCATGCGAGGTTTCAAAATGGAAATCATGCAAAGTTTCTCATAGACTTGTCACAAAAACATGGCATCTGAAGAGTGAAAAGGAAAAATCAAGTAAACTGAAAGCTCAAGTAGACAAATTAAGAGCATGTGCAAAAACTTAGTGAAAATCTAAAAGAAAAGAAGACAAACTAAGCATACCCTACTGGAGCTGGGAGGTACAAAGGAACTGTGTCGAGAATCCTGAGACGCTACTTTCCTTAAATCAGTGGGTGAAAATTCTGCACCCACCATCGGCACCGGATTCAAGGCCGAAGACTTCTGTGAGTCGAGTGCCCCGGTAGCGACTCCAGGAATTCCCAAATCATCGGACGGTTTTCCTGTGGGGATAATACCCCACCACTTTCTGAACCGTCCGGAGTTAATTTCAAGAATCCTGTGAATCACAGAACCTTGGAGACCCTGTGAAGCTCCATTTGATTTTATCACTTTGATTAATTACCCTATATCGATAATCATGACTTCATCCAACACCTCCCAACAAACCCTACAACAGACTGACTTCCTACCATCCCGTTTCTCGGGTGATAAGCTTGATAGGGACAACTCGACTGCGCACTTCTTGACTTTTGACGACTATCTAGATGCGCATGACATTAACAAAGCCGACCCCGACCAATTCCAGACAATACTGCGAACGTTTAGATGGACTTTACAAGGGCAGCCGCGACTTTGGATTGACGGACATCCATTTAATACATATAGCGACCTTAAGGATGGGTTCATAAGACGGTTTAGTTCGCTAAATTGTCATATAGCCATGTGACGGACTTCAAAAATATGACTATGACAAATGACGAGAGCGCAGACGCGTACTTGCAAAGGTTGAAAACAACAGCAGCCTACATCGATTATGGGGAAACCCAGATTAGGCATAAGTTGTCGGATTCTTTGCCGTCGGACTGCCGCGCGACCATACTGATGACCGCCCCCGACCTGACCTCAGAAGAAATAGCGGCAAAAGCCCAACTATACTTAGACCTCAATCACAGACAGACTAAGCCGACGAAAGAGTTATCATTTTCTGCTCAGGAGGAAATAGATCAATTAAAGGAGCAGGTACACTATTTAAACCTCAAAACAGACAGGGACAATGACAATAGGCCGAAATCCCCCCCCATGACCCCCAACCCCACGACAACGCAGTGCTAGTCGTAGTGCTGGTCACAGCGTAAGCCCCAAAAGACGACGTGACATCAGTCACCATAGACGAGACGACAGGCGCAATGACGTGCAAAATAGACGCGGTAGGAGCCCCTTATCAGTCGGACGGACAAACCGACCACCAACACTTCCTAGACTTACATCCAACTACTATGGTATCCCTGGTCATATTTGGCGAGAATGTCGAAAAAGACTTAGGGACATGACAACCCCACCACCCCCCTTCCCTGACTATCATGACTACTATGCCCCTGCATACGGTAGCTATGCCAACCATCAATACTACCCACCACACCAACAACAGCCCCAATATCAACAACCTCACCACCAACAACAACCTCACTACCAACAACAACCACGTCCACAGGATTTTTAAGACGGGAAAGAGCCAATAGCGCTCATTGTTCTTTCTCCCCGACTAAGAATAGGCCTGACAATGACATGACATCTACTCATTTAGGGATTGACGAAGTTGAGTTACAATTAACCGGAACGCAGCTTTACTAAGGGACGACTGCCAGATAGGACAACTGCACTGATTCTTTTTGACAGTGGTGCATCCAAATCCATCATATCCGGACGACTATTGAAATCCTCCCCCTATCTCTCTAAATGGACACCAACCAAAGTACCAGAGAAAGTTTGCCTATGTTCCTACAACCTTTAAGGTCCTCCGTGGAAAGAACGCGTTTACGAGCCGAACAACAGCTCATGGCCCTCAAATTCCTTGCGAGGGAGCTCATACAGAGTGACCAAATGTCCACCATCATGGAGTGGGTTAATAACATGACTGCCAAAGGAAGGCGGTATGAATGGAATCTTCCCGACCTTGTTCGGGAAGAGATAAGAAGTATGTGGTGCACAATGCAAGTGCCAGCTGGGATTCACCATCCACCGTTTTGGTAATATTCAATTCTCACATCGTCACATTATCCAACTGGCAACAGTCTTGAAAAAGGCTAAAGCAGAACTACTACCAACCATGTCATGTAGTCCCAAACAGAGCATTATAATTTACTCCTTTCTAGTTTGCTGTGCAAACCTTTCAATCAAGGAGAGTTGTGTTAATATGGTGCCTTCGGGAAGATTCCATTCATACCACCTTCCTTTGGCAGTCATGTTCTTAACCCACTCCATGATGGTGGACATAAAATACTTCTTCTCACTTGGAAAGTGTATAATGGTTTGGCACCAAAATATCTACAAGAGCTTGTCACGCCTTATGCACCAGCTAGAAGCCTGAGATCATCACACCAGCAACTTCTTAAGACTCCCAAGACACGTGTAGCATATGGTGCACGAGCTTTCTCTGCCTCAGCACCTTCTCTCTGGAATAATTTGCCATTAAATTTAAGAATTATACAATCACTGGAGACCTTTAAATCCAAACTGAAATCTTATCTTTTCTAACAGTATTAGTTATTGGCACTTTGACACTCATCCAAACTTTCTCTTTCTTTCTTTTCTTGTGCGCCTCGGAATAGAATATTTCTAGATAGATGGCGCTATATAAATGCCTATTATTATTATTATTAGAGTCTCTACCGTTGACTTAGAAGGTCCCTCTCATTTGAAGGTGAAATACAAGTTGTATGCGTGCTGTGAAGCACAACTTATTGATCGCAGTTTCACCCCCCTCCCTTTAGAGACAGCCGGCCAAATGACACAACCAGAACGTTCCATTCTGATTGAGGGGGTAATGCAGACAAGAAAAAGGATAAACAAAGTGTGTGGAGTCTATATCCTTACCAGTGGCAGTGGAAGAAGTTTTTTAAACAATTTTGATGACTCATGACCAACACACTTCATATCATAGATGCTGCAGATTGGGAGAATAGGGAGAGGAGATAGGTGAAATCATATTGTTATTATAAATTTCACTCTATTTCTAATCCATGGAGAAAAGGGATGACATAATCTTACTCTACAAATTTAACAGTATTTTTTTATTTTAATTTTTAGCCACATTTGAAACAATTCTGTATTCATTTATAGATTTTTAATTTTTATTATCATTATTTTTAGTATCACTATTATTAAAATTCTGATTATTACTATCATTATTATTTTTTCCTTTTTTTTTGGGGGGGGGGGTAGTATACTAAATCTAATAATAATCCTGAAGTGTAATTATCATTAGGTTACAGGCGAGATGTAAAAGAGGTCTAGTAGCACGGTAACAAAGCCTCTAGATTTCTACTTGTTTCTTTTCACTTGATTTTCTTCAAAGTTTAAGTCATTAATTTTTGGTCTTTCTTGTCATCTGCCACATGTTGTAGTCCTGAATTTGAATCATGATGATTTTCTTTCAGTTTAAGATGTCCACTTTGCCAGTGAGGAGGAGCACAAGGAGAATGAAAGAACATAATTTAACCGAAACTTGAGCAACAGCCAACAACTGACAACACATTGCTACAGAGGAAACTGTCAACTACAGAGCTGCATCCATTCGAAGTAAAAGTATCCAAGTACATAGATAAAAAAAATACTTGTTAAAGAACTTGACACTTGGGTTGAAGCCAGGAATATAGTTGATATTCCCAATTCATTTCTCAATGAAACAGAAGAACAAAAACAATAAATCATTGAACATTTGAAGATTGCAGACAAAGGAAGCTTACAGAGCCAGAGGAATGTGAAAAGTATTTTGAACACAGAACTTCCAAACCAGGAAAACATACATGTACTTGAAGAAAAAGCATCACTAGGATAAAAGAAGTTGGCCCTTAGAGTCCGCTATTGTTTCTCTATTAAAGGAGAATGTCATCTACATCATCAACATGCTTGAAGCAGACTTAAAGGGGAAGTTCACCCTGAAGAAAACTTTGTTGTGAAAATAGCAGAAAAACTAGTAAAAAATATTGGTGAAGGTTTGAGGAAAATCTGTTAAAGAGTAAGAAAGTTATTAGAGTTCGAAATTTTGGATTTGTGACGTCATAAACGAGCAGCTGCCCCATGTGTTATGTAATATAAAATGTATGAATTTCAAATTTTGTATGGTTCCAGATGACTTAATTTTGTTTTCTTTTCATGATCGGGTGTGAAATGATTTGTCTATTGATATACAAAAGTTACAGTGAAAACCATTTTCAATTTTCTGAGAAAATGACATTTCATTGATTTTTTACCATTCGCTATGTAGGAATGCTGTCTGACGTCACAAATCAAATAATTGAAATTCTAATAACTTTTTAATTGATGAATTTTTCTCAAACCTCCGGCAATATTTTCTATTATTTTTTCTGCTATTTTTACAATAAACTTTTTGTCAGGGTGAACTTCCCCTTTAAAGAGGATGGAGGAGAGGAACAATCCTCTACCTGTCAGTCTACAGGTTTTGAATGCTCTAAATTTTTTATGTGGTTTGCGAGCGATTGATTCTTATAATCCTAAATATTAATATCACCAAAAAGATAATTGTGCTTTAATAGCTGCATATTTTAAATGCTAATAAATCTTCCATAGACTTTTATCAAGTGCCATTAAGAAGCATTAATAAGAAAATTACTGTTGATAGAGTCATTTTTATTTCATTCTTCAAATCAAAACATGCACCAAAAAGATAATTGAGCTTTAATAGCTGTATATCTTAAATGCTAACAAATCTTCCATAGACTTTTATCAAGTGCCATTAAGAAGCATTTAAGAAAATTACTGTTGATAGAGTTATTTTTATTTCATTCTTCAAATCAAAACATGCAACACCATGACTGGTGTTGTACACTGTAAGGACTTTAGTGTCTTTTTGACACTGAAAGCACATTCAATCCTCTACAACTTGGACAGCACTAGTTTTCTTCTTGACAAAGAATACTACATGCTATACGAATCCAGTGAAGAAGCAGCACATGTACAATGGTGGAGTTGGTCAAGGTTCACTGTGCACGTTTGCGTACTTCAATTTCTAGTTAACAACCCCCTCCCAGCCAAAAAAAATAAATAAATCAAATATAAATGAGTCAAGCAGAGTAAAAGCAATAGATAGTTTGCTATCGATTAAGCTATCGTTTAAGCTATCGGTATCGTTTAAGATCGTTCAACACTTTTGACTTGCAAGACATCACATCAAAAAGAATATATGATATTCTTGTAAGTATGAAATCGGATATACCCCAAGCATTTAAAAAACTTGAGGAAAAATATAATATAACAAAAAAGGATATATCTGATATTTTTCTAAGACCACGAAAATCGACTCTGAACAGCAGACTCAGAGAATTTCAATTTAAAATATTACACAATATACTATACACAAAAAAATATTTATTTAAAATGACAACAGATGATTTATGTTCATTCTGCAGTAAAGAAGAAGAAACATATGATCATATATTCTTTTCATGTGATAAAATAAAAACTATATGGATAGAATGTGGGAACATGCTTCAACTCCCTATCATTACAAATATAGATAAAAAAGGTGTACACGTAGGCGTGGAAGGGTCAACTAAAGGAGAGGCTCAATTATTAAATCACATAATAATCCTCATAAAGTATATGATTTTAAAAAATAGTAGAAACACAAAAGATCCACCGACCCTTAACCATATTAAGGAAAAAATACAAGAAGATAGACTTGAAGAAAGAAAACTAGCTGAACAGAGAGGTCTATTAACAAACCATTTCAGAAAATGGGACAAGTTTATTTTCTAGGGATGCTGAGGCTAAGAAAGTTCAACCATACAGTTAGACTGAAATGGAGGGTAGGGTTAAGGGGAGGGAAGCAGGTCGCGCTTCCTGGGCTTGGATGGGATGTGGGGGGAGGGGCAGTTGGGATAGGAGGGCTTTACTTTGTTTTACTCATTCAGTTCAATTGCGTCACTATGAATTATTTTGTTATAACTATTTTGTTCCTGATGACGCGAATGTTATATTCTGTATTTTTTTTTGTACAATTCTTTTTTGTATTATGAATAATTATTTATTTGACTTTGTGAACAATGTTTTGTTAATTTACTATTGTATGTATGATTTTGAACTGAATGTTTTAATAAATACTACTTCAAAACAAAAAAAAACACTCGTTCAACACAAAAAAAAACACTCACGCGTGTTTCCCATAGGCTATGTAATATAGAGCTGTGCGTCTTGATAGTGCGTCTTGGCGAGAGCATAAATAGCGGTGTAGCACAGAGCGAGACATCATTTTGGTTCTAGCTCCATAACCGTGCAGACCGTTTGCTCTATGCCTCGCCAACTTGTACTTGAGTTTATCAATTATGCCTTTGGTTTTATATTGTGTCGGATGTTTCCCCATTGTGTTTCACTGTACCTCACAATCAGACAGCGTGTTATAAATTATTGGAGCAAAAGTTTAGCTTGGGTTATTATTGGTTTTATCTGTATATGCTAATTGGTAAGTCTAAATTTGAAAATAATTTTTTTGAGCGAGTGTCTGTTGAATAATGGGTTTGATTGAAGTTGCCAATTTTGATAGTGAAATTCATTTTGTAGACAATTGCATGTGGAAAAGTGACACTCGTGTGGAATATGAATTATGTGATGATAAATCTTATTGCATTCGTAGGGTTTTGCTTCGATTGGTAGAAAATTGGAGTGGGGATTATTGTCGCATATACTATACTCGTGAAAAAGCTTTTGGTTATTGTTGGGAACCTTATGGCATATGCAATTATGTTCAAAAAGAAGAAGATAATAAGGTGATTGTCTGTGAGCAATTGATGTTTACTGTTGGTCCCTGTGATGAAGAATAAAATATATGTTTTTTATTTTTGTGTTATAGCTTTGAGCAATCAACGCCATCTTGAATAGATCCAGCATTTAAACTTTTTTGGCTTTATATTTGTGAGATCTTTTATCGTAATGGATCGTGCTCGTTTGGATTTGTCATCCCCCTCTGTAAATAGGGTAGTTGTAAGACCCTGTGCAAGTTGCTTAGAGGCCCGAGAGAGGTATAATCGGTGGGAGTGTGTGGACCATGCTAATGGGCTAGTGAGTGAAGAAGAAGAGTGTACCCCTGGTCCTTCTGGAGCCCCTGGCCGAAAACTTTGCGTTCGAAACCAAAGTGGTCAGATTGTAAGCCTCGCTGAGGTTTTAAAGAACCCGGCTTTGAATGATGTTGCGAGTTCCCCTGCGAGCCCTACCCCTAGCACCAGCAGTGCAACAAGCAGTTATTTGTTTGAGATGGGGTCTCCCTCTAGGCATGATGATGATGTGAAGAAACTCATAGACGAGATGTTTTTTGACGGTGTTTCTAAAGAGGATGTTGTGATAGATGATAGTGGTGTTGACCATAAGAGATGTGGTGATGATGAGGTGCGATCAAACGATCCCTATAGAGAAGACTATGTCACTTTACAGCAAGCCCAGGATATGTTTGACGAGTGCTATGGGGTGAGCTATGTCGGTTTGTTTGAAAAGCTATCCGAAAAACCTGGGTTTCTGTCATGGGATAAGTACATTGCGGGGCAAATGGCACACTTAAAGGCCCGCCCTGAGAAGATGGATGAGTGCAAGAAACTTGAGGAAGAAATGGTTGAAAAGATAGAGAGCATGTTCCAGGGAATGAAAGATTGGACATGGTGGGAGGCTACATATGGAACAATCTATGACGTGGATGAACATCTTAGCAAGCGTGCCGAAGTTGTGAGAGAGGCCCAAGAGGTCATGGGGCGAATTGTAAGCCGTGGGGGTGATCTCCGGATGTTGCACGGTTACCTAAAGTACAAACCTAGAGCAGAATCCATTGCAAAAAAGATCGAAGCTCTAAACGTGAAAAATCCAGCAGAAAGAGATCTGCTTGTGGCGAACGTTGCCAAAGAAAGAGAAATCTCATATCTAAAAGGTGTGGTGGAAGATCTTAACGGTAAATACCGTACAATGAGCACCTTGCTAATCCCCACCCTATTGAACGTCATAAACAATCAAAACATGCTGGATAATGAAAAAGATCGGCAGCTCCAACTAAGTCGTCAGGATGACATCTGGCTGATGTTGGCGGTGATGCTGGAGGCTACACGACGTCATCACACCATCAGCATGAAAGAGAGGGATGAGTACAAGGCAAAGGTCACAGCTCAAGAGAAAGTGATAAACGACCTCGAACACCTAGTATACCGTCGGGACGACGACAACAACCCACCAGAATCCAGGCCGCTAGTAGAAAGATGTGATGATTGCAAACTTCTAAAACTGATCGAACATCCAGACATCGTTAACTTTTGGACGCCTCTTGCTGAACGTGGTGGGTAACAGTTAATTTTTTAATTATTTTGTTTAAGTATTTTGTTTGTAAAAACAGACACAGAGGTGACTTTTGTTTGTTTATTATGTGTTTTACAGAAGCCTCAAGGTCCGAAACGTCTGCCCCTCAACAGCCCCTACCTTACCCGAGGACATCCACCCCTGAAGCCGGGCGAGACACTTCGGAGCTTTGTTATGTCGAACCAGGTGCTCCAGCTGTCCCCATCATGTTAGAGTGTCCGGAGATCTACGAGGAATGGAATGTTGAGGAACCCGCCTTTCAAGGAATTCCGGCTCTAAACACACACCCTGAAGAAGAGGTTGGCATGAGTTTAGATGCCAGCGCAGAGAACATCGTGAGTTCTTCTACATCTCCACCTGTATCGACACCGCCCAGATCATCTACCAACCGTCCCCCTGTCGTACCCTGGTCCCCCTGTTACAACAGGCAAGACATACCTGAATCTCCAACCAGAGGAGAAGGATATTTGCTCAACACTCCTATGGTCGAAAGTGATGACGATGACATCATCTGCCTTGAAGGCTATACTCCACCATTCCAACGTAAGTAAACTTTGCGTAAAATGTGTGTTTGATCGAATGTCAAAAACATGATGATTATTTTGAGAGTAAAAAATGTATTTACAACAAATGTGATGATTTAAAATTTTTTATTTTGATCTTTTTATCTACAGAACAAACGTTTACCATTTCTCAGGAAGAGGTGAGAAACTCTCCAATACGAGCAAGACGAGACCTGTTGTCTAGATTTCGTCCAGACACCCCCTACCGCCGAAGACGGTCGAGCCGCCTGCTGAGGAAGAAGGACCCCATTTACCCCCGCTAAGGTAACTATTGATTTTTTGCGTTTATCTTTTTTTAAAAAAATACTTTGTTACTCTCATCATTTATTTGTGTTTATCATCAAATAAATAATTAATGATTGTTTTTTTATTTTTATTTGTTTACAGAAACTCATCTTGAAAGATGTCTGGATCATCTCCCACACCCGTTTCTCCTACCCAGAGGAGATTGCAAGCCCTCCAGTTCATCGAAGAGGTAAACATCCTCATCACCCAATTAAACGATTTTGCTCTACAGTCTACAAGCACAACACAGGATAAAGAAAAGGACTTGGATTGGATCAAGAAACTGAAGACTACTGTAATATATCCAATTTTAAACAATCACCAGTTATTAAATAGAAATTTAAAATCGATCTATGATACTATTACTCGCAAATTTGAAGCTTTACGTGTTGAGGCTGTAGATAGAAACCAATCACCCCCTTTTGTGGATTTATACGGTGATGGAAATCAATCACCCCCTTTTGTGGACTTATATGGTGATGGAAACCAATCACCACCCTTTGTAAATTTATATGGCGATGCAAATAACGAGTCGCCCCCCTTTGTTGAGTTGTATGGTGGTGGTGGTAACGAGTCTCCACCCTTTGTAAATTTATATGCTGATACCAGAAATGAATCGCCTCCCTTTGTTGAGCTGTATGGAAATAACAATGTAAATAATAATGTTGAAACTTATGACAATGTTGTACCCGAGCCTGATTTAGATGTTGAAGATAGAGAAAGGCGGGAGGAAATGTTAAACAAAGTTAGATGGTTGATAGATGCTTTGAGCGAAGAAAAAGATGATGGAAGAGAAAGGTTTACCTCTGAGGAAATTGATGAGATGATTGGGATGATGAGGGGTCAGATTGAATATCCTTTGGTCCAAAATCCTAACTTGATTGTAAGCGATGCAATGGTAGAGTTGTACAATGCGGTAGCCATTTTGTTTAATGGGGAAGAAATAGAAAGAAGAGAGGGGGAAGACTTGGAAGCTGCCATGAGAAGGGCTTGGCATTTTAGAGGAGATGAAGACATTTTAGATGAAATTTTAAGAGGTCCCATCTCTCCTACCAGGTTGGAAAGAGAAAGAGAAAGATTAGAAGAAGAATTGGGAGACCCTTTAGAGCAAATTGAGCGGGAAATATTTGAAAGAGAAGGTGTATCCCAATCCCCCTTGACCCCGCCCACTTATGATGACCCTTTGCAACAATTAGGTAGAGAGGTATTGGAAGAGCAAGATAGAATAGAAGATAGAATAGAAAATGAAAGAGGGTTAATGATAGAACAAGAAAGAAGAAGAGAGGAAGTCGATGAACTTGAAAATGAAATAGACGAGCTGTTGGCTCGCCCCGTGGACCCCCAAGATTTATTTGATCAAGTCAATCGGTTAAATGACATTTTAGATGGGCAGGAAAGGTTATTAGAAAGGGCCCAGGAAGTTCAGAGGGAGGGGTTGGCAGTGGGGCAAAGGGCCGCCAATTTAGCCCAAGAATATGAAAATTATAACGCCGAAATGGCCAATGCCCAGAGAGAAATTGAAATAAACAATGACATGTTAGATCAATTAAACATTGAAGATATTGTAGACGAGCATGCACGGTATCGAGATGAGTTAGATGGTATTTTAGAACAACCCCGGGATGAAGGAGAGGTGCAACGCCAGGTAGATGAGTTAATTCGAAATTTGCAACGTCACCAAGGAGATATCAACAGAATAGAAAACAGGGTCATCGAGGGTGTGGAACAGAACGAACAGGCTCTTGAACAAGTGCGTCAGGCACAAGAAGAAATACACCAAGGGTTGGGGGTTCGAGACCCTGTTGATCTTGAAGAATTGTTAGAGGCTTTACATCAAGAAATAGATGACATGGCCGATGTAGTCGATTTTAGAAACCAGGGTGAACAGTATGCCCGTTATTTGGAATTGCAGGAAAGATTGGAAAGGGTCATTGAAGAAATGCGTCAAGACATTGAAAGACGCAATATTGAATTGGCCCGCGCCGAAGAACTAGCCCAAGAAAGGCTGTTAGAAAGGCAGCAAGAAGAAGAAAATGTGATAAATGATATTTTGGATATGGAAAACGAAGCCTTGAATAGACCCCCAGACCATGACCAAATATTAAACAATATTCTTGACCTAGAAGATGAAATCAGACAAAGAGAAAATGAGATGGAGAACATTCTTCAAGATGTATTTGATCTTGAACAGGAAGTTGCAGAAAGAAACGAACGGCAGCGACGAGAAGCTCAAGAGGCGGCTCTTTTAGAAGAATTACAACGTCAACAACAGCAAGGGGCCGATGACGATGACGATGATCAACAACAAGATATTCCTCCAGATTTTGTATTAAACGAAGAAAATGTCAGAAGGTATTATCGTCTTGATAGGGTCCAACAAGGGGGACTTCCGGGAAGGTTTGGAGAACAAACTACTTTGTTTGGTCTAAGGGTGTTACCCCTTGATGACTTTTTGGACTTTTATGATGGGGACGAAGTGGTATCATTTATGATCCAGGACGCCATAGGGCGTTTTTTACCTCCCGAAGAAGAGAGGCGTCCCCAGGATTTAATCCACGTCCATGTTGCCCATCCCCGATTACGTCATGGTGATATCCGTCAACTGCGGAGGGTAGTTAATTGGAACATCAATGCTATCATGAACAACATTGGGGCCATCTTGCAATCGAATGAAGAGTGGATCATGGGTCTGGGAGATGGACAAGACGGGTTTAACATCAACATCATGTACATCAGAAGGCCTGGTCCTGTGGGAATGCACCCTACTTCTGTAAACATCGAAGACTATCTCAAGAAATCAAAATCGTTTTTGCAGGTAAAGGATCCTGGGGTGTTGTGTATTTCTGTTTCTTTGGCCATGGCCCATGCCAAAAAAGAGCATTGTTCTCAATCACTCAAACTATACAAACAGATGACTGCCAGTGAAAACAGGACACTTAGAAGAGAGGTAGCAACCAAGCTTTTAGAACAAAGCGGGGTCTCTCTGGAGGAAGTGGAAAAACAAGGAGGATGCCTGTTAAAAGACATCGAAACCATCGATAACTATATCAAACGCCGGTTTAAAGGTCACTATTATGTGACCGTCTACAGTTATGAAAACAGAAACGATGTGGTCTATCGAAAACAGCCCGAAAACAAGCCCGACTCTGTTGCTCTTAACTTGTACATGTACAAGAATCATTGTGGGGTTGTGACCAAATTAGAGGCGTTTTTTGGAGTAGGGTATCGATGCCCTCAGTGTGGACAACACTTTCACAAAAAGACCAAACATCAATGTACCAGGGTGTGTTCGGGTTGTAAAAAGGGTCATTGTGAACGGGTTTCAAGCAGCGAACACATCAAATGTGAACAGTGTAACCGATGGTTGTTGTCGCAAGAATGTTTTGTCAAACACCTTGAACAAGATTCTCAAGGTAGATCGACCTGCAAGACTTTGAAACGTTGCAAGGTGTGCAACGGGATGATCTCGTCAGAAAACGGTTCTCATAAATGCGGCATTGTCAATTGTAGACAATGCCATGTAGAGATGACCCAAGAAGAATGTGCCACCCACCAGTGTTATATGAGAAAGATAAAAAATGTCTTTCAAAGACGAGAAGAACAGACCAACCCCTCTGCCTCGGATGAAAAGAAAAAAAAAGGAACCAAATGGAGAAGAGGAAAAAAGAAGACCCCTGATGAGATTCCAACATGGGACCCTGACCGAAAAGAAGCGATTGTGCAATCGGAAGAGTTTATGTCTGCCGTCTGGAAGCATTTAAAGTTAGATGGGACGTGGAGAGTATTCCATCATACCGATCCCGTGCATGCTTGTCTACAAAATCTAGAAAGATTATGGAAAACAGTCCAAGAAAAAAGAGAAAACGAAAAAGATATCTTAAAAGAATGCGGGGTCTTTTTCAAAAATGTCATGGATGGCTATTGTGTGGGGACTTATCTATTTTATGATTCTGAGTGTCGGCAAGATGAACCTGTCAATGTGGAATTACACAAAAATGCCAAAAGCGGGAAACACAGGGACCGTACCAAAACACCCCGATGAAGACGATGAAGGGCATGGTATTTTGTTTAAGCATGTTCCTAATCTGGTTGTTGTTCATAGAGTCTGTGATTATTGTTGGAATCGACCTGTCGAAGAAACTTGCTTTTTGTGTCAACAAAGAGAATGGGTCTGGAAGGGGGATGGTTGTGAGGTACCTTTTTGTGATTGGCTCTTTGATAACTCTTGTTCAGATTTTATGGGTCGAAACCCTAACAAATATCGCACCGCCTTTGCTCACAACTTTAAAGGGTACGATGGGATGATTATCAAACAATATCTTTTTGAGAGAGGGGTGGCTATCGAAGGTATTGAATGTGGGAGTAAATTGATGAAATTATCTTACCAGACCATCTTGTTTTTAGATACACTGAACTTTTTACCCATGTCTCTCAATAAGATGGGTAAAACATTTGAATTGACCGTTAAAAAGGGTGATTTTCCACATTTTTTTAACACCAAAGAAAACCAAGACTACATAGGCCCTTTACCTGATCCCCAGTATTACGGGTTGGGATATCGAAAATCTGAAAAAGAAGTAAACGATTTTATGACATGGCACGAAGAAACAAAAAAGAAAGTAGGAAATACTTGGAATTTTCAGGACGAAATGTTGGCTTACTGTAAAAACGATGTGCTTGTTTTGTGTAGGGCTGCCATGACCTTTAAGAAAATGTACTATGAAATAACGGGAGTAGACCCGTTTGAGAGTGTTACCATTGCTGGGGCATGTATGAAAACGTTTCGTTCAAACCATCTACAACCAGAGACTGTTCCAATTATTCCCCCTCAGGGGTATGATCCAACACACCAGAGTCGATTAAAAGGGTTGATGTGGTTGCATGAAATGTTAAAATCAAGCGAAGACGAACAGTTTAAGTATAGTTATACCAAAGACAACATTATTTTAGGAGAGACAGGAACGGTCAAGGCCACGGGGTTGGGTAGTGATGGTAAAGTCTATGTATTTTGTAAATATGCAATAAGAGTTAAAAGCTACCGAAATCTTTCAATCTGATTGGCTGATAGTAAACTTGTTATAGAAACTGTGCATTTGTTATCATAACAAGTCTTTATCAAACAGGACCTTACATCTTACTCTGCAGATTTGCTGCTCGTCGAATCAAACAATCAACCATCGAAAATGATTCAAAATTCTTTTTTGCAAGATTGGAATATGAAAGGATTTTCTGGTATAATTCACATTATTGACCCTTGATACCTCAGCTTCTAGTCGGGCTACCATTACAATGTACAGGTCCTAACTATATAAACTCTTGCATGATCCTTTGGCCCGTATTCTGAAGTCGGGTTTAATCTAAACTCTGGTTTCAAGTTGTGGAAAGGCAGTTGTTACATGAATCTCTAATATTGGAGGTTCGATGCATCAGCTCACTTGACTCCCAAAACATTATTAACTGCCTGGGAAGGACAAGTATGACAATTGTCTTCACCATTAAATAATTAGTAAAGAGCACTGTAACATGAGAAGCATTCACTGTTAACAAAATTTTGAAATGTTTGGCTTCCCATAATTTTTGTTAGACCATGGTGTAAATTAAACCTGACTTCAGAATACAGGCCATAGTGTACACTGTACTTTTATTAGGTTGCTTCCTTTTATTTTTCTTCAATTATACGCATGCTTTCACAAAGGTGTTGTGCCATTAGTGGATTTCCTGCATTTCCCATTATATTGTCTTTTCATCATGGATAAAAAGAACAGAATGGCAAATGGAAAGCTGCTTGAATGATTGAGAAAAGACAGGAATCTGACCTTTGACACGGTGCGTAATGGAACTCCTTCCAATCTGGTAGAGTGGACACAGTGTACCAGTCGGCAATGGGTTCAAGCCATGAACATCCTTGAACTCCAACCCCGAACAGATCTCTTATAGCCGACTTATAGTGATATACCTACCCCATATCCCTCTGCAAATCAAATTACAGATTTTTACCTCCTGCGTGAAGAGTGGCAAGTAGAGATCAATGCCTTGCCTGAGGAACAAGCGCTGAAGGTGAAGTCAAGAGGTCCAGGGGCAACATGGTGTGTGTGGTCTATATCAACTGGCCGACTACAGATATTGCAAGTTCCCGCTGACTTTGACCACAAAAGTTCCAGTAAGAAACAAGATAGGTACATCTAGTTCATCAAGCACATGAAGCTCCATGCTTTTGTCTATAATCCACATGTCCAGGGGAATGCCTCTTCTATTCTCTGGCAGTTCTGGTAACAGTGGACGATTGTTCATAAAGCAAGTGTGTCTCTGACTAGTTTTCTCACCGCTGTTCCAACTGAAGCATTGGTTGGTCCAGAGTTCTGGTAGCTGATCTGAAAATAGCCATAAAGAATAAAAATAATAAACACTACAACACCAGGTACTTTTTCGGTTACTAATTCTACTACTGCAGTTACTACTGCTGCTGCTGCTGCTGCTGCTGCTGCTGCTGCTGCTGCTGCTGCTGCTGCTGCTGCTGCTGCTCCTCCTCCTCCTACTACTACTACTACTACTACTACTCCTACTACTACTACCAGCATCACTACTGCTCATACTATTACTAAAACCACTACTAATACTTCTACTTATACTACTTATACAACTATCACAGACTACTAATATTTCTACTAATGATTCTATTACTACTACTACAACTACTACTACAGTACTAGCACCACAACCACCACTATGATAGTAATAACGATTAGTTATATTGACCGGTCATGGTTTTGTGATGAGGATGGTTTCTCAAATTATAAAAAAACAAGGATCCATATCACTATCTTACAAACAAAATACAATACACATAATGTTTGCTCTGCAATATTACTCAAATTTGTTACCTCTGAAACAGTTCAAAGCTATGCCTCAGGTAAGCCGAGCTGTTCATAAAGCATCTTGTGGATTAATTCTTACCAATGCCCTCAATTATGTACATTATTTTATAGTAGTGCACAGAGAGAATATCAGTACATATATACATACCTTGAAAAGATATGGTTGAACATCAGAAAAGGATGTATTGAAGACTGTATCTAGCAGTGGTTGGTTTGGAGCCTTCGGTAAGTAGTCGTGTCTGTTCATAGCTTCTACTACGCACACCACCTTCTCACCAAGTAACTCGCCAAGCTTCTCACGGTAGGCTTGCCGCTCTGTGATCGTAATGATAAGATAATACAGTCAAACCTGTATTAGTGGCCACCTGCCTATAGTCAAGTAACCACTAAAACAGCTTCCCATGGACATAGATGTGTGTTTTAGAACAGCAGCCACCTGTCTATGAAGGCCACATTTTGTGTTTCCCTTGGGTGGTCGCTATAGACAGGTTTCACTGTACATGGTTATAAATGTGCTTACGACATACATTGTACGTACCTGATCAGTAAAAGTGGAGCGTCATGGCCCAGTGGATTCGTCTCCAGACTTCCAAACAGAGGGTCGTAGGTTCAAGTCCCAGCCATGATGTCATTTCCTTCCGCAAGGAATTCATCCACAGTGTACTGCACTCGACCCAGTGAGGGAAATGGGTACCGGCAGGAAGTAATTCCTCAAAAAGCTGTGTGCATCTGAATAGGTAGCCTAGCTTAGCCGGGTAATAATAATAGCAGGGCCCGCTGGGAGAACAGTTTTCAGAACTGAAGTGGCTACCCTGGGTAAATATACCGTTATCATCATTAAAAGATTATTATGGTCATCGGATTCAGTCAGTCATTATCGTGCACCATCTATGCACATCATCCACTCTCTGGAAGTATTCCAGCCTGTCGCCAGTGAGGCGCACACAAAACTAGACAAGCTACAATGACCTTCACATCCTATTTGGTAGTCCATCGCCCATTTCGCACCTAGGTTTCAAGTGGCGAATTGTGGATTGATAACTTGACAAAGGATGTAAGTCACAGTGGGATTAAAAAAAAAGACGCTCTGATTACGAAGCAACAGTGAGACCTACTACACCAAAGCTCCTCTCAATTATGCTGCAGTGCATCAGGGAGAAATACTATTATTCCCAAGCCTTGAAGACACAGTTGCACATCTGTAAACAACTAATAGTAGCAATAGTTTTGGCAATTACTATGATATTGAAGATTAAAGGGATGGTCTGGGCTGAAAACATTTATATCTTAATACATAGAGTTGAATTCACTGAGCAAAATTCCAAAAATTTCATCAAAATCGGATAACAAATAATAAAGTTATTGAAGTTTAAAATTTAGCAATATTTTGTGAAAACAGTCATCATGAATATTCATTAGGTGGCCTGATAATGTCACATCTCCACTTTCCGTTTTCTTATGCTATTACATAAAATCATGTTTTTTTCATTATTTCATACTTGTGTGAATAATATGTCTCCCTTGAAATAAGTTGCAGCAATAAATATCTAATGCACTAAATCAGTTGTCAATCCAATTTTTCTATTTCTTGAAGGAAAAAATTTGAATAAACCTAATCTCATATAGTTAGATACAAAAGAACAAGTGGAGATGTGACATCATCAGCCCACCTAATGAATATTTATGACGACTGTTTTCCTAAAATATTGCAAATCTTTAAAATTCAATAACTCTATTTGTTATCCGATTTTGATGAAATTTTCGGCATTTTGCTCAGTGAATTCTACTCTATTTATCAAGCTATACATACTTTCAGCCCGGACCATCCCTTAGAGTTAAAATAAGTAATTTTCTCACCATGCTCATTTGTAAGAGTAACTACATTGATGACTAACGTCCAAACTTCCCATGGGATACTCTCATCTGGAAACGGCCAACGATTCTTTTTCTTCTCGTAAAACTCTAACGAAATCTAGGAAACATTGAGTAAAAAATATCTTAAAATTGAACAAGAATTAAGAGGACAAAGAATAGACAAAGATTATATTTTCCTTTAAGACATAATGGCCCGTATTCTGAAGTCGGGTTCAATTTAAACTTGGGCTTAAAGTTGTGGTTTGAATACAGCCAATTGTTACATATATCACTAACAGTAGAGTTATGATATTTCAGCTCATTTGGCTCTCCAGTTATTCATAATTGTCTATAAAGTATACATAGATGATCATCTTCACCATTAAAGAATCGCGAAAGAGCATAGTAAACATAAAACTTAATAAAATTCTGACACTTTTGGCTTTCCATAATTTTAGCACAGAGTTAGACCATGGACTCAATTAAACCTGACTTCAGAATACGGGCCGTGGTATTTATCCTGTTCATTGTTGTTTCTGTTTACTTGCCACGTATTGTAATGTGCAGTTGAGAATATACAGATATAAATTTACAATTATCGTTATTATGAAAGATACAATAAATAAGGGAAGGTTGGTACGAGTATGGTGGAAGGTAAGAAGAGAAAGAATGAAGAACAGAATGTTAACTATTCATTTCATGGAAAATGGAAACTGAAATAAATGATGAAAACGCAAACCTACTAAACACAATTTTTCTTTTTTTTTGAAATCTTGGATGAACAAAAATAACATATTGTAGTAATTTCAATACCAATATTAAACACAAAAAGTTAGCCACTCATACATAATTTGTAACAATAAACATCTCTTGTTTCATTTGCTCAACTCTTCATGCGTTACGTTCGCATTATTGCACATCCGTAGGCGTGTTTCGTTCGCATTTTTGCACAACCACACATTTCCCATAGACGTCCCCTGTCCCATTGTTTTTGGAACAATTGCATGCCCCGGAGCGTGACTAGCTTTTTTGTATAGCCTGGCGTTTGTGTATACCGTACATGTGTAGCGATCGATAAATCGCGCGTGCGACATAAGTTTAGTGTTCGACGGATTATCGCAGTTTTCAAATCACAGAATCGTTGAGTTTTCCCAAAAAATCAATACATCCTGATCACAGCCAGGAAGTTCATTGAAAAAGGAGAGGAGAAAATCAATAAAAACCCTTCTCACAAACAATACCATGGCCAGGTTTATTGTTAGGAGTCTGTGACTCATGGCACGAATTTTGTTGGAAGTATTAGGAGAAAGCATTTAGAAAATGTAAATTACTATACATTTTTCCATAATTTATCCAATAAATTTATATACAATAAGAAATCCCAGGAAACACTCTACAAGTTTGCTACAAAACATTTTCTTTCAAAATGATCAGATAAAAAGTTACGACACTGTAAATAAGAGAGTGTATTATACTGCATAGAGGGGATCACGCTAAAATAATGCAACACACAGGGAGTTTACAGGTGAACACATGAAGAGTTAAACATAGGAATAGATTCTTTTTCTTCAACAAACAATAAAATGGCTGACAGTGTAAACAAGTTCCTCTTACCTGTCCACTATGTAACCCATCGTTTGATTTTAAGATGTCTCGGAAACCAGAGACCTCTTTCTTCAGATAAGCATCCAACTCTGCTGAGTCACATCGGATCTGCAAGAGGAAATTTATTTCAAATTATGTCATTACCAATAAAGGGGCTATCAAGCCTGGAAAACATCGCCAACATATTCTGAAATGACTGCCATCTGATCGTTTTATCCTTATCCTTGATTTTTAAGAACTAATTGTGTGTTGTATGCTGAAAGAAGGGACAGACAGACATATTTCTTTTCTAAGCTCATTTACATGAAGAGAATACAGTACTTTAACGATGGCAGTTAAGTTGATGGTCATTTCTGAAGTATCCTGAGATACTGCTAACCGTAATTGAAAACATAGTCTGTCAGGCATATATCTTTATAGTGATTACATCTAATACAACTCCTGTATTTCATGGCATTTTGAAAAGATATGTAGGTTTTTTTTCATTTAAGCTCATATTTTATGAAGATTTTCCTTTTACACAAAAAAATGTGACAATGTGAAAATACATTTAACTTGAATTCCCTTTCCTTATGCCAATGCAATGCGAGTCTTAGTGAAATGCAAGTAATAATTCAGAAAAGATAGAGATGAAAAGGAGGGGGGAAAAACACAAAGAATAAATAAGAAATAGATGAGGAGGAAGAGCAACAATGACAAGAATGAGAAGAGGAAGGAAGAAAAAGGAAGAAAGACTACAGTGAGCGAGAAATACTTACATAGCTGAAGTCAGTATAGTCACAGTCTAGTTCCACCATTCCTATCGTACCAATAGAGTATGTCCCTTCCTGCTTGTACTGAAACTGAATGTAAATAAAAGGCACAACATAACAACAAAAAAATAAAATCATCACTGCAGGCAGTGGCACCAGAAATTTCTGGGCAAACAAAGACTTGGTAGGGTGGGCTATTGTGTGCTTACAATGGCCAGACCCAACCATTCAGAGCTCCCTACACCACTGAATACAACAACATAATATAGTGAAAAAAGGAAAGGGAGTAAATCTTAACTGTCAAAGTATCTCTCATAAGTGCCATGAGTCATATAAACTGTAACAATGAATCTGACCAAGGTATTACGATGGAAAAATAAATCTTTTCATCAGGGGAGCGTTTCATGAAAGGACTTGTCGGACGTTTTATCCGACAAGTCCTGTTTTAACCGACAGTTACTATAGTAACAGTGCTTATCAACCAATCAGAATCCAGGAAAGTTGTCAGATCTGACAACTTGTCGGACAAAAATATTGATGAAACACCCCCCAGGACTTACTCTGATTGAAACAGAGAACAGTTCATAAGAGCTGAAGAAGCGTCCCGGATCGGACGTGAAACTGTTCTCTGTTTCAACCAAAGTAAGTCCAGATGAAGATTTATTTTTCCATCCTAATTTGACTTCTCCTGGTTGAATCAATCTTTTGACCATGGTATTGTTTGTGCAGAGGGTTGATTGATTTCCTCCTCTCCTTTTTTTTAATAAGAACCTTCCTGGGTTTGCTGAAGGATGTATTGACTTTTGTTTACTTGTAAAGAAGGTAGATAACTCTCCCATGGTCACATTTGCTCTACGGCGGCTGTACGGCGAGTCGAAAACAGCCGTTTTATTCATTTTTATTCAAACCACCTATATTTAGCTGGTACAAAAATTTAAAAATGGCTGTTTTTGACTCGCCGTACAGCCGCCGTAGAACTAATGTGACCATGGTAGATAACTCTCCCAAAAGGTTTTGAAAGAGAAAACAAAGCATAGCTATGAAAACCACAAAACTCTATGGGATAAAGGGGCATCAATAGGGAAATACATGGTTGTGCAAAAATGCAGATTGGACCATGGGCAGTCAGAACAGAGGATTATCTTCTGTATGGGGGGGGGGGTGCAACTATAGATGTCCCCTCTCCAAATGAACACATGACAATCCTCTGCGCTGAAGCCCATAGATGAGTGACATAAACAGGTGTGTATTACTGCAAACAAAACAAAGAGTTCAGAATAAAACAAACAATATCCTATTTTGGATCCCTCTCCCTACCTCATACTACTACTAGCAGTGCACTCAACAAGTTCAACTTGATGCAAATTTATCAACCCAAAACGCTCCTGTCTCATGCACCTAGTTATTTCAAGATTCCATGCAGGTGTACAAGTTTCTAAACTATTATTCCTACTACAGCTTCTCCCCAGTCCCCAGTTATAAACTCCCATGTGTCGATTGAAATCTATTGATCAGAACCTGAATATAATCATGATCAAACTGCATGAAGCATGTCTTATGTACGACTTGTCCTGTATTAAAACTGGAAGATTATTTACATGTATTTCGGATAATATTGCCTTCATAGGGCTGATCTCCGAAAGCAACAGAGGGAGAAAACCAGGAAGAAGGTTGCAGAAAAAAAATGTATCTATTAGCCTTACCTTTCCAGTTGTTCTATGAAAGAGGAGTGTGTGAAAGAGACTGAGAACAACCTCTTCTATCTGCCTCCCTTCGACAGTCTGTAAGATATAAATAATTATACTTGCTTATATAGCACTTAATGCTTACTTTGTCAGAAGTCTCTAAGCGCTCTACAACATATGCAGCATAATTAACCTGGCTTTAGCAGTGCAGCTGTTACGCGCGCTGCGTTTCAAGGAATAAATTCCTGCCAGGTACCCATTAACCTCACCTGGGTTGAGTGCAGCACATTGTGGATCAATTTCGTGCTGAAGGAAATTACGCCATGGTTGGGATTCGAACCCACGACCCTCTGTTTCAGAGTCCGGAGACTAATCCTCTGGGCCACAAAGAAGCCACAATGAACCAAAGTATACAAAGTCAGTCACAGGAAATAATTAGAAGTACAAAGTTTTCATAGGGCAATGGTTAATCTGCTTCAATCCTCAAATTGGCAATAAGCATTATTTTCTATTCATGAGCATACTCTGAACAAAAATAGACTTGGATGTAACAATCCGAGTCAAAATATCAAAAATTTAACACATTGGCAAATGGCAATCGTTTCAAAAAGGAATTTTGTTTGTTCTCTTTTTTTTTCTCTTTACGTTTTAATTACACATTGATACATGAAGGGCCTGCAAAAATCAGGCATTTTTATATAGGCCTTGTTAAGAAAGGTGTCATCACAATATGAAAAAAATTGTGCTGAGTCTCTTGCTTCACAGATATAGAATGATCACTCTTTATAAAAATGACATATAACATGAACCTTCTTGTAATGCATTCCAATATCTAAAGCTCCTTTTTTATATTTGCTGTGAATTACATCTTTCTACAGAACACAGGAGTACATGTAGGACTCAAGACCTCTAATTTTGAAAATACATTTACAATGTATTTGCCAATTTTGTACATTCAATGTGAATATCTACTGTATCTTTCTACAAAAGAATTTTAATACTTTACCAATTCAAATGTTTGTGATCGAGCATTCATGGTTGGTTGGATCTGTATAGTTCCTTCGTAAGCTGATGGAACCCCTGCTCTACAATGACATGAATAAAACCAATGAATAAACATATATTTTGTTTCTTCTACTTCTAATATTGCAATGCAGAGATGCCAAGTTCAAAGACCAGCTATGCGTGAGATTTCTGTGAATCTGAGTGAGATCACAGACATTGTGTATGGGGAAAGGCTGTGATAGTTGCGTGAGACAGAGATTTGAGGGGATGAACAAGAGTCCAAAATGCTTGAGTCTCACGTAGCTCTGGCAATGACAATATTTAAATCTCTTCTTTGAATGACAAGAATATCATATCATTAAATAAGGTCAGTTCATATATTTATGACAGGCATCATATATATGCAACAACAAAAAATCATATTTTGAAAATTTCCCCCAAATGGGGGGGGGGGGCCACTTCCATTCCCGAGTGGATACCATGCGCGACCATGGGGTCTGAAAAGCACCCTAAACACGTAACTTCCATATTCTGAAAATACTTCCCTTAACAAGTATTGGCGTGTGAAACCCTACCCTTAAGCAAGGCTCCACATTAACTTTTTTTGGTGGTGGCCCGTTAGTAAAGTTTGGTGGCCCGAAAAATATAAAGAAAAACAATAATTAAAAATGAATAAAACAAATTTCTGAAATATTAATTCTGCAACCACTACCACTAAGTTACTTCCACTTTGCATCTTGTATGTAAATCGTGCTTGCAGTTATTTTACTTTGCTTATTGATTTGTGGTAATATATAAATTGTTCTATCATTGTAAATATGAAATGATTGAAAGAGAACAAAAGAATTGTATTGTTCCCAGGTATTATTATAGCAGGAGAAAATCACAGAAAAATATGCTGAAAAATTAGAACAATGCATAAAAGGGGGAAACAAATATAATTTTTAGAATTGTATATTGAAAAAAAGAAAACAAAAATTATAAAATAAATAAGTGAAATACAATGGAAAGAACAGGAAAAAAAAGAAAATAAAAGAAAAATGAATAAGACAAAATTAGTAAAAAAAAATGGGGAAAATTGTTTTTATTATTATTCAGTAGAAACATATTATTTAATCAGGCATATTCAATGGGAAGGGGTATAAATGGTTTAGTCACTATAAAACAAAATGAAAGAAAAAAAATAAGAAAACGGCAAAAGTTATATCTGGAAAAACAGTGAGAAAAGTCCTTCCAATATTTGACAAAATGATGGAAAACTCACATTTCATATCAATGAAATGCCTTCCCAAAATATTTACTTCCTTTAAGAGTGGTTTAAGAAGTCATTTATAAACAAAAAAGAAAGAAGCTGTCTGTTTATTTTTGGCTAGAAACGACACAGCTTCAAAAGAAACAAAATATCAACATACATACAAATGCACACGTGGGACTGTGATGTACTCACCTATGAGTTTTATGTGTATTAATGCATTTGGAAATCGGACTTTTTGAGTCAAAAGAGAGGTCATAATTCCTCTTTTTAATGCTTGCTAATAATCAGGATTTAGTAATATGGACTGTAGAAGGGCATTTCATTGGTGTAAAATGTGACTTTGACGTAGATTTTCAAAGTTCTGTGGAAGATTTCTTAGCAGTAACATTTTGTATCGCAGAGCTCTGAATAGTCTGCTGGCGCACAGCTAGCTACATGTAACTAGCTAGCTGCAGTGGTTTCATGCATGCAAGCTCACGTACGCCAGACGGCCGGTATATACTGTATGCTGCAGTAGTGCAGTGGTAGGCCTCCATACTGTCATGACTATGCAATGTTTGTGTGTGTGTATTTGTGTGTAGATTGACAAAAATGGCGCATGACGAATTGGCTTGCAATTTCAACTGTAGAAAGTTGATAAATGCGTGCAAAATCGGGAGAAAAATTGCGCTACTTTGAAAATTATTGGTTGCCCGATTCGGGCCACCAAAACTTAACATTTTTTCAATAATGGTTGCCCGAGGTGAATTTTTGGTGGCCCCGGGCCACCGCTAATGTCGAGCCTTGCATTAAGTATTGGAAACAAAATGATACTCTTGGCAAATATTCCCTGAAATGAACCCCTAAAGTAGTACAGGAATGTTTTATTGTTACAGGTCCTTCGGTCGTCGGCTTTGCCTTTATTTGGTTTGATACGAGCCCACCTTCTACACCTCGCGCAAATAGGACTCTAAACACGTAGTGTTGGGGCAAAAACGACATCCTTTATAAAACATTTTAACTTTGTCATCCCCGCAAATTCGACCCTAAACACGTAATTTTCCTCGCGAAATAGATACGGTACCCTTTTTTCATTATATTTGTGTTTTGGACACCCTTATCACGTTACGTATAACGTGCCCTATCGTGAAAAGGACATCCTTTTTACATTTTTTTGGTCGCGCATGGTATCCACTCGTCAATGTAACTGGCCCCCCCCCCCCCCCCCCGGCCCCAAAATGAGAATCCCATTTCAAAGCACCACTACTGGGTGTTGCAACAAAATATTTACAATCAATTACAAATTCTATGCAAATTTCAAGATTATTTTCAGCTGGACCTACATGTTATTAAAATCAAATCATTTTATACTATTCAGCGCAAGAGGCAGATCATCATCAGTTAATTGCAATGTTGGGACCTAAATTTGACTAGCCATCAAGTGCAAGATTTTTCAGTGGAGGTGCTGGTCCAAAAATTGGAACTGTCCCAGAAGACAAGGATATCCTCATAAACCAAGACAAATCATGTCTTGATAAATTGAGACTGTCCTTGTTTATGGGGACACTTTTTTTCACTTACCCAAGCGGGACAAAGACTGATAGACAGCAAATACAGGGAATGAGATTGCTCAAAATAAATTTGGTGACCTCAATTCCCCCTAGTTCGCTGTCTATTTTTGACTATCAACTTGCCTCATCCAATATTATATAATCTTGTTATGAAACCTGATATGTTTACATTGACTAGTGCACTTGATTGGTGTCGGCACTTGACAGGTGAATGAACTTTCCTAAATTTCTTGGGTGGAGATATCTTTGAAAACAGAGACGCTCCCTGTAAACTGGGACGATCCCAATTTTCTGACCAGCACCTTTACTGTTCTCAGCAACAGTCAAGAGGAATTTCAGAGAGATATATCTATAGGCAAAGTCAGAGCTTTCCTTTGGTTGTGTCAAGACTAACTTTTCTACGAAAATCATGATTTTAAAATGCCAAAAAACATCTAAAATAAATACTTTCCAAAGGTAAAACTAAGGTTCTGGATAGAGGTCTAGGATATGTTTTTTGGGGGGAAGAGTAAGAGCAAATTTATTAGTGGTGGGGATATCTACTCGAAGTCGGCCGCGCCGGTTCAAAACTGCATGCTACATATTTTTAGATCTCTAGTGCCAGCCGCTTTAGTCATGCAGTAGTCGGGCAAGTGGCATGCGATAATGCAAATCAATTGCAATCCAACTGCGATGAAGCTCACCAAAATTAGGGGCTGAGCTAGACTGATAAATCCAACGTTTCAGAGTTTTTCAACATTTTCTGATTTTTTTTCCTTCTACAAAGACAGATGATGGCCATTGGGCTCATGTTGGTGAAGCAAATAACTGCCGCTTGCTTGAGCTCAGCATCTATGGAGAAAGGGCGAGCTTTTGCACCCTCCTCACTACTCCTAAATTTTATTTTTGATGGCCGGGGAAAAAGAAATAATATAAATTTATATCAAATACAATCAGCTTACCACCTTTCTGAAAAATATGCTGGAAAATAGTAAATTTTGATGACAGATTGGGATGGCAGGTTCTTCTTTGATTACCATCAGCTACAGCTGAGCGGACACGTGCCTGCGGAATGGCCGACACGTTCATACGCTCAACTGTAGCTGCGCTGAGGACGATCAAAGAAGAAATGACTGATCCTGACCTGTTCGTCATTAAAATTCGCTATTTTCTTGGATAATAAAGGTGGTAAGCTGAATCACTTAATATAGATCTTAATTTATCTTTGACTAATATCTTTTCCCTTTTACCTGTCAAAAAGTGTTTTATTTTTAAATGTAGCCTTAGGAAACGGGTCAGGAGTACAGTAATCGAGGGTGCACCAGCCCACCCTTTCTCCATCTCAAAGGCATAGACGCTGTAGTTAGACGGTTAAATGCACCACCATCACATCAGACCAATAGTTTACGAGCCCAGTGCAGCGGCCGTCATCGGTCCAGGGCTGAGCTAAATTAGCCCGGGGACCTCGCTACTTCAGTGCATGGTAAGATGGTAAGGGGCCCGTAAAGCTACGCACCACACATGCAGTTTCTAATGGCAAATGCGCAGTGTGTGTATAACTGTGACTGCAGTGACGAACGATTCCTATTGAATCATTTGTTTTCTAGAGGCTGCACTAAATTAAATAATGCAGAGAAAACCACAAGTCACAACTGTTTGGAATTTTGGAGTTATATTGGCTTTAATTTCATATTTTCCTGAATTAATAATATGAACACATTTTGTTTTAGAAATTGAGGCACAGGAAATGCTATTTCTTTATGCATGATAAATTAAAGAAATTTCCTGTGCCTCATTGATTGAGTGCTGGGCATGCTTGGCTTGAAAATTTAATTTAGGATCCCTTCTACATTCTACAATCATGACAATTGGGCAGCGAAATCGAGCGGTGTTTGGAAAACACAGCAGGATAATTTGTATAAGGGAGTTAGGTGACATTTTCTTCTTCGATTCAAAGTCAAGTACCGTATTCATAATGATCTTCAGAACAGAAGTTCAGTTCAGAAGAAGTTCACTTAAGTCTTCAGGAAGTTAAGCTCGAAGCTCGGAATGTTTGCCACAAAAAAGTGAAACTTGAAAGATAATTTGTTCAACATGCATGACATGTTCAAAAATTAAAAGTGGCAGTTTGTTTTCATCGTTTGTAAACAAAGTGCGTAGCTATAATATATAGCTTTAGGTCCCCCCCCCCCCCCCCATCATTTACTACTGTGTTCAGCCAGGGAATTGGTTTGCTTGCGCGCGCGCGCTGGGCCTCCTCTCCTGCTATTAATTCCAGTACCAGCCCAGGCATTCCACGTTAACGTTGCACTTGCAGCGCAGCTAGCTAGCTTCTCGTTATGATCAGTCACCCCGACTCGATATCCACTCAGTCTCCAACTTATTTCACGTACAGCACTATAACCAGCAGGAATTCCTTCTGAACTACGTTTATAGCAGATTCACAAGAGATTTTTTGATTGAATTTTAAGAACAATTTTAAGACAGACGCAGACGTACCGTAATTAAATTTCTGTTGATGACGAATCGTAGTATTAGTATTACTGATAATTAGACGCGATGAAATGGCGGCCGCGGCGAAGTACGTGTATCGTCGACAGAGCAAAATAAAAAGAAAAAACGCCTTCCATGATTTACATTTCTCAAGACATATGTACAGCGCCATGTTATCAAGCTGCTGCAAGCAGTGACTTTTACCATGCTGTACTGCAACTAATAGTCTGGTCAGTTAGCGAAATTATGTGGACACGGTGGACAAAAGCGTGATTTTTTTCTCCAGACCTTTGTTTATGTATAAGAATTAAGAATGGGGTATGCTCCAAAAAATCTGGCTGCAGGAACAGTGAAAAAATGGGTGAAAATGTCAGAATTTATGAGTTCAGATTTGTCTGATATATAGACTAGCGCTAGTGCAAAACTCAATAGCAGTGCATTATTTTGCATTGGATTAGTTCTTGAATTCAGACCCTTTTTGAACAGATCTTCTGTTTGTCCTCGCACCTCAATGCACCAAATATCTGAATGAAGATGCTAACCAAGCCGAAGGGTGACGGTGGAGGGGGTTGAATGTTGGTGTGTATGTACATATTTTGGTCTTGGGGGAAAGGTGTGCAAGACACATTTTTTGCATGTGTTGGAAATTGTGTTGCCATGGTAACAGTGTATTATTGCAAAAAATAAGGTAAAAATCTTGCAGTTAGAACCACTTCCTCTGTTTTTAACCGATTCTCATGAAATTTGGCACACACATTGGTCTTGAGGTGAAGATGTCTAAGACACACTTTTGTGTGTCTTTCAGAAATCTTGTTGCCATGGTAACAACATATTATATGGTGAAAATTGGAAAAAAACTTACAATTCAAACTGCTTCATCAGTTTTCAATCAATTCTCATGAAATTTGGCACACACATTGGTATTGAAGTAAAGATGTACAAGGCACTTTTTGTGTGTGTTTCAGAAACTGTGTTGTCATGGTAACAAAATATCATATGGCAAATTTAGGTAAAAAACTTGCAATTTTAACTACTTCATCAGTTTTGAACCAATTCTCGTGAAATTTGGTTCACACGTTGGCCTTAGGGTAAAGATGTGCAAGAACCTTTTTTTTCTTTTGCATTTGGCAGAGAGTGCATTACCAGGGTAGCCACAAATGATAGCCAGAAATGTAGGAAAACTTATTGTGGATCAAACTTCTTCCCCTGTTTTTAGTCAGTGCTCATAAAAATTGGAAGAAATATTCTTCTTAGGGTAAAGATTCATATTAAATTCTAAATGTCTTCTCTGCATTAAAATGTGGGGGGCTTCATTAATATTTCTGGGTTTGGGGGGAAGGGGCAGGATTAGTCCTTTACATCTGACATCAAAGAAGGTTAAAGGCAGTGGCCATTAGAAACATAAAAATGATAAACACTCTTAAAAAATGCATCCCCTTAAGGGCATATAGGCTGGAGGTACACTAGGTGAATATGAAACCTTCCGCTGAAGCAGAGGAGTTCCAACACTGGCAAGCAAAACAAAATGTGTACCCCTTCTACTTTCAACAGCTGATTTTCCAAACCTTAGTTCCACCTCCCCAAGATGTGCACCCCTTCCCATACCACTTTTAGTTCTACTTCCCCATGCTCAAACCAGTCTATACACCTTTGTCCCTCAGGGGTCAATGCATTTTTAAAGCTAGACATTACTCTTTTTTGGGGGAGGGGGGGGATGGGTCTTTAGAAAATGACCTCATAAAAATTACAGTTAAAGGATTATGACTAGGAACTTAACCCCCCCCCCCGAAAAAATAGGGGGCTGATATACTTTTTAGTAGAAAATGCCCCCCCCTTCAAAGGTAAGAAGAGTCCTTTGCACTTCAGACCATTCATTTGAAGTTTAATGCATTCTGATTTGATAAAAAAAATTGTTTACAGTACCCAATTAACCATTGTTTATTTATATTCTCCTACTCAGTCTTTTATTCATATTCATATTCCGTTCCTACTCTTTCTTTTTAACTTTCACATCACTCTTGATTTTGAGCTTCACCATGCCATCTCCTTCTGTTTCCTGTCTCTAAGTATATTTTTTCTGACATATTTTAAAGTGTACCTTTAATCATGCAACTAATTATAGAAATATAAATATATACAAAAATCTCTGCACTTGTTTTAGAAATTCACTTGCAAATCCATGACTCGGTAACATACCATATCAAAAATATATCTATGTGCACAATAGATTTTAGCCTTATATTTTCTTTCATTTATTTTTTTCAGTATATTTCTGTGACAGCCCCTGCTTCATGCTTCAAATAAAACATTGATTAATTGGAGGCTTTAAATATTTGAGGCTTTAAATTAATATGCTGAAGTGTAAAGGATTCCCCCCCTTTTTTTTGGGGGGGGGGGTTAAGTTCTTAGTCGTTATAATTTCATTTTAATCTTTATGTGGCAATTTTCTAAAGCCCCCCCCCCTCCAAATAAAAAATGTAAGGGGTGTTTTTTAAGAGTGTTTAAGTTCCTCATGGTCATGGCCTTTAACCTTCTATATTTTTATGTTGTCAGTTTTTAAGGACCTTCTCCGCCCCCCCCCCAAAAAAAGCCTATAAATATTATTGAAGGTGATTAATACCCTGCGCTATTATATGACGTTATAAAGGGGAATCAAACCCAAATAACACTTGTTTTTAGAGGAAAATGAAAAATCAGACAAGTTTATAGGTCAAAGTTTGAACAATATCGGACAAACCATAACAAAGTTGTGAACATATTAAAGTTATAAACATTGGTAATCACTATACCCATGAAGACTTCAAATTGACCGCATATGTGATGTCATAGTGATGTAAGAAGGCAAGGACCACTCTTCCATGTACTGGAATAATTAATTAGCTAAAATTTCTTTTTTTCAAAAGTTTTACTTCAAATTATATCTTTCTTTCATGAGGACATAAAACATACTACCGGGTTTATATTACGGCCCCAATGGAATAGGGATTTAGGAGAAAACCAAAAATCCTGAAAACTACTAGTCTTATGGGAAAGTTGTCCTTGTGGCCTCACCCCTTGTCATAATTTACTTACCCAGTTGCCAATTTGAATTCTACATACTAGTAGCCTTAGAGATCTTAATTTTAAAGCAGCCATAACTTTATTTTGCTTGTCCGATTTCTTTAAAACTTTCACCATTCTTATTTTTCTCCTTTTCCATGCACACAACATTATGACCAAGGCTTGATTCCCTTTTAATACTGAATATGTAGTTCAAATTGCAAGGTTTTTACCTAAATTTTGCCATATAATATGTTGTTCCCATGGCAACACAATTTTGGAAACACACACAAAAAGTGCCTTGTACATCTTTACTTCAATACCAATGTGTGTGCCAAATTTCATGAGAATTGATTGAAAACTGATGAAGCAGTTTGAATTGTAAGTTTTTTTTCCAATTTTCACCATATAATATGTTGTTACCATGGCAACAAGATTTCTGAAAGACACACAAAAGTGTGTCTTAGACATCTTCACCTCAAGACCAATGTGTGTGCCAAATTTCATGAGAATCGGTTAAAAACAGAGGAAGTGGTTCTAACTGCAAGATTTTTACCTTATTTTTTGCAATAATACACTGTTACCATGGCAACACAATTTCCAACACATGCAAAAAATGTGTCTTGCACACCTTTCCCCCAAGACCAAAACATGTACATACACACCAACATTCAACCCCCTCCACCGTCACCCTTCGGCTTGGTTAGCATCTTCATTCAGATATTTGGTGCATTGAGGTGCGAGGACAAACAGAAGATCTGTTCAAAAAGGGTCTGAATTCAAGAACTAATCCAATGCAAAATAATGCACTGCTATTGAGTTTTGCACTAGCGCTAGTCTATATATCAGACAAATCTGAACTCATAAATTCTGACATTTTCAACCATTTTTTCACTGTTCCTGCAGCCAGATTTTTTGGAGCATACCCCATTCTTAATTCTTATACATAAACAAAGGTCTGGAGAAAAAATCATGCTTTTGTCCACCGTGTCCACAAGTAGGGCATTTTTAACGCTAACAGACCAGACTATAAAGGCTTGCCGTTCTCTAGTCCTTTGTCAGGACTGTTGTGTGTGTGTTTTTTTTTACTCTGGCCCCTATACTACACAATCGACCTCTACGCCCTAAATATAAACAACCCCTCGAATTATCCTTCCCCGTGAAAAATAGGGAATATCGCGATCAATGGGGTTTGGTACATGGTGGAGAATGAAGAGAGGGGGGAGAGAAATGAACTACCAACGGATAGAATCTAGACTAGCCGTTCTCCGCTGAACGGAGGAATTCAACACAGAAGAAGAAGATCCACAGGCACAGATCATCATCATCCCCAGGTTGACCAGATGTCCCGCATTCCCAGGATTGTCCCGTATTTTGCTCCTTTGTCCCGGCGTCCCGACAAACCCTTCCCGGGACGCCTATTTGTCCCGTATATCAGAATATTGAAATAAAAATGTAGTAAATACATTTACAAGTGACGAATTTCCATTAAATAAGCAACAGATGACGAAGCAGGGACAACAATTAAATCGATAACTGTAAACTTTTGCAAGTTCTGCGGTGATTTTCTTGCTAACCCAATACATTGCAAACGAACTGGCCTCCTGCCTGTGTGTGACAGGCTACTATAGCTATAGGCATGTAGGATCGGAGCAAATTCTCAGTGGTGCAAACAATCTCACGTGATAAATATTTTTTTCCACCAAAATAATCATAAATTCGGGGGAATATTCTTATCATTGTACTATGGATTCTCAGATTAATTATTTGGAGATGTAGTTTTCATAACTAGAATCTAGATCTAGTTAATTGTTTCAGCTTTCAATTGACAATAATATTTCAATTTGAAAAATTTTATTCATTTCTAAAACATTTACTTTTTGAAATTTTTAAAATACATTAAAAAAAACACCAAATAAAATCATGAATTTTATCAAATGATTGGATTTTTTTGGTTTACTTGAAGTTTGAACTTTTTCCCTTTTCTTTCTTTTCCACTTCCTGCATGCCCTTTTTTGTTCCTCTAACTTTATTTCCTATCTTTCTTGCCAAAGCATTTTCCTTTTCCCCGGGGGGGGGGGGCACTTACATTGACGAGTGGATACCACGCACGACCAAAAAAAACGTAAAAAGGATGTCTTTTCACGATAGGGCACGTTACGTACGTAACGTGATAAGGGTGTCAAAAACACAAAAATAATGAAAAAAGGGTATCTATTTTGATAGGAAAATTACGTGTTTAGGGTCGAATTTGCGGGGATGATAAAACAAAATTAAAATGTATTATGAAGGATGTCCTTTTTGCCCCAACACTTCGGGTTTAGAGTCCGATTTGCGCGCGGTGTAGAAGGTGGGGTCGTACTAAGATAAAGCCGACGACCGAAGGACCCGTAACAATGAAACATTCCTGTACTTGTTTAGGGGTTCATTTCAGGGAATATTTGCCAAGAGTATCGTTTTGTTTCCAATACTTGTTAAGGGTAGGGTTTCACACGCCAATACTTGTTAAGGGGTGCATTTTCAGAATATGGAAATTACGTGTTTAGGGTGCTTTTCGAGACCCAATGGTCGCGCATGGTATCTACTCGTGAATGGAAGTGCCCCCCCCGGGCCTTTTTCTCTCTGTTCATGTTTCTTTCTTTCCTTCTTTCTCTTACTTTCTTCTTTATCAAACATCCTTATTCCCTTCTTTCCTTGGCTTCCTTCTCTCTTTATTTTCGTTCTTTCTCTCCTTCCATTATTTTCTCTGTTTTCGTTCTCTCCTCGATCCCTTCATTTTCCCTCCCTCTCTTTCTTGCTTTTTTTGTTTTATGTCCTTATTTTCCCCCTTATTCTTTCTTTTCCTTCCTGTTTCTTTTTTTTCTTTCGAAGAATGAACTAAACATGTTTCTTTCCTATTTCTTTTTCTTACCTTTTTTCCCTCTAATTATCTCCTTTTTGTCTTTCACACATATATTCACCTGCCTTTCTTTCTCTTTCTTTATTCATTTCAAAGAATGACGGAAAACTTTTTTAATCTCTTTTATTCTTTCATCCTTTTATTCTAATTATCTGCTGTTTTTTATTTTTTCCTTTATTTTCTTTCCTTCTCAATTATTCATCTCTTTCATTTTCTCCTTCATTCTTTCGTTCACCTTCCCTTCGATCTAATCCTTGATATTTTTTTCACAAGTCTAACATTTTGTGTGGGCTTCTTTGTTGATCTTTTGTCAATATTATTGTCCCTTATTTCATTTTGTGAAATCTGATCACCCCCCCCCCAGAAGAAAGTTAAAGGACAAGTCCATCCCAACAAAAGTTGATTTGAATAAGAAGAGAAAAATCAAACAAGCATTACACTGAACATTTCATCAAAATCGGATGTAAAATAAGTAAGTTATGACATTTTGAAATTCACCAAAACAGGGTTAAATGCCCGTAGCAGGGGCCGCGGAACGGTTTTCAAAGTGCGGGGGGGGGGGGGGCTTACCATCCTATGGTAATCACGTTTTTGTACACCCTGCTTCTGCAGCCATTGCCTAGGAGACTGATGACATCGATCATCCACTCACTATTTTTCTTGTATTTTATTACATGAAATATGAAATATTCTTATTTTCGTAAGTGAAACAATTTACCAAGTTAAAGATAAATTCCAGTTTTGGTAACGATCTCAAAATGATCGACTTTTGACAGAATCTAATATAATGACCACCCAAGTGTCTGCTTGTATGAATCAAAAATATGTGCCAAAGGATTCTGGAAGAAAGTTTGTAATTGCTGAGAAACAATAAGCGCGGATTCGGTCACTTTCGTCAGGTCTTTATTCCAGCAATATTATTACACTTTCCCACGTGTGCCTATCTGTGTTGGTGATCTTCAGTGTGAACATTTTTCAGCGTAGTTTTCAAGATTTCACAAAGTTCAGTTTATGTAACTGTACCAGATCTAGATCCTCGATGATATTCTGACAATTAAGCCTGGTTTTACAGACTTTCTCATGAAATCAGTGTTTACTGCAACTACTGGCATTTCTCTTTAATTCCTCTCAGTGTGGATCGAATTAGTAATGTGTAATACTATATGGTTTGTTCAAATACATTGTCAAATCTGTGAAAAATAGAATTATTGTAGGCCTATACATGGGCGGAAATCCCAGGGGGGGCGTGTCCCCCCTAATCAAAATAGTAGGGGGATTATTTTGGGTCTTTGGTGATGCTAAGAAATATATAACTCAAAATGGGAATAAAACGTGCGTTTTGGTACGAGATTTTTTTTTTTTTGCTTGTCAAATAGGGGCCTATATTTTTGTCGAAATGACCTTAAATTCTAGGTAATAGCCTTTTTTTTTGCTTGTCAAATTTTCCAGACCCTTGTCTCCCCTACCTTTTGGGAGAGATTTCCGCCCCTGGGCGCCTATATAAAACAAAAGAAATAGTGAGCGAGGGACATCATCAACTGTCTATGTTGCTGAGTTAGGCACATCACTATTTTGTGAA
Organism: Lytechinus variegatus; assembly: GCF_018143015.1. Classification (NCBI taxonomy): domain Eukaryota; kingdom Metazoa; phylum Echinodermata; class Echinoidea; order Temnopleuroida; family Toxopneustidae; genus Lytechinus; species Lytechinus variegatus. Next base: position 15,352,371 of record NC_054745.1, on the reverse strand, counting down.
AAATAAGCGAAATTTTAAAATGTCATAACTTTCTTATTTCACATCCGATTTTGATGAAATCTTCAGCGTTATGCTATAGTTGATTTTTCACTATCTATTCAAATCAACATATTTCTGGGGTGGACTTGACATTTAAAAGTTCAAGTTGGGAGTAAATGGATATGCCTACGGTCATGAGTGTCCACTGGCGGATCCAGGAGGGGGGGGGCTACAATTAATTTTTGCCACAATTAAAATTTGAAAATGCCGTTAAAACTGAAGTGTGCCCCCCTCTCTAAAGTAAAGACCCTTTTTTGAACACTAAAGTGGCAAAATTGTCTTCCTTTTGATGCAAAAGTCAAATTTTGTAATGGATTTTGACATATTAAAGAAATACATATATATAAAATGTCACCTTTTTCTATATGGCCCAGCCCCAAATCTGAACCCTGTCGAGGGCGGGGAAGTCCTTACAGACGACAGTTTAAAGTACAAGTTAGCTCTCTTTCTACAAGACTATATACTATACGTACAGTGGCGTTCCGTGGGCCACGGCTTTGGGGGGGGGGGGACCAGCAAAAAAATCGAGTCACTTAGGGAGCGCGCTGTTTTTTTCTATGTGTTTCAAACAATATCTGATATAGGAATACAGGATATTCAGAGAGAAAAAAAGGCGTGTATATATGACAGTAAACGTTACCATTACTCTTCTTATCATGATAAATACTTTTTATTTATGATTCACCATAAATATTATGATGTTCGACAGCAAATTATTAGTGGGGGGGGGGTGATAACACACGCTACTCCCACTTGAAACGGGGGTGATATATCCCCCCTCCGGTGGTTGATACCGATGAATGACTATTTTGTTTATGGAAACATCCAAATAATTATGATAACCTTCACTACCATCATCATGATAATCATTATCATCATTATAGTGATGATGATGATGATGATGATGATACTACTAAGATAATAGTAATAATAATAATGATAATGATAATAATAATAACAATAATAATGGTGATGATAATAATAATTATAATGATAATAATAATAATAATAATGATAATAATAATAACAGTAATAATAATGATAATAATATATAACCATTACTATCATGATCATACTTGTCATAATTATGATTCATCATATCAGAATAGGATCTTCGATCTCAAATTAAATGAATGACTGAATGAATCAATAAATGATGTGAGTAAATGAAGAAATAAATAAATGGATAACATAAGCGAATAATAAACAGATTTTGTTTATACAAAATTTATTATAATTTCATACAAAGTTTATGCAAAATCTAAATCAAAAGAAAAATGATAACTGATAATGATAAAATTGATTACACTGAAACCAACCAATTAGTCAGATAATGGATAACAAATACAATCTGTCTAGACTGAACTGCCATTATTTTGTCTACAGCAACAAATTACAAAATGGAATATGCGCGCTGCATGCAACATCTCAAAGACCACGTCATACAAGTAGTTAAGATTGATCCATCATCATCATAATATATCACCGTCACCCTCAGCTTTATCATCTTCGTCTTCATACTAAAAATATTGCATGAACTGATGTTTCGTATTTGAAAATATATGCCCATTCTGCTTTATAAATGTATAAATTAATTCAATTAGTTTTCGTTTGGGATTGTCATTTTTTCAAGCAATCTGCTATTATGTTGAAAATCCTTCTCCTGCAAATTGTGAATATCTAATAATAATTTGGTAGTTCATCATTTTTGTCTGGAATTTTTTTTTAGTTCACTTTATTTATGATTCATGCAAAAAAAAGAATGCCAACATATTATTTTTTATTATGTTATGGAAAATGTATTATACGAATGTTATGAATGCAGAAGAAAACAATAAATCAATCATCATTCGTAAATCCAATCAATAATGGAAATCCAACGCAGTGTCATAATTTTTTCTACAAGAAATTTGCAAAATGTTCTTTTAAACAAGGAGATCACACCAAATTGTCAAGAAATCATTGAATTCATGGATATACATTCATATCAAGAATTTGTTTGAACAAATTAACATGCATTTTATAAATTTATGTTGACTCTGCTGGCTTTCCATAGTTGCGATTGACCGGATCCGTCGCAACTCTTTGTAAACGGGCCCCCTAAGATCCCCTCCCTTTCCTAATTTACGCTTTTTTTTATCATTCTTAGTGCAGACCAGTTGGTGAAGACCCCTTAGACCCCTTTACAGTATCCTAATTGGTGAAGCATGCACTCAACTGCTCCAAGAAAATAAAGCCCTGTCGTCGTTTTTGTAAAATTTCTGGTATTCAATGTAAGCTTACCGCATTTTGATCTATCTATCTATCTCATATCTATCAGTCTATCTATCTATCTATCTATCTCACTATCTATCTATCTATCTATCTCTCTCTCTCTCTCTTTCTCTCTCTCTCTCTCTCTCTATCTATCTATCTATCTATTTATCTATCTATCATGCTTATATATAAGCATGTTGGTATCATTATTATTATCTATCTATCTATATGTTGAGCGTTGTGGCCCAGTGGGTTAGTCTTCGGACTTTGAAACAGAGGGTCATGAGTTCAAATCCCAGCCATGGCGTAATTTCCTTCGGCAAGAAATTTATCCACATTGTGCTGCACACGACCCGGGTGAGGTAAATGGCGACTTTGAAGACCCGTAGAAACAAAATAAGCACATGAAGCTGTACTATATTATTGTTTGCATTTTCATAATGCATATATACCAAAGTAACTAAAAATTTGGTGAAAATGACTTCATTTTAATTGTGGAACGTCCTTAAGCATGTTGGTATCATTATTATTGTCTATCTTTCTCTATCTATCTATCTATCTATCTATCTCTATCTATCTATCCATTTCCATCCCATCCCATCCATCTCCATTCATTGTTAGGATTCTATTTCATTTTATTTTATTCATGAATGTTTTATTAATGGTATATATTTGCTAAACTGTTCACTGAAATGATGTTAAGATAATAATATTTCTAATAAGTCACTTAATAGAGTGGGGTGGGACATCCATTGATAAATGAGTTTCCCGCCTTCCTTATGACAGGGAAGGAGTCAAACAAAGAACAATTTTGATTAGTGAGTTGCTCTTAATCAGTTAATCTACACTCGACATTCTGCATTCTTTATAATGATGTAGCGTCATAATGCTCATATCACACGTCACCGGAGTAAATAATTACGTCATAATAGTTAATAATTACAGAGCTGAATAAAAGGGGCTCAAATACTCTATCAACACACGGATTTAATGTGTTAGTCATTAACCGTGCAAATGATGACTGTTTGGGCGAATGCGGAGTTTCGCTATCAAATTCGAATCACTCCGCTGTCAGCACACAACCGAAGCGCATCATTCCATTCGTCCATCCTCGCTTAGTTGATCAATAAAACTGCAACCATGGTAAGTTGAATGAGCTTTCATATATATTTTTATTAGTCATTCTGAATTTGATGACATAAACTTTTAAAAAAATATCTGATCATAGCAGGTGTGGATGGGTTTTGTTTGGAGAAAGAGGGAGCCCGAGTCTAAACTATTGGGAAGCAAATGAAACAGCTCATTATTTTCTAAAATTTTGACTTTTTAATATGTATTTGATGTTTGGAAAATGAACCTATGACCGAATTTTGCAGATTTCGCCTGGCCTGTGTGGCGTTCCAATTCAAAACTTAGTGAAATATTTGGAATGAAGATGATTGGCATATTATTTTGCACATTTCCTTCATAATGAGGAAAATTCATTTAAAGTTTTTCGGAAAATACGAGCGAGCAAAATTTTCTGTTAATCTTTTTAGATAGATCTTGACACTAAATATTGGAAAATTAATGTATATATAATTATATCACACTCCCTTTCCTATTCCTTTTCATTTCTTGGTCGTAAAACTTTTTTTACGGGGGGGGGGCTGACCCCAAGCTGCACCCATGCACCACCACCACTGGTCAGTTTATCGATGATCTGCAACAGGGTGTTCTGATATATGGCCTCATAGTTACACACTGCAAAACTCCGGTGTTGATATAACACCAAACCCGGACTCTATTTATATCCGCTCAAGATAAGTGTTAAACAACACCAGTATTGGTATTGGTATACCACCAGATAGTTATTTATACAACACAAATTAGTATTAAACAGCATAGGTTTGATTCCAAAATGGTGTTGTTTCAATACTTCTCTGGTGTTGATATAAATTCCGGGCTGCATGGTGTTCAATCGGACCTTCTCTTTTGACACTCTTCGTTAACCCAATCCTTTTTATTTTTTTTTGTGGGGGTGGGGGTCTCCACCGGTTGGGTCACCCCTTAACAGTAATGATGCTCTAAATTCGATATGAAACAAAAATTGCTATTATAAAGCTTGCAGCTTCCTTATATCAGAAGGGCGGCTCTTCGTAAGGCTGGAATTAAGTTTCGTTTTTCATCCGAATGCCCATTTATCACAAAATAACCAGCTCTTTATAGTCACGATAATCAATAATATCGGTTCAGCAAAGTGAAGGGTGGAATTCAGAATCGATACTCATTTTAAACTTTGTTCATATATAATTGCTTTAACGAAAGAAAAGCGCGGCAAGCGCCTTTTAATATTTGCACCGGTCCTCTCATTTATTTCTTCCATAATATGATTATATTTCTTTACTCGATTTTTGTTACAATTAAAATAGAGCATTTTAGTTTTTACAAGGAACAATCAAAGTAAAAAGAAAATATGGGGCTATTTCTTTGAGAACTTATGGGGGTAACGGAGGGTGAGGGACTGCTAAAAGCTAACCCGAATGCACTTCTGTTTAATCATTTTTTTTATAGGAATGATTGACCTCAAGCCCAAATATATTCTGTGTCGGGGGGGGGGGGGGGGGTGTACACAGTTAAAAAAATAAATAGCGCATTGTTAAAGCCTTTCATTCTTAAAAAAAGGTGTTTTAACTTTTTTGGTAATTGTTTGAATCTTTAAACAACTTTTTGAAAAAGTTGGAACAGTTGTTTAAAAACTTTAAACAGAGTGACGGGCTTAAACAATTAAACGTGCTTTAAACAGCATGATATTTTTTACAGTGTATTTTTTTTTCAACGGTCTTGGTGAAATAGGGTTGAAAATTGGGAGGGGGGGGGGCAACAGCTACGGCGTTGGGTTTGATGAGCCAATCCCTCCCCTGACCCGCCCACACCAAGTTCCAACATTCGATGTCGTTATCTCGCACGCACCTTGTAATACTATTTGTGTTTGCGATAGATGTACGTACCAGACGATGATTAAAGAAATTAATCCTGAAGTATCTATTAATCATTCACCAACCCCACCTCCAGATGTACGTGGATGATGAACACGTGATGTTAAGATGTCTAACTACGCTACCAATTATAGAGATGAAAATAATTATGGCCCGTTTTTAAAATGGATTTTTGTCGAGACCATGTCGTGGGTGTGTATGGGGGGCACCCTTCTGTCTATATACTACCAAATTAATATATATTTACAGAAAGCAAAACTGCAAGCACTTAATTTGTGTAATCATTATTTCATTACTATATGACTCTAAATATTTTAACTTTAGGAAGAGCACTCTTGTTTTTATTTATCAAGAAATTGAAATAAATGTACAAAAATGTCATTTGGATCACTATATATACTTATTATCTATCTATCTATCTGTCTACATTATTTTGTATATCATAGATCTATCTATCTATATATATTTCATGTCTGTCTACATGTAATATTTTCCCTTTATTATTTTCAATCTATTCGAACACGTTTAATTTCCTTTCAAATCGTCCAATGAATGAAGAATACGTGCAGATGAATCGACCGTCAGTTTATAAAATATTGAACCAAATGTAAGGGCGGCATAGGGGGCACTCTAAAAAATATTGGGTAAAAATGCTCCATGAATTACATTGGGCATTTCTCTTGGGTCTTTTGATTTATCCAGTGTGATGAAAATCTTGCCCATTCTAAAGTAATTGCTGCTTATTTTTTTTTAACCTTATATACTGGACAATATGCTTCCCGCATTGTGTAAAAAACTGCTCCAGATTTGTTGGACACATATTTACCCTCGTGTTGGTTATAATTTTACCCAATATTCTATAACAGTGTATTACTTTTTAAGTGGTGAAACATAGAGGAAGGGGAAAAACGAGGCAGAAATGTGGTAAAAGAAGGAAGTATAGAGTATAAAAATGAGAGGAATTATCGCTGTTATATGCAACTGAGAAAATACATATACATTTAAGTATTTGTCTCCCGTCAAAATGCTCTAGCATCGCCCTTGCTGATATGAAAAATGATTAAACATTGAGATCAGTGGCGTAACAAACCAAATATTTTGAAGGGGTCAGATATGGTGCATGAAATTCGACATCTTTATTACAAAAAAGGTGTTAGATTTGGACATGATATTAACAAAATAGAATAATACTTCACCCTTCTCTCTCTTTCATTTCCTCTCTTTTTTTCTTGGTCGTGATTTTTTTTTTTTTTGGGGGGGGGGGTGGAGGCAAGCTCCCCAAAGCCCCTACCTGTGCGCCACTGATTAGGATCTTTGGGAGATTTTGCGTAGGCTAGCTGCTAATGGGTCCCATGAGCAAATATGGTTATGATTACTGGCGAAGGTAATTGGACAACTACGGTTGATAAAGCACTCCATTAGCACGTATTTTCTGCCCAGCTCTGTTTAAGGAGAGACAAAAATATATTGCAAACCAATTTCATTAAAACAATCGTTTAATCATTCTAGTATATTCATATACATTTCATTGCTCATTACTTTCTTGATGGTTTAATATAGCTACATGATCAAAATGATTTTAGTACGTACTTATATCTAGGCTTTGGGCTGAAATAAATCATTGTTTCTATTTTCTCCTTTTTTAGGTTCTTGAGAAGCTTACCGACGAACAAATGGCACGTGAGTGGATTGTCATTGTTTCAAAATTGTCTATAATCTTGAATTATAAATTATATTGACACCGACGTTTCGGTTTTTAGTAGCTTTTAACTGTTATTTCCGATTTGATTATGTATACATAAACAAATTAACTGTTGTTTCCGATTTGTTTATGTATACATAAAAAAATCGGAAATAACAGTTAAAAGCTACTAAAAACCGAAACGTAGCAAGTTATTGAAATGGACACCAATTTAAAATCAAACTAATGTTTTAACATTTATCCAGTATTTCACTTAAATTTGATATTAGACCTCCTTTTCTTTCTAACACCTCTAACGAAAGTAAACATTTGCTTGAATTGAATTCGATATACTTGTATTTTTTTCTGTTTATTATGAAATAAACGTTTCTTTTTAATCGCATATGTTCATAGTGTTTTTTCTCTTTTTAACGAAATGATTTTTTTTATTCAATTGGACATGCCTTTTTTTCTTTGTAGTGACTGTTAACTGAAATTAGGTATGTGTTTTTCTCTTTGTAACGAATTGAGCAGTAACTGTAAACTTCTCTCTGTATCGAAAAAAAAATCATTTTCTTGTAAAGGATATGTGATTTCGCTCTCTAACAAAAATATACATATTTTCTCTTTGTATACCGAAAATAATCCTTTTTAAATCAAATCTTTGGTTTACTCTTTTTAGGCTTCAAGGAAGCTTTTGCCGTCTTTGACAAGAACGGAGATGGAACCATTACATGTGCAGAGTTGGGCGAAGCATTGAAATCAGCCGGCTGGACCGTACCTGATGAAGAAATCAAAGAATTAATCAAACAGGTTGATCTCGATGGTAAGAATATATAATTCGAGCAATATCACATAGAAAAAATATAATATAGTGCTAGGGCCCGTTCATAAAGCTTTTCGTAAGTTAAGAGCGACTTTAAGAACGACTGGTGAACCTTTCTTACGCTCTAAACCATCGCCAATGGTGTATACCATTTACCAAAAGGAAGGATCACCAGTCGTTCTTAAAGTCGCTCTTTTCTTGCGAACAGCTTTATGAAACACCCACCTGAATACTTTATCATGGTTATTGGGAATGAGCAGATTGTCACGCTTATATCGATGAAGGCTAGGGGCATAATGGGCAAAATCTGCGAGCGAGCGAAGGGAGCCAGCCGAAATTTTGACATTTTTATTACAAATGTCACATTTTGGAATAGATTTTGACATAATATTCAGAAAAACTATCATATTTCACCCCTCTCTGTTTAAATTCTTTCCCTTTCTCTTTTTTGGCAGTGTTTTTTTTTTTTTTTGGGGGGGGGACCAAGCCCCCTATTTATACGCCACTGATTAAGACAGCGTATTGTAAAGCTTTATATTAATTAATTCCTGAATTCATTGTAGAGTGCTTATAATTTTTTGATAGATAATATTATAGGAGCTACATAAGGAAATATAATTATTATTCTTCTTTTTTAGTTTTAAGGCGTACATGAACAGGCCCCAAGCTGAAAATACCAATAAACGGTATTTTGAGGCAAATAGCCTGTATTTAACATATTGTTGAACATTGACTTTTGTGAAGGTCAGCTCACATGTACATAAAGTGCACTGTAAAAACTGTGGTGTTAAAACTGACACCAATTGGTGTTAATAGAGGACCACACCCTGATGTGTTAAAATTACACCCTAGAGATTAAACATAACACCAAAGAGTGTAAATGTAACAACACAAGGTGTAATAACACCTATAGGTGTAAAACTAACACCACAAATTTAACACCGGTGTAAAAGAACTGGTGTGGTCCTCTACACCGGTTAACACCACAGTTTTTGCTGTTTGGCTAATGAGGACGTGTCTATGTAAATAAACCTATAGGATTCCAGTATTCATATACATAAATATTCTTTCCTATAGAATAATACCAACACCCAATCAAAGACAGAAAGGAGTTCAATAACAAGCCTCTAAAACCAGTACAAAAAAAAAATGCGTGACATGAGGGTAGGCAGATTTTAACCATACGGTATCGTAGTCTCAATACACTTCTAAAATATCACATTTCATTATCTAGTTTCTCAGCATTTTATAGTACAGTACAAGCTTTTTTGGGGGAAGATGTTTTTTTTAGACAATAAACGTGAAGACAATGAGACAATAAACTTGTGTGTATGACTTTTGTGCCCAAATATTAAAAACAAATTGCCCACTTTTGATAAATTATATACTTGTCAAATTGTATCCGACGTTGATTACATATTTTTTTTTTTTGAATAATCTCAATTCACGCATGAGGTCCTACACCATCTTCTCTCTCTCTATCACTCTCTCTATCTATCTATCTATCTATCTATCTGTCTGTCTGTCTGTCTGTCTGTCTGTCTGTCTGTCTATCTATCTATCTATCTATCTTTCTTTCTTATTTTGAGTTGAACATTTAAGACATTTTTATTACTTCATTAAGGCATTTTCGCAGCCAATTCACAGACACTTTCTGGTACGTTGAAAATTCCCGTCAAATCCCATGAAAATAATTAAAGGTCATTGTCGAAAGTTCGTGAACCGGGACAATACATCGTCAAAAGATTCGGAACGGACGAACGGCTACATGTAATTACGTTATTTCTTTACGGTCCAGGTCTGGACGACACTGACATTTCAATTGACCGATTTTCGACAAAGGCTACTTTACCATGACAATAGATATTCAACGTTCCAGAAAGCGTATGCGTAGTGTTTGCAAAATGCCCTAAAAACATTTGATGTCCTTTTTTTTATAAAAGGAAATGGATCAGTCAGCTTCGATGAGTTCGTGAAGGTGGTCGTCCAGGCTCTTCAGAGGCTAGAGGCCGAGGTTCGAGCTGCATTCCAGGCTATGGATAAGGATGGCAGCGGTTCACTGAGGTAACATAATTATTTTTTTGAAAGACACCACATCAATAGGCTCCCTATTCTCCATGACAGTTGATACCTTTTCTAAGAAAGAAATATTTCAGCTTGAATAATTACTGAAATTGTTTTAATTAAATAAGGAAATCCAGAAAAAGTAAATGTTTTTTTTCAATTTTCATTTATTTATCAATTTGTCTATCTCATTATCTTATTTTTCAATGAATTTCTTTGAATTGTGTTTATGTATCTTCTTAAAAATATATATTCCATATCGATTAGTATTTTCTCCATTCAATCAATTGATAAAAGAATCAATTCATCAAACGATTGACCGTAAATTGACACATATTCTATCATTTCATTAATTCATAAGTATACAATGAATTCAGTTAATCTATTATAAACATGATAGTGCAGTCAGTGATTTCTCTTAAATAAGGCATCCAACCAATCAGTGCACAATGTGTTTGATCTACTAATCAACTAATCAATTAATACAAATATTTGTAAAGCATTCAATCAATCAACAAGCATATGTTGCAAACAGTAGCGAACCTAGGATTTTTCACAGGGGGGCGGGGCAAAATCGTCCGCCAAAAAAATTGACAAGCAAAAAAAAGGTCTTCAAATTCAAAGGAGGGTGGCTCGTCAGGGATCACTTGTGACTCGTCAGGGGGGGGGGATACGCGTCCCTTGCATGGGTTGTGACTCGTTAAGGGGGGGGGGGAGTCTGCCCCCCCATAGGTATACGCTAGTGATTGCAAGCAATTAATATATTTTCTTTCCAATCATGATCAGGCATTCAGTAAAAGCACAAATTGTTCAATTAATCATCAACCAATCAATAAACCAATGATCAAGAAATCAATCCATTAATCAATCAATTCAATCATCCATTAGTTCAACCAACCAACCAATCAATCAATCAATCACTTAGTCAATCAATCAATCAATCAATCAATCAGTCAGTCAGTCAGTCAATCATCCATTCGTTCAACCAACCAACCAACAAACCAATCAATCAACCAATCAACCAACCACCAACCAATCAATCAATCAACCGATCAATCACTCAATCAATCAATCAATCAATCAATCAATCAATCAATCAATCACTAACCATTGGTTAATCAATCATTCAATCAACCAATAAACCAACCATCAATCAGTCAATTAGCCAATAAACTAACCATGAATTACTCTCTTAAATTTGATTGCTGTAGCCATGCTGAGGTCAAACAGGTCTTTGCTGACTTCGGTGAGAAGCTGAGTGATAAGGATGTCGATGCACTGATCAAGGAAGCTGATAAAGATGGTGATGGGACAGTGAATTATGATGGTGAGTCTACCCCCCCCCCCGATCCACCCCTCCCCCTCCATCCTACTAGAAAGAAGACAGAGTCCCACAGTGTGAGCCACAATGTGGTCATGCAGAACACGACGTGAAATCGCCTTCACACTGCTAAATTTGAGCATTTTAACTGTGTGGGTCACAAATTCACATAGTCGACCATGTGAACACGCTGTGAACAGTCACACTGTGGAAGTGTCCACAGTGTGAAAATATCTTCACACTGTTGAACTTCAGCATTTTAGCAGTGTGCATACTATTTCCACAAAGTCCACTGTGACAGGGTGTTCTCAATTTCGAGCGGAGCAAGATTTCTTAACACCTTAAGAAATAAATGATTGGTCAAAATAACCAAATGTTGGTAAATGAATAATATGTGTCCGACTCCGACGTGTAAAAATGGTCAGAGTCAACTCATTTATTATATTTTGGAAGCAGTAGCCATATATAAGAATAATGATACATGTGGATTTTAGGGTTTCATTTTATACACAGTCATCAAAGACACATGCAAGTAACAATTTTGGTTCCTCAAATCTCATATTAAAAAAATAAATCCATTCAATGTTTGTAATTCATTTTAGTATCAGTCAATTAAATTTTACAACATATATTACAGGTGCTTGCCAACGAGAACAACCCTTAAACAAAAATCCCAAACAAAGTGAAACGGTATTCTGGGATCCCGCAACATTTATTCATTATATCAGATCCTGAATGTTTAATGTTTGGAAAAAAATATATGTTCCTGATGATAATTTACAAGATTCTGTCATAAACTACTTCATGAATAAAATATTTTTTTCATAAATAGTATTTTTCAAGCAAATTTACCTTTTATCGTAAAATCTGAGAATAGAGATCACAGATTTTTTCAACGAGATACGCCACAATAATCGATAACAACAATATTAATTGTTAAAGAAAATGATCATTTCATTGACACTAAAGAAGAAAAACAAAATTAATATCTTTATCATTGAATAGGCAGTTGTATCATTATTCAAATGAATTGATAGTTAATCGTCTATTTCTTTTTTCTTCTTCTTCTTTTTCTTCTTCATCTTCTTCTATCTTTTCTACGTCTTCTTTTTTTCTTCTCCTTCTCCTCCTCTTTCTCCTAATTATGTTCCTTCTTAATCTTGTTCTTCCTTTTCTTCTTCTTCTTTTTCTTCTTCTCAAATCTAATTATTCCTTTAACAGAATTCGTTGCGATGCTGTTGAAGTAAACTCAGCCCGATCAACTATCATCATCTTCATAATGTGGCGATATTGTCTTCATTCCAGTGTAATACATTTTCTATTTTGATACATCTTAAGTTATTATTTAGAAGTAAATACAGTGAATATTAAACAAACGTGCCTGGTACGTATACGCCATCCCATTCACTATACGTCATCGGCCATATTTCACTGGGCTCGTCATCCTCAGTCCAAGAGACTAGCCAATCAGCGTGAATGATTGGGGTACTCGTGCTTCTCCGTTTTCTTCTCTTTTAGGTTCATATATACACAGCACTTTGAGTTTACTCGTTTTTTTTTTCTAAATAGGAATTAATGAATAAAACCATTTAACATGTCCTGTGATATCTAGTGATGATATTGAAAGGTGCAGACTGTCAGAAATCTATTCGACCATCTTTCTTAATACATTTACACTGTAAAAAAAAACAATTTAAACAACGCTGTTTAATACGTGATTAGCATATTAGTTTAACCATTTTAAACAAGTGTTTAAAATCTCAAACAACAAAGTTTGAATTCAAATATTTAATGATCAATGAATTAAGCATGGTTGTTTAAGATTGTAAAGACTTGTTTAAGCTGTTTAAACAATTACTGTGAGATTCACAGAGTAAACAGCGCCGTGTTTTAATTATTTTAACAACGATAAAGACTGTCTAAGGCATGTTCACCGACCATTATTTTGTAGCTCAAACACTATCCACGCACCAGTCTGATCACTGACGAAATGGCCATGCGGCCCATTTACTAAAAATAAGATCAGTTGATTACCTTCGTGTGATCACCATCTGACCCCAGAAGCTTTAAGGTAACTTAAATGGGCAAACTCTACATATCAAATCAAATATCGTTTTAACTCTGTCTTCTCTAACCTGATTTTCTTTGTTGAATTCTGCTCATTAAGGAACGAATATAGATTTGTGTCCTTTGTGAATAAAATTAATGTCTGTGAAAATGTGAATAAATGATAAAGATGAGGTGATTGTGTGACTATTGTTTTCATTCTGTACAGTTTTGAAATTCCTTTACACATGCACTGTAAAAACTGTGGTGTTAAAACCGACATCAATTGGTGTTAATAGAGGACCACACCCTGAGGTGTTAAAATTACACCCTAGACATTGAACATAACACCTATAGTGTAAATGTAACAACAAAAGATGTTGTAATAACATCTATAGGTGTAAAACTAACACCACCAATTTAACACCAGTGTAAAGTAACTGGTGTGGTCCTGTATGTACATCGGTTAACACCATAGTTTTTGCTGTGTAGTATTTCATCCGTTAAAATAATAAACTAGGTGTGGTTTTGATTAGCAAATACAATGTAAAAGGTTTGTATCAGCTCACATTAACAAAAAAATCCTTCTTTTTTGCAATTAATCAAGCACTCTTCCCAATTATATCAAAAGCTTAAAACACTTTGACTACGAACAAATGCATATGAGAACAAGACTTTAAAGATCGCGTACATCATTACTCTCGCTAATAAAAAGAAATGCACCATTTTACGCCCAAAAGAACGTTCACAGGAAAAACTGTGGTGTTAACCGGTGTACATTTTTTTTACACCGGTGTTAAATTGGTGGTGTTGGGGGTACATCTGTAGGTGTTATTACAACACTTTTTTTGTTACATTTACACTCTTTGTTGTTATGTTTAATCTCTAGGGTGTAATTCTAACACTTCAGGGTGTGGTCCTCTATTAACACCAATTGGTGTCAGTTTTAACACCGCAGTTTTTTCAGTGTACCTTTAAAAATAACAACACCTGACTCACAGTTTTACAGTGAGGATAGTAATGGAGCCTTTGGTTCAGAATGTTGTAAAGATTAAATCAGAGTAATTGTCACCGGAGCCCCGGGCCGGAGAAAAATGTCATAAACTGTAAAAATTGTGGTGTTAAAACTGACACCAATTGGTCTTAATAGAGGACCACACCCCGAGGTGTTAAAATAACACCCTAGAGATTGGACATAACACCAACGAGTGTAAATGTAACAACCATAGGTGTTGCAACAACACCTATAGGTGTAAAACTAATACCACCAATTTAACAAAATAACTGGTGTGGTCCTCTATGTACACCGGTTAACACCACAGTTTGGGTCCCATGTATGTGACCCAGGGTCTTCAGAACGATTATAATGAGGTTGCTGATGTACATTTGAAAAGGAACAAAAAAAAAGAAAAGAGAAAGGTTCTCAATAGACGAAATGAAAGGTGATTTTCTTCCCGAAAAAAAATAGAAAAGCAAAAAAAAAAAAGGGGGGGGGGGTTCTTAAGTTACTCATTTCCGTCCGAGAAATTTGAAAAGAAAAAGAAAAAAACGGTTTAACTACAAAATGTAGGTCATTTTCGGGTTCAGAGAAATTCAAAAGCAAAAAAAAGGACAAAATGATGGTCATTTTTTTAATATTTTTTCACACTTTCCAGAATTCCGGGGGGGGGGGGGGGTGCTGCCTATGGAGAATAATACACGCAACACCCCTCTTCCCAGGGACGCGATGGAACCATTCAAACTGCCCTCAAATTAACGAAGCTTTGAATAAAATGTGACGGGCCTGTATAATATTCACCCTCTATACATAAGGTACCATTTGGGTATTTACTTGGATAGAGGATTGGTGGAGAGATGTTTGGGTGGGGGTGGGGTGTGCGCATGATATGGGCCGAGGGTGGGGGGGGGGTAAGTGAGGATGTGCATATATCATGAGAGAAATAAAGTGAGGAGAGAGTGGGGGGTGGGAGGGGTAGGGAGGGAGATAGGGAGAGAGTATTCCAAAATATACAATAGATTATTGAGGGTGCGACGTTCATGAGAGAAGTATATAGAGTGGGGGGGGGGGGGGTAGGGAGATATTATGGAACAATAAGAAAGAAGCAAAATCTATCACGAAGTTAAAAGTGAAGAAGTAAGTGTAAGGTGGGGCAGCGGAGGAAGACACGATATGACATTATTTTTATGATTATCATCATTATCATTATTATCATTTAATATATTATCATTTATTTATTTTCAGAAATAAACAATTTAAAGACATATACCTCGATCTCGTTTTATTGACACATATGCTCCGGTCTTAATAACTGAGAGATCATGGCATTATCCGACAAGTCCTGTTATATCCTACTGTTAACATAGTAACATTGCTTCTCAGCCAATCAAAATCAAAGAAAGATGTCAGACCTGACAACTTGTCGCACAAAAATGTTGATGAAATGCTCTCCTGATTGTAAAAGAGTTTTTGGTTCACAGCATTGTATGTAGAACCTAAATATATATGAAATCGGATTACTCCATGAGTTTTGATATTTAGCTTTGGAGGTTATAGCTTTTATATCTTGCTCAAGTGACAATTGCCATGGAACTGTTTTATCAATATCCCAAACTGTTTTACAATTTGGAGATTATTATTATCATTAATATTATTATTAACAAGTGCACACCTAGTTACCAACAATACACAGCATTTCCATTTATTTGAAAGCAGGATATAAAAAAGCAATGTAGATGAAATGCCTTGCTCACGCCGAGGCCGGGGATCGAACCCCGGACTTTCCATGTAAAGCCAGGCGCCTTATACCACTCAGCCACGGCACCTCCATCATTATCTTTAAACCTCAATATCTTTTATAATGACACCCTATTACGTACTCCTACGTTATGTAAAATTGAAAAGAAAGGGATGCAAAGAGAGAGAAATAAAAAGGAAGAGAAATTATTTATCTAAAAATGCCTATTTATCTCGAGGAGAAAGACACTTATTTAGATTGGTAGCCAAAGAGAGCAGGGAGAAGCGAGAGAGCAAACATGTCACTTCATTGTATTTATAAAGCAATACTTATTAAAAAAAAGGAAATGAGATAATCGATTACAAAATATGGAATTTTAATTTTCTCCATTTATACATTTGTCATAATTGTGCATCAACGAAAATTTGTTGTACCTTCTTACCGTCTCATCCTTAAAAATTATAATTTTTTGATAAAAAATTTTGAAATACAGAAAAAAAGGTTTTTTTTACATAAAAAGGATTGATAAATATATGCTAACCTACAAAATTATGTATTTAAAAAAAAATAATTATTACAACGTTTCTTCAAAGTTGACTAAGATTCGTTAAACGAAAGTTTATAATTATCATTTTGGCCAGACACCTGCCGAGTTTGTCCGGTGTCTTAATTCATTCTTTTCCCAGGAGTAAAGAGTTATTCCACACAAAGATAACAAGGGAAGATCAAACACTACATAGAACGCGATATGAACACGGGAAGAGCGCCATGCCAGGCGCCTTATACCACTCAGCCACGGCACCTCCATCATTATCTTTAAACCTCAATATCTTTTATAATGACATCCTAATACGTACTCCTACGTTATGTAAAATTGAAAAGAAAGGGATGAAAATTGAAGTAAGGGATGCAAAGAGAGAGAAATGAAAAGGAAGAGAAATTTTTTATCGAAAAATGCCTATTTATCGCGAGGAGAAAGACACTTATTTAGATTGGTAGCCAAAGAGAGCAGGTAGAAGCGATAGAGCAAACATGTCACTTCATTGTATTCATAAAGTAACACTTAAAGGACAAGTCCACCCCAACAAAAACTTGATTTGAATAAAAAGAGAAAAATTCAACAAGCATAACACTGAAAATTTCATCAAAATCGGATGTAAAATAAGAAAGTTATGGCATTTTAAATTTTCGCTTATTTTCAACAAAATAGTTATATGAACGAGCCAGTTACATCCAAATGAGAGAGTTGATGACATCACTCACTCACTATTTCTTTTGTATTTTATTATATGAAATATGAAATATTGTTATTTTCTCGTCATTGTCATGTGAAATGAAGTTTCATTCCTCCCTGAACACGTGGAATTCCATTATTTTAACATTTCGTGCTTCAGGCAAGGAGGTCCTAATCGTCAAATTCGTAAAAATTGAAATATTGTATCATTCAAACAATAGAAAACAAAAGAAATAGTGACTGAGTGACATCATCGACTCTCTCATTTGGATGTAACTGGTTCGTTCATTAAACTATTTTGTTGAAAATAAGCGAAATTTTGAAATGTCATAACTTTCTTATTTTACATCCGATTTTGATGAAATTTTCAGCTTTGTGCTTGTCTAATTTTTCTCTATTGATTCAAATCAACATTTTTCTGAGGTTGACTTGACCTTACAGGAATAAGATAATCGATTACAAAATAGGGAATTTTAATTTTCTCTTTTTATGTTGTTATATTTTTGCGTCAGCGGAAATTCGTTCGTACCTTTTTCCTTTTGCAATAGTATTTTTTTGATAAATTTTTTGAAATACAAAAAAATAAGCATTTATTCCACTTAAAAATGATTGATTAATATATACTAACCTATAAAATTATGTGTTAAAAAAGGTATTATGAAAAATATATTATTCCAAACCATTCTTTTTGTCCAAACGCCTGCACAGTTTGTACGGTGTCTCTATTCACTGCAGCAGGGGGGTTCAGACAGTAGGGGAAGGCGGGGTAAGTTGTGACAGTTTTTGCTTTTTGCATGTTAGAATTGATATGATTAATAATCTTGTCAAAATAAGTACCTTGCCTTGAAATTTAATTCTTCTGAAATATTTTCCACCTATACATAACTTTCTACCCCCACACTGAAAGTCATTGTGACCTTTGAAAAAAACGATGTCAAATGGCTCAACTTGCCCCATATATGGGGTAAGTTTGAGCCGCCTTCTGGGGTAAGTTGAGCCACAAAAACTATGTACAAAATGTATAAGGGGAGAACCAGCATGTCAATTTTTTGTTTAAAGTCTTTTCACTTGCTCATTCTCTATAAATACTAGTATCCTTTGAAAGGAAAAGAGCAATCATGTAAATTTGCTCCTTTCAGCCAGCATTTCAATCGATTTTTATGGTTTGTTTGTTTTTTAAGATACATTACCATAGGAATTACCATGGCTCAACTTGCCCCATGCTGTTTGGCTCAACTTACCCCAGTCCGAACTTAGTGCGATAATTTTGTATCCACACATTTATTATGCATCCATCATATAAAAGACTATGACAAGAATGAAGATCCATACCTGGACTAATAATGTTGTTATCATGTCTTTATTATATTTAAAGACGTGTGTGTTCATAAAGCACTTATCTATTTCACACACTTTTTTACTTTTTTGGCTGAAATTCATATTTTTCCCTCTAAAAAACTACTTTTTGTTTCAAAGTTGAAAACAATGTGGTGGGGTTAGGGGTTATGCTATGGGTCATCAATATATGACACCACCACAATGTCTGACCCATTCATTATTGGCCTGGGGCTGGTGGCTCAACTTGCCCCTATGCTCAACTTACCCCGCCTTCCCCTACAGCTCAACGTTGCCGGAACTAGCATAGTTATGCTTTCTGGCATAATTACGACCCTTCCAGCATAATTCATTATGCCTGGCATAGTTTGGCCTAATTAGACTTTTTTTAAAGCAAATAATCTTGCATAATAATATGTCCCCCACATGTTGTTTTTCATTCTCCGCATTTCATTGAAGATTGAAGACTTTTTTTTTTGCTTGTCAATTTTTTTCTGGTACGAAATCCTTTATTTGTGATTAAAGACCTTTTTTTGCTGGTCAATTTTTTGGGTGGACGGTTTTGCTCCCCCCCCCCCCTCCTGTGGAAAATCCTAGGTACGTGCTCAGGGTCCAAAACGGTTTGGCATCATTTTTCGCGATTTAGCATAATTTCGCTGCTTCTCTGGCATAATTACCCGTAAGCATTTATCGAGCGTTTCAAAAGATTGCCGAAGTGTCCGATCTTCCTTACCCCTGTAGTATCTCTGTTTCGCAATAGTACATAGACGGGAAATATATCAGGGAGTCAGCTTTGTCTAGCTTTGATCTCTCTTCGTTTCCTCTAACATCTTGCAGCCCCTCGTCGATTTTCAGCACTTGAAAAATCAAAACCCTTTCACGCTGGATACCTCTGAGTTCACAATATTGTAAATTAAACATAATTATTAATGAAGAGGTAAAGGGGAGGGTGCATGGGGGGCAGCGGAGGATGACAAAATATGACATTATTATTATTTAACATTCTATTATTGTTCTATTTTTGGCACATAAAACATAATTACGTCATCATCTTCATCATCTTCATCATCATCTTCATCATCATTTTCATCATCTTCATTATCATAATCATCATCATTATCATTATCATCATCATCATTATTATCATCATTATCATCCATTTCATCATCATCATTATCATCATCATTATCATCATCTTCATCATCATCATTATCATCATCATTATTATCATCATTATCATCATCTTCATCATCATTATTATCATTATCATCATCTTCATCATCATTATTATCATCATTATCATCATCTTCATCATCATTATTATCATTATCATCATCTTCATCATCTTCATTATCATCATCATTATCATTATCATTATTATCATCATTATCATCATCATTATCATCATCTTCATCATCATTATTATCATCATTATCATCATCTTCATCATTATCATCATCATTATTATCATCATTATCATCATCATCATTATCATCATCATTATTATCATCATTATCATCATCTTCATCATCATTATCATCATCTTCATCATCATTATTATCATCATTATCATCATCTTCATCATCATTATTATCATCATTATCATCATCTTCATCATTATTATCATCATTATCATCATCTTCATCATCATTATTATCATCATTATCATCATCTTCATCATCATTATTATCATCATTATCATCATCTTCATCATCATTATTATCATCATCATCATCATCATTATCATCATCATTATTATCATCATTATCATCATTATCATCATCTTCATCATCATTATTATCATCATCATCATCATCTTCATTATGATGATCATCATCATCATCATTATCATCATCATTATTATCATTATCATCATCTTCATCATCATTATTATCATCATTATCATCATCTTCATCATCATTATTATCATCATTATCATCTTCATCATCATTATTATCATCATCATCATCATCTTCATTATGATGATCATCATCATCATTATCATCATCATTATTATCATTATCATCATCTTCATCATCATTATTATCATCATTATCATCATCTTCATCATCATTATTATCATCATTATCATCATCATCACCATCATCATCTTCATCATCATCATCATCATCTTCATCATCTTCATCATCATCATCGTCTTCATCATTATTATCATCATCATTTTCATTACTATTATTATTTACTAAAACATGAGGATATGGAGTGAAGGGGAGGATGGGGCAGTGGCACAAAATAAAACATGACATGATTATTATTATTGTTATTATTATTTATCTATTTATTTATTTTTTAGAAATAAACAATTTAAAGACCTATACCTCGATCTCGCTTTATTGACACATTTCCTCCGGTCTTAATAACTGAGAGATCTTTTCTAGTTTGCTCAAGTAACATTTGCCATGGAACAGTTTTATCAATATCCCATTTAAACTGTTTTACAATATGGAGATTATCATTATTATTTTTTTTAATTTAAACAAGTGCACACTTCGTTACTAATAATGCACATAGCATTTCCATTTATTTGAAAGCAGGATAAAAGAGCAATGTCATAGGTGCCGCGGTCGGGGATCGAACCCCGGATTTTCCCCGGCGCCTTAGACCACTCGACCACGGCACCTCCATCATTATCTTTAAACCTCGATATCTTTTTAATGACATCCTATTACGTACTCCTACGTTATGTAAAACGCACTGAAAATTGAAGAAAGGGATGAAAAAGAGGGAGAAATGAAAAGGAAGAAAATTAATTATATCCAAAAATGCCTATTTATCTCGAGGAGAAAGACACTTATGTAAATTGGTAGCGAAAGAGAGCAGGGAGAAGCGAAAGCGCAATCATGTCACTTCATTGTATTTATAAAGCAATACTTATTTTAAAAAAAGGAAATGAGATAATCGATTACAAAATATGGAATTTTAATTTTCTCTATTTATATATTTGTCATAATTGTGCATCAACGAAAATTTGTTGTACCTTCTTACCTTCTTATCCTTAAAAATTTTAATTTTTGATAATTTTTTTTTGAAATACAGAAAAAAGTATTTTGTTTTACATAAAAAGGATTGATAAATATAAACTAACCTATAAAATTATGTATTTAAAAAAAATAATTATTACAACGTATATTCGAAAGTTGGCGAAGATTCCTTAAATTAAAGTTCACAATTATCTTTTTGGCCAGACACCTGCCGAATTAGGCCGGTGTCTTAATTCATTCTTTTCCCCGGAGTATAGAGTTATTCCACACAAAGATAACAAGTGAAGATCAAACACTACACAGAACGCAAAATGAACACGGGAAGAGCCCCATGCCAGGCGCCTTATACCACTCAGCCACGGCACCTCCATCATTATCTTTAAACCTCAATATCTTTTATAATGACATCCTAATACGTACTCCTACGTTATGTAAACTAAATTGAAAAGAAAGGGATGAAAATTGAAGGGGTGAAAAAGAGAGAGAAATGAAAAGGAAGAGAAATTTTTCATCAAAAAATGCCTATTTATCGCGAGGAGAAAGACACTTATTTAGATTGGTAGCCAAAGAGAGCAGGTAGAAGCGAGAGAGCAAACATGTCACTTCATTGTATTCATAAAGCGATACTTAAAATGGAAAATGAGATAATCGATTACAAATAATGAATTTTTATTTTCTTTATTTATATTTGTCGTATTTTTGCATCAACGAAAATTTGTTGGTACCTTCTTACCTTTTTATTCTTTGAAATTGTATTTTTTCATAAAAAAATTAAAATACAGGAAAAACATTTTGTTCCACATAAAAACGATTAATTAATATAAACTAACCCACAAAATTATGTATTTTTAAGAAATAAGTATTACAACACATATATTACTGGCGAATAATCGTTGAAATCTAAGTTAACAATTCTCTTTTTGTCCAGACACCTGCTGCGTTAGTCAGGTGTCTCCAATTCATTCTTGTCCAAGGAATATGGAGTTATTCCACACAAAGATAACAGGTGAAGATCAGACAGTACATAGAACGCGTAATGAAACGACCGGGAAAAACGCACAATAGCGTTGAGTAAGTAACGACCTTTGCGTATCGCGATATCACTGTGTAGAAAACATTTGGGAGAAATGGTAAAGGAATAGACGATTTTTACATTTTGTATACATTTTTAAATATATTTTTTCATTTCAGTTATTTTTTCTTAAATAAAAATGAATAGAGGTTTTGGGGGTAATTAGTAGAATTAGTTTCATTCGCCGCCCTTGAGCCCTCTCCAAAATCCCCTCTCTGTTGTTGTTGTTGTTTTGAATAGTCAAACTAGTCAGTTTTGACTATCACTATTGTTGCCTTATAAATATGCTTTTCTTTTTTTTCAAAAATATGATAATTTCTTTGTTCAAATTATGTCAGTTAGAAAAGTAAAAGAAAGAAAGGAAAGAAAAGTTCTCAGGAAATCGTGCAAGACCACCTCTCCCGCCCTGTATTAGTACGTTATCCTGACAAGCCCGCTCGAGGTGCATTTCGAGGGCGTCTCAGGAGTACAAAAAATTGTATTCCCTATGTCTCTCAAACGTGAGCAGGGGGCGCTCTATCCAATACCTCGTAGAACTTGTTTCATATCCCCTATATCTTTTATACACAGCAGCGTACCGGTGTGTGATGGTTTACTTAAGTTCAAGTTTTTATTTTCCATTTCCATTATCAACATAAGCAAATACAAATCAAACATACATTATAAATATAAACAAATACAAATGAAATATGATAACAATGATTACAAATCAATTACAAGTTATTTGTAAAATAGTAAATTCTGTTTTAACAGAATATGATATGGAAATGGAAAAGTGGAAAAACCGGTTTTTTGACAAGCAAAACAAAAAGTTATCAACCTAAATTTTTGGGGCGAAATGTGAAAAATGCCAGAAAGCATAATTATGCTAGTTTTGGCAACGTTGCACCCGCACAGATAGCTAGGGGCCGATTGCATGAAAGGGTCTTTCCAAGGGTCGTCTTTTGTGTCGCCCATCTTTTATGATACGCTATAAGCGGAGTGTTTCTAAAATTTATAATAAAAAATAAGATTCGTTAGCTTGTTCTTAAATCAAATTTTATACAATTTCATGATATATTACATCATTTTATAAACAAATATTCTGTTTATTTTAACGGATGAATAGAATATGTTTGCAGATGATTGGTTTCACATGGCGCATCATAAAAGATGGGCGACACGAAAGACGGTCCTTGCAAAGACCCTTTCGAGCAATCGGCCCCTGGTGTCTTGATTCAATCGTTGGTTGAGTTTAGTGTGGAGGTGGCGCTATCCATCGATATCCGATGATTTCCGCTGTATTCGTTGTCATACTTGTGAATTAAAGGTAATAATTTCCCAGAATTATGTAGTTATTAACAGGGGAAGTTCTTTGTCTCGATTGTATTACCGGACACTATCATATTTCCGGACGCGCATATTACTGCGTACAAAAATCAATTTCGTACCGTAAAACTTCCGCAGTTCAATTTCACAGATCAATTCAATGAACAATATTGCAAAAACAAGGCGAACAAATCCAACTTTTACCATATTTTCTATAAAATGACATAGAACATAGTTTCGCATTAACGATTGATCTATTTTCTGATGGAAATACGGACCTGAGTTTCCGAATTTCAATCTCGTCCGCTCCATCGATCAGATCGTCGACGGCTAGTTCTCAAGATACCCCATGAGGTATTTGGTACCCCGGCCGTGCGCGAGGTTTACCGTGATAGAGAGCCGTCGACGATCGACAGCGCATCGATTTAGCAAACAAATTTATTACAAAGATCTGCTCAGAATCGATATAAGAAAGCAAATTTTTGTATTTGGAAAATTTCTCTTGTGTTTTTTATTTGACACTGGAAAAAAAAAATCAATGTATTGGAATTTTCTGTAGAAGTTTCTTCTTGATGCATATAATAATCATCAATGTTATTTATAATTATGTATTGAAAGATGTCTGACATTGTGTTTTATTGTAACATTCATGAAAATATTATGTGTCAAAGTTCTATTTGTTATATATATTTTATTTCGTATACATGTATGAATTGAAATTGTCAATAAAAACTACTCAATGCAAAAAAAAAACACAAAAACTTAGAATTTACTCATGAGATGATATATCATGAAAAAAAATACACCAACTCCTTCTTACATCATTATAATCAAGAATATTTTTACCTGTCCAGCGCGCGTCCGGAATTATGTTGTACTTTGTCAAGCACGAAAATAATTGTTTTTCGCGGAGGAGTACGCGGCAAGTGCGGTGCAAAAAAAAAACGGTTGGATTTGGCAAAGTATTTCATCATATTAATAATTTTCAGAATATTTGGAATAGCCAGTGATAATTTTTCTCGAGTGTATTTCCTCTAGTTGTCATTTTCAAAGCACTGAAATAAAGGTGTCCGGCAATATGAGGATACACTGCCATGCGTAAACCGCGTAATGAAACGCTGGGGATGAGCGCCCAACAGCGTCTAGTTAGTAACGACCTTTACCCTTTGCGTATCGCTATATCGCTGTGTCGAAAACATTTGGGAGAAATTGTCGAAAACATTTGGGAGAAATTGTGAAGGGGTGAAGGAATAGACGATTTTAACATTATATATATAATGGTTTTGGAACGATGAAGAGCGTAATCTATGTACATAGGTCCATAGGGAAAGTCAGTAATCGATTGTAATCGATTATGTAGGTATTTCCTGAAAAATATATGTAAGCACTATTTCCTGAAAAATAACGATATTTACAATTGTATGTTCATGTTAGAAATGTATCTTTAATTGTTTTTCACTGTTTACTTATAAATAGTAGTGACAATCACCATAGTTGTTGTTAAATGGCTTTATTTCATTACTTTAAGTTAGTTTTAAAAGATGATTAATTTTTAAGGCCTGGCAATCTCCCTCCAGGATTGTTGAGTATATTCAAGCTCCATGCTCAAACATGGGCCAGGCGATATGCTTGGTAGTAAGAGATTTCAGAACGAAATTCTGTTCAATTAGAATGGAACCTGCTGCGTCAGGATGAGCTTGATTTCTCCTCAGTAAAGCTAAAAGAACTGAATGCCTCCAAAATCCTCTCTCTCATTTCCCCCATATATTTTATTCACAGCAGCTTGCCGATGTGTGATGGTATAGTCAACGCTTGTTTCAAAAGATCTTCCGATCTTCCTTCCCCTTGCTGTGTATGTATCTTTGTTTCACAATAGTTATCGTTGTCTTCGTGCAATTTTGGTGTAAAAAATTGCATAAGACTCGAAAGTAAAAAGTCAGCGAGCGGCGCGATAAAAAACTTCAGCGGCGGATTTATCGCAAAAAAAATGTGGAGGGGAAGGCTGAATCAGCTCCCAAATTTAGGGTTAAACCTCAATATATTTTTATGACATCCTATTACATACTCATTCATAATTTAAAACGCAACGAAATAAAAGAAAGGGATGAAAAAAAGGAGAAATCATCTATCCCATAATGCCTGTTTATCTCAAGGAGGAAACACGCATGTAAATTGATAGCTAAAAAAAGCATGGAGAAGCGAGAGAGAGCAATGCCACTTTATTGTATTCATAAAGCAATACTTTATTATATAATCGATTACAAAAAGCACACCAGTTTTCTATTTTTTAATAGGTGCTATATTATTTACCTAAAAAATATTACGGTTTACTTTTAAATATTACAAATACAATCAATTATATATTTTTGGAACTACCAACATAATTAGGCAAATTTTGAAAGGAAAACAATTAGTAAATAAAAACTAACCTGTTAAATTTTGTGCTATTATACAATCACCACTTGAACATACTTCAATATTCTAGTATCCAGATAATAGTCTAAATTGGACTTTTTGCCGAGGCACTTGCACAGTCTGTGAGGTGCCTCCATTTTGACACACTGATGAGTCGAATGTCATTATCTCCCAAATTACACAATACTTTAAACATAGGAAGTATCGATGTATATAAGAAAGCCGTCCTTGTCTAGCTTTGATCTCGCTTCGTTTCCTCTTCCATCTTGCAGTCCCTCGTCGATTTTCAGCAAATCAAAACCCTTTGTGTCTCACGATGGATACCACTGAGTTCACAATATTGTAAATAAAACATAATTATATAAATAAAGGGGAGGGTGCATGGGGGTAGCGGAGGAAGACAAAATATGTCTTCAAAATATGACACCAATTCTCTGTATTGTTTTTTCTGTGTTTTTATTTATTATGTTTTGTACTGTTAGAAAAAATAAAAGAAGTTCCTGCAGCAGAGTCTCGAGAACACCTGTAATCTTACCGAATTGCGTAATAATCATTCTGTAAATTCATAAAACAAGAATTTTTCTGCAATTTAACAGAACAGGTCTGTTTGAAAAAGGGGAAAAGGGTGTTTTATTCAAGGAAATTTGTAAGATTCCATACATCAAATACCAATTTCCTGTAAGATTACGCAATTCGGTAAGATTACAGGTGTTCTCGAGACTCTGCTGCAGGAACTTCTTCTATTTTTTCTAACAGTGTGTGGCTTTGTCTCTCGTATGTATACATTTGCCTCACTCTCCCTATTTATTCTTTTAATTAAGATTTTCCCATTTCCTTAAATGAAGAGACATCTTACCTCTACCTAGCGCCAGCCTTCTTTCTTCTCATTCTGCTTCTTTAAATTTCCTTTTAATTTCATCCATGGTTATAAGTGCACCCTTTTCCCTCCCTTTGAAGATAGTGATTGATTAAGCGTTCCTTTCCTTCGACCTTTAATTCTACACCTACAAGAATTTCCTCCCAGCTTAAATTACCCGTAGAAATAAAACCAAACATCTCCTTACAATTATCCCAAACCAGACAATAATAATAATATAGGGTATTTATATTGCGCACATATCCACCTTGTTAGGTGCTCAAGGCGCTCCTATATTACCCGGCTAAGCTAGGCGTTCATAGCGCACACAGCTTTTTAAGGAATTACTTCCTACCGGTACCCATTCACCTCACCTGGGTTGAGTGCAGCACATTGTGGATCAGTTTCTTGCTGAAGGAAATTACGCCATGGCTGGGATTCGAACCCACGACCCTCTGTTTCAAAGTCCGAAGACTAATCCACTGGGCCACAACGCTCCATATTCACAGACAAGCATATTCACATTCCAAAAAAAGATGGCGATATGTTTCCTCCTCTTTTTTACAATAACAACAAAGGTTATTTTGTGAGATTTTGAAACGGAACAAGTGATGATTCGTATAAGCAATGCCGTGCAACATTTTGAACTGAAATTCTCTTAATCTACTGTTCAGAGTACATTTTCTTGGTCTCATAAAAATGTGTTCGATCTTTTCACAAGAGAAACTATATATTTTTTTATTTTTTAACCTTTCGGAAACATCAGGTATTGAGAAGTTACATTTCATAAAAATTTGCATAAACGTTTTTATATACTAACTCCTCTATTGACAAAATTCTTTTTCCAGATACTTTATTACATAATCGATTATAGAATGTAGAATACCAGTTTTCTATTTTTTAATAGGTGCCATATTAACAAAAAAATCTTACGGTTTACCTTTAAATATTACAAATGCAATCAATTTTATATGTTTTTGGAACTACAAAAGGAATTGGGCCATTTTAAAAAGGAAAACAATTAATAAATAGAAACTAACCTGTTAAATTATGTGCTATAATACATTAAATGCTTGAATCTACGAATCTATGATAATCCAAGTAATAATCCAAATAAGACTTTTTGACGAGGCACTTGCACAGCCTGTTCGGTGTCTCTATTTTGACGCACTTATTAGTCTAATACCATGACCTCACACATTTCACAATACTTTAAAATGGGATACATCAAAGTATATATGAAACTCGTCCTTGTCTAGCTTAGATCTCGCTTCGTTTCCTCTTCCATCTTTCAGCCCCTCGTCGGTTTTCAGCACTTGAAAAATCAAAATCCGTATCTCACGATGGATACCTCTGAGTTCACAATATTGCAGATAAAACATAATTATTAATGAAGAGGTGAAGGGGGGGGGGGTGCATGGGGGCAGCGGAGGATGACAAAATATGACATCATTATTGTTTCACATTTTATTATAGACCTTATCGCAAATAGCATCTGTCGCTTGAGGGCGTCTGTCATCGCAGAGGATCACGGGATGCGAAAGGGGGCAAACGCAGAATCGGCTTTTGGGAAGCCATACAACGCCATATGTTTTGTGCAGCGTCACTCAAAATCCAGGCTTTTTTAAAAATCTGATTTCTTCGTATTTAAATTACTTTGGATACTTGAATGTGGATTTTTAGAACAATCTATGTATCATGATTGCCCAGTGAAAGTATGAACTCAATACTCACCATATTTTCGAAGTTTTATGGGGCTAAACTTGGGAAGATTTTGTGGGAAAAGTGAGACGGCGATTGCGGGTCAATGCCGATCGACTTTAGAAAAGAGCTATCATCATTATTATCGTTATTATTATTTCCATTATTTTGTTGATAGCCACCCCCACCTATATATATTATATATATAAATTTTTTTTTGCTAGTCAAATTTATATGACGTACGTAACGACGTAAAATTTTTGGTGAAGACCTTTTTTTTTGGGGGGGGGGGGAATGGGTAGGAAACGACCTAAAATTGGTGATGAAGACCTTTTTTTTAGGTTGTCAACATTTCCTTTAGCTTCGACCCCCTCCCCCCGACCTTCTGTTCCTTCCATCTCTACTTTTAATGATTATTTGCCCAGCGGTAAAATGAAAATAATCATATTATTACTTCCTACATACGGTAATATGTACGGAATTTGCCAATGTGATTTTTCCTTGGGATTTTGTTCTCCGCAAATACCATACGGCATCCTCCAATTCCTTCTATGACTGTGGATGAACTTTACAACTGTAAAAAGTTGTTCCGGAGTCGGCGAATCAATGATTTTGTATCTGTATGGCTGATCTGGTGAGTTGATCTTCGCATAAATTAATCAAGGCTTAACGAACTGTTACTTAAAAAAACAGACAAAAGCTCTGTTTCACTTTTTATACTTCAACTTTCAAGGAAGTTGCGCCGCACTCAGCTCGGAACCCCGCTCAGCTCCGCACCAACCAGGCCGGCGCGGCGCACACCGACGTCGTCAGCCGGTGCAGGTTTTCTTGAATTGTGTCGGTGCTAATAAAAAAGTAATGCAGTTTCGCACTGGCCTAGCCCACCCATGGTTTCCAATCGTCTCGTGTGTGAAGGATTCATATGCACCTGGTGCACGCGAATCTTTCACACCATTTTTACTAAAATAACTATAGCTATGAATTCTACTTTTTCTATAACACTTACCGAACCATATGGATCGTTTGTTGAATTCTCTTTGCTGTTTTTTTAATAAAATAAGAGCATTTTTCGTGATCTTCACGTAGATGCCTCTTGATCAGCGTTGATATCAACTTTTGCCTAAAGAGGGCGCGCGATATTATTCACCAAGCCGGTAGGCACTTAAGAACCAAGTTTGAAAGGATACTCGTAAAATTATGTCACTCTCGCGATGAATGAATATTCATTAGATCGTGGTCGTGCGTGTTCAATACACACTGAGTGCATGCATGCAGAGAGTTTGTATTGAACACGCACGACCACGATCTAATGAATATTCATCGCGAGAGTGACGTAATTTTACGAGTGTCCTTTCAAACTTGGTTCTTAAGTGCCTACCGTACCTTTGTTTACGGTGTTGCAAGCTAGCTGCATTCTAGGCGATCAGCATTATTTTCTTGCTCGTTCAATTCACTTTCATCATCATCTTGTCAAAAGATGGCGTACTTTACCAATAAGTATATACATGAGATGCAACCTGTTGATTTTTGGTAATTTCCTATTACGCGCTGACGACTTGAATTGAGAATGTTCGATACGAAAAATTGCTTTTCGATTGTTGTTTGCGTACTTTCCACCGCAGTATTAAGGACGGATCGAACGGAGTATCCTGGTTGAGACTTGGAGGTAAGCGATAAAAACACTTTTATAAATAATTTCCAATTCATTTTTAAAACAGTTTTAAACCATTAAAAAAGAAATCATTAGTGGAGAAATACTGAAACGTTTGGCGTTTTTCATTCCCTCACATTCGTGTGATGAATGAAAACGTCAAAGTCCACTATGAAACCACATGCGTTGTGCGAGGTTAGTATTACTAACCTCGCTTGCTGTGTGAGTGGGCCTAGACAGAAATAACCGTCGTTTCTGGGGATTTATTCAACAATTTCTGACATTTTACTACAATCCCCATTTACCGACGGCAATGTGTCAGTACGAGCCTTCATGTGTAATCTGGTCCGAAAATTCGGCGGACGGGTTTTGTCCAGATTTGTTACTTCTTTTAGATTCTAAATGACATTATATTATCTTGGACGAAGGTCCACTATTTTCGTTAGACTCTAATCTTTCTATTGATATATAAATTTTATAATATTTTGAAAATATACGTTACCGATGAGTTATTCCCCGGGTTATTCCTTATTTTTTTACTTTCTTCCGGAGAGGAAAATATGACAGCCGTCAACGAGTTGTGCTTTTATCAAGGCTTTCCGGTTAAATTTTTGATATCTTGGCCAATCAATGTGAGCGACAAGTTCCAAACGCACGCAAATCAATATGTCCAAGCGCAGCGCAAAGCAGCGGCACAAATCGCGATAGGTAGCGACTGGTAAATACGTCTGTAATGATGATGACGTCATCCAAGATGGCAACTTACCTTGACCAACGAAAGGATCGAAGATGACGATGTTTCGATCATCATTTCAAAAGAATTAGCGGTAACTGAGGTCTAAGGTACGATATTTCTGAATTTTAAACATTTTTTCGTAAATATGGATGTGATTTCTTTTTCATAATATGACATTTTATGTACAAAAAAACGATCGGAAAATTGGGTTCCCGCTGTTCGATCTAACGTTACTGCTAAAATACGTTGTCTGTACGTACGCACTCCTAGTACCAATGAGGTCCAAACATTAACATGTATGGACCTCATAGGCGACATTACCCAAAAATATGGGTTAGACAATGCTGTTCTGATTTCCAACCCAAGACTTTGGTAAATGTACGCCTTAATACAAATTGGAGTTAAGTGATA
The DNA here is from genome assembly GCF_018143015.1 of Lytechinus variegatus. NCBI lineage: Eukaryota > Metazoa > Echinodermata > Echinoidea > Temnopleuroida > Toxopneustidae > Lytechinus > Lytechinus variegatus. The sequence continues at coordinate 15,320,704 of NC_054745.1, read as the reverse complement.
TGACTTTCATTTGGTGGGGGGAGACATTAAAAGTATTAATTAAGTAGTTCAAATTAAAATAGATTATCATTAAACTTACATTTCAGGCCCTTTTTGTTGATTTTCGGTGAGCGTTTCACACAGCTGCGACGAGTGATCAACTCCGAAGTGATACGCGAACTGGTCAGCTGATCGGTCAGGTGATCGGTAGATTATCTTTTTGTCAGACGTTCATAATTTATGTAAAGCGTATCAATCTTCAGTATCTTGATTCCAAAGTATCAGTATTGCAGATAAATGTCATTATTGATTGGAATCAGTGGCGGATCGGGGGGGTGGGGGTGAGCATTTCTGCCCGATCCCCCTATTGAGATTTGTAGTAAATATTTTGGAATTAAATACGTTGTTCATACTAGTTATGCGACCCCTCCCTTATGATGATCACAGCATTATTTGTAATGGGGATATTTCGTTCATAATTATTCTTCAGATGTTGTTTGAAGGTTTGCATGGTGGCATGTACAATTGCTGATGTGGTTTACGGTACACCATGTGGAGTGTTATAGAAGCAGTGGATAGAAGAAGAGAAGGAAGTGGATAGGCGAGAAAGTCGCCTATCCACTTCCTTCTCTTCTTCTATCCACTGCTTCTATAACACTCAACATGGTGTACCGTAAACCACATCAGCAATAATTATTCTTGTCTCTTCTTTCTCTTTTTTAGCCTTTTTTTGCTTGTTAAAACCTTTTTTCCTTTTTTTTTTTGGGGGGGGGGCTCGCCAAATTTTACGTGGGTCAAAATTACCTTCATTTTTTTAGTGACAATCTTTTTTCCACTTGTCCAGTTCTACGCGAGACAAAATTACCTTTGATCATTATTATAGTTAAAAACTTTTTTTTATTTTTTTTTAATTTATTTTTTTTTGGGGGGGGGGAGGTTGCCAAATATCACGCGAACGTTTTTCAGCTTTTACTGTTTTATTCGACTTATAATCAAATATTAAATGGGGCTTACCACAGTTTTTTTTAAAGTCAATTCATAAGAATATTCCTCCTCGGGATTTGAGCTTTCTTTCATGAAATATCAATTTTTTTCATGATTACCAAAAATACTTAAAATTTTTTATCGGTGTATGCCTATAAAGCTTTAGCTCATGCGTTGCGCCTGCCATATTTTAATGCTGATCAACTTTATGCTTTTAATGAATTCCTAAAAACAATAAATTCTCAGATCATCAATTTTGTCGCAATCGAATAATTCGATTGCGTCTCTCTATCAGTTTTGAATATTCATAAAAAATATCAGCTCGTGCTTTTTGCTCATAATATTTTGATTAGTAAATTCTTCTCTTATATAATCGAGTCGGATAGATAGATAGATAACTAGAGAGAGAGAGTTGGGGGGGGGGTCCCTCAGCTACTTGTCCTCGCTTATTTGTTATTATTTGTTATTATGCTCATGTTGTGAGAGCTTTGTGTTTTCACATTTTTTTCTTTTTCAACCTTTTTATTGTCTCGGAGCTTCCCTCTATTTCTTTACACTATATAATGTAGTCCTTTTTACCTCATTGTTTCAATCATTGGCGGCGGAAGCCCCAAATTTTAGGAGGGGACAACCTAAAAAATTTTGACAAGCAAAAAAAAAAGGCTCTCAACCCAAACATTTTAGGGGGGACGTAGGAAAATAAATTGACAAGCAAAAAAAAAAAAGGTCAACAACAAATTTAGGGGGGAACGTCCCCGCTTCCGCTGCCTATGGTTTCAATTCTTTTTTTGTTCTCATTTCAATGAAAACATCATTATTAAACTGACGTAGAAGACTTTATTACGAAATTTTGACATTGTTTTGTTTCATTTGTTTGGCTTTCTTTTTTTCTTCTCATCTTCTTTTTCTTCTTACTTTTTCCCTTTCCTTATTTTCTCTTCAGTATTTCATTCAGGTATCCGCCAATTTATACAACACCAAGCATATAGAGGCGGATAATCAGTGAGGGAGCATGACGGTGTGCCGCTCTAAAAAAAAGGAGGAATATTGGAAGAAAAAAAAAGAAGGGATGGGGAAAAAATAAAGAAAAAAAAAAGATGATGATGGCAATGACGATGATGAAAATTATCTTGGTGATGATGATGGTTGTGGTGACGGTTGTGGTGATGATGATGGTGATGCTAATGATAGTGGTGATGATGATGATGACGAGATGTAATTTTGTTATTTTGTCTTTGAAAAAATTAAGTAGTGCAAAGTTGAATTCATTTAAAGTTTATTATGAAAATAGCAGAAAAAAAATTGGTATGCGTTCGAGGAAAATCCATCCCCCACCAATCTTTTTCAAAGGTAAGATTTTTTTTTGCCCGGGGGGGGGCCACTTCCATTCACGAGTGGATACCATGCGCGACCATGGGGTCTCGAAAAGCACCCTAAACACGTAATTTCCATATTCTGAAAATGCACCCCTTAACAAGTATTGGCGTGTGAAACCCTACCCTTAACAAGTATTGGAAACAAAACGATACTCTTGGCAAATATTCCCTGAAATGAACCCCTAAACAAGTACAGGAATGTTTTATTGTTACGGGTCCTTCGGTCGTCGGCTTTACCTTATTTGGTTTAGTACGACCCCACCTTCTACACCTCGCGCAAATCGGACTCTAAACACGAAGTGTTGGAGCAAAAAGGACATCCTTTATAAAACATTTTGATTTTGTTTTATCATCCCCGCAAATTAGACCCTAAACACGACGGTTTTCCTAGCGAATTAATAGATACCCTTTTTTCGTTATTTTTGTGTTTTTGACACCCTTATCACGTTACGTAGGTAACATGCCCTATCGTGAAAAGGACATCCTTTTTACGTTTTTTTTTGGTCGCGCATGGTATCCACTCGTCAATGTAAGTGGCCCCCCCCCCCCCCCCCCGGGTTTTTTTGTGACGGCGTAGGCCTTTGCAAGCAGCTATTATTATGGTAAAAAAGTAAATGAAATGTCAAGAAATACATGATAATGATTTTTATGGTACATTTTAGTAGGCCTATATCAATTCATACTTGTTATCAAAAAGAAAAAAGTGGGTCGTTACGGACCATTAAAAATGGGAAATTTGGGCATTTTATATTTAGGATAGAGCAACTGCTCGTTATAGACGTCACAATAAATCAAGCATTCTAAATTCTATCAACTCCATTTTTTGTCAAATAACACCTTCATCGATATTTTGAAATGATTTTTCTCATATTTTCATCATCTTTTTATCAGGGTGAAATTCCCCTTTAATTTACAAAACAGATTCGCAAACAATATCAAGAGTAGTGTGAGGCAAGGGTGGAAATCTAAGGTAGGGGACCAGGGGCTGGAAAACAGGCAAAAAAAAACAAAAAAAAACTAACAAAAAAAAAAAAAAGGAAGGTTTATCACCCCCAAAAGAAGGTCGTCTCGTCCAAAATACATGTTTTACTTCGATTTAAATGATGTAGGCCTATTTTTTTCCATCATATATAAGAGAACAAAAATAGTAGGGGGACATTTGATAATGTGCCCCTACTATTTTGGGTTAGGGGGAAGTGTCCCCCTGGGATTTGCGCCCATGTGGGTGGGGGTGTTGCACCTCCTTTCGGAATCATTATGGAACAGTGTGAATAGTCGCTGTGATTTCGATCTCATACCTATCTCCTACGGCCATGGCCGTCGATGCTCCCATTACTGGCCGTCATGCCCTTCTTCTCTTTGCTAAAAGTTACGGCCACTAAAAATGTGCCCTTTTTTATATGGCCGTGGTGCCCTTTTTCTCATAAATGTGCCCTTTTTCTGATATATAATGTGCCCCTTTTGAAAGTCTGCACCTTTTTTTCTGAGCGAGGAAAACTTTTCTCCGATCTCAAAAAGTATTCACTACCTTAGCTTTACCAGCAACGTCCAGTGCATGTATGCAGTCTAGTCCACTGATCTCTATTTTTTATAGAGATCAGTGGTCTAGTCTGAAGCCGCACCGAACGATGAGCTAGCTATATATATACACAGCTGGCCGGCCGGCCGCTAGCGCGCTTTACATATGCTATGTAAGCTGCAGCATAAGAATGGACGAGCGCGAGCTCCGTATGTGTACTACACAAATGTCGCACGCGCTGTACTGTCCTGGCGAGCGCGCGCGATGCGTAAGTACATGTACTTTGAATGGGAGCTGTTTCATAAAGCTGTTTGTCAGTTAAGAACAACTTACGAACGACTGGTGATACTTTCTTGGGTGCTAATCAGATTCACATTTAATTACATGTAGCTCAAGAAGGTATCACCAATCGTGCGTAAAGTCGTTCGTAACTTGGCATGCCATGAGGTAATTTGGATAAAGAATTAGATGAAATTAATTTACTTCTACCAGAGGTACTTCTACTTGATTTGTTAATATGTACATGTTGGATGTCAAATTCAAGGCTCAAAGCAATGCAATGATGTGTTATCCTGTCTTGAAGTGATTCTGAAGAATAATGAAACTTTCTTTTAAAACCTTATACAGTGAGTGTTGTCAGACTTTTTTCTTAGGTAAATAATGTGGTTTGGTAATGAATCTGATGTACATGTATAACATCGACTATGGAAAGAAAAAAAGTGACTTACTTCGGCTTTCGTGCAACTTCACTTCCCTGTTTTTCCGAACTAGACATAAACATATGGCTATTGAGTCCCTGTACAGATGAAGCTAGAACTTCGGTCTCTGTATTTGATGAGTGGAGCCAACAGTGTTCAGCGGAACAGCCAACATAACAGAGACCAAAGCTTTTGGTCTAATTTACACCCTGCACGTACTTATGTAGACAGCTGGCAGACGTCTGTTTCAAGGAGTTTTTTAACATTTTGATTTTTTTTAAATTTCTCCTCGTACACAGACGGCTTGCTATCGTGCAGCCACCATTAGGAGGTTAACAATGCAAATTCCCCCTGATGGGGCTCATCGATTTTTGTCTTTATTTCATGAAAATATTTAAAAATTCTGGACCAAAATAAAAATTATTATTCCATTTTTTTTGCCTGAAATGCACCAAAACTGGAAACAAATTTACTAAGGGGGAAAAACAGTTAATTCAGCTGTCGCGCAATTCCCACTTCCCTGGTTGATCGGAACTTGATACATAAACATATGGCTATTGAGTCCCTGTACAGATCGAGTTAGAACTTCGGTTCTAAGCCAACAGAGTACAGCGGAACAACCAACATAACAGAGACCAAATCTTTTGGTCTAATACTAATGGTGCATGTATTTATTCATATTTATCATGAAAAAATGTGAATAATTGATTGTCGCTATCTTGCCGTCTTTGTTATGGTAGCCTAGCTACAAGATGTGTATATAGGGCGACAATATTATGAGCAGTGCCAAGGTCCTAGATAGGAAAATACTTGCATCAGCCGATGAATATCATGAATCGTAGAATACTTGCATCGGCCGATAAATATGATCATGAATTGACTTCATTAACATTTGTTACGCAAAATGGGACAATTGCTCCTCTGACGTTTGCTCCGTAAAATGCAACAAATGTTCCACAGAATTTGGATCTGGAATTCACTGCTTATTGTCTCACCTGCATAGCAGAGTGAGACCATAGGCGCCGCTTTTCCGACGGCGGCAGCGGCGGCGGCGTCAACATCAAATCTTAACCTGAGGTTAAGTTTTTGAAATGACATCATAACTTAGAAATTATATGGACCTAGTTCATGAAACTTGGCCATAAGGTTAATCAAGTATTACTGAACATCCTATTAGAGTTTCATGTCACATGACCAAGGTCAAAGGTCATTTAGGGTCAATGAACTTAGACCATGTTGGAGGAATCAACATCAAAATCTTTATCTGAGGTTAAGTTTTTGAAATGTCATCATAACTTAGAAAATATATGGACCTAGTTCATGAAACTTGAACATAAGGTTAATCAAGTATCACCAAACATCCTGCATGAGTTTTATGTCACATGACCAAGGTCAAAGGTCATTTAGGGTCAATGAACTGGCCGAATTGGGGGTATCTGTTGAATTCCTATCATAACTTTGAAAGTTTATGGATCTGATTCATGAAACTTGGACATAATAGTAATCAAGCATCACTGAACATTTTGTGCAAGTTTCAGGTCTCATGATTAAGGTAAAAGGTCATTTAGGGTCAATGAACTTTGGCCGAATTGGGGGTATCTGTTGAATTACCATCATAACTTTGAAAGTTTATTGGTCTAGTTTGTTAAACTTGGACATTGGAATAATCAAGTATCACTGAACATTCTGTGCGCATTTCAGGTCACATGACCAAGGTCAAAGGTCAATGAACTTTGGCCATTTTGGGTTTTTTTGTTGAATAACCATTATATCTCTGTAAGTTTATTGGTCTAGTTCATAAAAAGTGGACATAAGAGTAACCATGTATCACTGAACATCTTGTGCGAGTTAGAGTAGTTTTCAAAGTCAGCACTGCTGCTATATTGAACTGCGTGATGCAGATGAGATGGCCAGAGGCATTCCACTTGTTTTGCTTATTTCTCAGCTCTTGCAAATTCTTTTCTAGAGCCATCTGGCACATATTTTTTATTTATGCATAAAAACACATGGGATATCATTTTATCGGATTCTATTCAAACTCATTTTGAGATCGTTACCACAACTGGTTTTTATCTTAAAATATATTTTCCACCACAGGTACTGGTACTACTCTTGATATTTCCCATCCCAAATGAAGTGTTATAAGATGATGAAAGGAGGGAATTATCAATGGTATGGCAGAGAATTTTAGGAGGAGGTTCAGCTTCAGACACCTAAGTTTCAGGAAGGGTAAGAACTTTCGAAAGAAAACAATTCACAGCTTAAAGGTCAAGTCCACCCCAACCAAAAGTTGATTTGAATCAAGAGAGAAACATCCAACATAGCACTGAATATTTCATCAAAATCGGATGTAAAATAAGAAAGTTATGACATTTTAAAGTTTCGCTTAATTTTATAAAAAAGTTATATGGTCAGTATGCAAATGAGGAGACTGATCACGTCACCCACTCACTATTTCTTGTGTATTTTATTATATGAAATATTCTAATTTTCCCCTCATTGAAACAACAATTAATTCCTCCCTGAACATGTTGAATTAGCATTATTTGATATGGTTCATTCAAGTTGTTCCTTATTGTCAAATCTGTACAAAATGAAACATTTTGTAATTCAAACAATAAAAAACAAAAGAAACAGTGAGTGATGGACATTATCGACTGACTCATCTGCATTTCACTGAGTTGTGCATATCACTGTTTTGTGAAAAATAAGGGAAACTTTAAAATGTCATAACTTTAATTATTCTACAATCCGATTTTGATGAAATTTTCAGCATTCTGCTAGTTTGATTTTTCTCTAGTCAAATCAACATTTATCTGGGGTGGACTTGTCCTTTAAACCTTTGCCTTTTACATGTAGTACTGTCCTTGATGATGAGGTCTTACAAAAAATGACATGTTGACTTACTTGATAAAACTATATATAGTGAGTGATTGTATTAGTATACTGATTGGCCTTGTAGTCGTATTACCAAACGCATGCACCATACGCGTCAGAAATAATTCAATTCTGTCAAAACGTAGCAACATCCTTGCAAAGGGAACCTTAATGGCGAGATGATGAAAAATGGTCAGAAGCACATTTTCAAAGTCTCTATATTCTCAAAATAATAAGATATGGTAAAAATAACTCACGAGTGGTTTTCTTGTTTTCTCAACTTTTCCCACAGGAAACAAACGTCATGGTAATCCGATAGCATCGACGATAGCATTTTCAAGCGGCCCAAATATTTCACATGGGGTTCGATCCGAGGCTGATTTTGAAAAAAAAGAAAGATTATTTCAGCAAAATTGTACAATTAAATATTCTGCACATATACATATTTGTGTACATGAATGGTGGAAGTTTTATTGAATTTTGTGAGAATATTGTGTTTGATATGATTGAATTTATGAAGTGTTTGGTAATACGATTCACTACCCGACATCTTCAGTCCAGTAAAATATAAAATAGATTTATTAACCATTTGCACATTATGAATATTGCAAAATTTCACACAGTTGTTAATGTTTAGTTGAATTAAAGTGCATTTCTCCATCATTGATGAAGCGAAGCTCATATATTAACTCTTCAGTATTATGTATCGATGATACGTTGAGGACGGCAAAGTTCAAAGAAAAACTTGAAAGAACAATCTAATATATCCCTTTGGAAATAATTGAGCATGCAAAGATTTTTAAAACAACGGAAGAACTCATGGGATGTCTTATAGAATAGGGCTAGTATGAACCCCTAGAGACAACAATTATCATGCAAATTCAAAGTAAAGATTTTGTTCATATGAAATTTGAGATATATTGATTGAACTTGAACTTGTGGGACAAGAGGGTGATAATAGTGAATGCTTTGTATCCTCCGGCAAAAAGCACTATGTAATTAAACTCAGCTATTATTTTTATTGTTTTGACAAGAATAAGGAATTCACGTAACATGATCCATAATGGAACGGAAATTAGAGTAATTTTAAAAATTTTCCACTCTTTTCCACAGCCAAAAATTGATCTCATTGACCACAATGAATTCCAATAGAATTATGCCCTATGTTAAAAAAAAATGAAGGTACCTTTAAAATTCCTGTGGCTCAATGGGAATGAAAAATAGTATTTTAATGATTTTCCACTCTCTTTTTCACAGCAAAAAAGCAACCTGACCGACCCAAATCAATTCATGTCACAGAACCCCAAGCAGATTTGAGAAGAACGACTTCTTCTAGGCAACCGAAGACAACAGGGGATGCTGTACGTGCATCGAATTTGAAGAGATTAGCTCCCAAGAGGCCTTCCTCCCCAGGTAATGTCATAGCGCCCTCCCTCAGAGGATATATGAATATGCAGAAATAGAGTCAGAGATGTGCCAGCTGCAGATCACCAACATATATTTATAATCCCATAGCACCCTCCCTCAGAGTATATAGGAATGGCATGTGATAATATGAACATATTTCGTTGTCATCAATACCCCCAAAAGGTTGAACAATGTAAATACTTTGATCTGTGGTATTAAAGTGATCAGATTCAGAATTTATGGAATTGTAGTTTTGAGACATAAAAGGGAAAGAGAGTCTTTAATAATATGAGAAATAGATCAAAGTTTTAAAAAAAGTTTTAGTATAAAAGAGAAGAATGTTAACAAAAGAACATTTTTCTTTCAATTAAAAAATTAGAATTATACAACGGAATGTATCGCACCACGTGTATACTCATTTTACATGAATCGGTTCATTTCTTTTCCGAATGACCTTTTTCATGCATTTCCTACTCGTAGTGGCAAGCAACACAATCATGTGGCCATAGGAGGTCCCAGCTTCTTTGACCTTGTCATGGTTTTTAGCTTGCCACAAGCGATCGTTGTTGTAAGGTGTCAGGGCTTGGCCAATGTATTACCGGTTCCTCTTAATCGCCTCCTGGCACACAGAACTGCAGAGCACTTGCAGTGTGTACAGAATTTTACAATCATCACCCACGATTACGGTTTCCTCTTGGCTGTAGCGCCCTCAACGTTTGATGTGTTCTCATCAGAGCTGGAAGAGTCCTGCACCCCGGCAGCGCGATGCGATCTGTCCAAGCCATCTGTTGATCGTGGCACACCCAGTCGTTCCGTGGTAATACGGCATATCAATTCTGCGGTTTTCTCATCTTTGTTATCAGTTATCCCGTAGAGTCGCTAACAATTCCGACGCGAGTACTGTTACATCTCATTCATCTCAAGTTGGGGATTCTTGATTGTCGAGGCTTGATCATAGAGCATTCTATCGAGGCCTCCAATTTCTTTGACCTGAGACTCAATTTGGGCTTCTGAGTCCATTATCATTCCACCATTGTACTCAACATGCTCTGGTAGGCCAGATTGGCCACCCTCTAATCGCTCAATTTGCTTTAGAACAACTTGTTCAATTGCTTATTGATTCCTTTTACAATAGCTTCTTCAACAGCTTTGAAAAATGCATCACTCTCTAAGTATTCCTCGACTGCTTGAATGACAATGGTTTTCTGCATTCGACTTGGCTCGAGTCGTCATGATGAAGTGTTAGGTCATAAAATTTTACACCTTGGAAAATCACATGAAAAAGTAATGTACAGTGTAGTTACGTAGCAAATTGAAACAAAATGCAGAATTAGGTTAGGAGATTTATTGATATAAAGATCCGTTGAATTCTGTTAATGTTAATTATTGCAGAGAAGATACAATAATAAGTCAATTTTCAGAAATAAGGCTGTCTTATCACATAACCCCCCCCCCCCCGGCGAGCCACAACTGATCCCTGGCCCGCTCCTTTGAACTCGAAAAACTTTTTTGTTGCTTGTCAATTTTGTTTTCGGGTACGAAATCCCTTTATTTGTAGTCAAGACCTTTTTTTTTTTTCTTGTCAAATATGTTTTCTGGTACGAAATCCTTTATTTGTAGTCAAGACCTTTTTTTTCTGCTTGTCAAATTTTTTGGCGGAATAATTGGCCCCCCTGTGGAAAATCGTAGGTAGATCACTGTCCAGTAGTGCAAAGGATAATTATAGAGCTGAAAACATATTCGGCAATGACGAGATGATAGTGTATATTAAAGAGTAGATATTTTCTCTCAGATAATTTCAAAAGTTACAAATTAAAAGAAATATGAAAGACAATCAGGCTGTACTTGGTAATTGCAATCATGGCTGATAGAGCTTCGTCAATCGAAGTTCCGGTTCCTGGACGAAATATGTTATAGTACGTATCATGGAGAAGATTGTAGACACATACAACAGGTGAAGATAGAACATTCCAGAACAAATTGGAAGTGCAATTCAGAATGTATAGAAGACCGGATTCATGCTAAAACTATCACAATCATGTCAGTAAACAGTGAAAGAAGCTGTATGTACAATCTTTTTAGACGATATTAATGTGGTATGGGACTAAAATTTGAAGTAAAAAAAGATTGGCATTGTATGTTCCTCAAATTGCCAGTTTTCTGTGCCTGGAGTGAAAAACATGGATTCATTTCTTAATGCAATGGATAAAGTTATCATTACTGTTTCGCCATAATTCCTTGTGGATATATCGTACAGAAAAATATTGCCGATTTGAAACGTTAAGATATTCATAGCATAATAAAATTCCTTTATTTCAGAGTGATTAAATAATAATTTCTGTACTTTAGTTACACATGCCCTGTTTTTTTTACGGACAATCTTGATGAAAATTTGTAATTTTTCCTCCTAACTTTCAAATCTTGATTCATTCAAATTAGCTTGATCTTATTTCTGCCCTTTTAATGATTAATGATGTTCTTCTTCTTTTTCCCCCCTTTTCACAGCTAAAAAGCAATCTGATCCTCCGAAATCAATTCATGTCACAGACTCTCAATCAGATATCAGATCGATATCTGCGCGCCAATCACCAAATAGACAGGGAGGAGGTTTTTCTACATCAAATGTAAAGAGGGTTGCCCCAAGCAGACCCTCAACAACAGGTAATCACTGTCCTCTTGGTCAATGTTCTTAAAGATAAATGCCAGTAGTTGCAGTAAACACTGATTTCATGAGAAAGTCTGTAAAACCAGGCTTAATTGTCAGTATATCGATCTAGATCTGGTACAGTTACATAAATTGAACTTTGTGAAATCTTGAAACCTACGCTGAAAAATGTTCACACTGAAGATCCCCAACACGGATAAGCGTATGTGGGACAGTGTACAATTATTGTTTTGAATGTCGGCCTGATTCTTGACCTTAATCCCGTGCTTATTTGCTAATTTCTCAGCAATTACACAATTTCTTCCAGAATCCTTTGGCACATATTTTTTATTTATACAAATAGACACTTGGGTGGTCATTTCATTGGATTCTGTTCGAACTCATTTTGAAATCGTTACCACAACTGGCAGTTATTTTTGAAACAGAAAATGAAACTTGTTGCCTACATCTTTTGCAGCATTTTTGTTATTGATATTTTCATTATTCATTCTTCTGGATAATCAGCCTCAATCAATGATGAGTTGTATTGATTTTAAAATGGAATTTGATCGATGGCATCAAGCTCCAGGAGTCCAGGCCCCGTCTTACAAAGAGTCAGATTGATCCGATCAATCACAACTACGGAAAGCCAGCAAGATCAACATAAAGCGCAGGCTTATTCAAATGTGTTCTAGATATGTTATATATTCATACATTCGTTGTTTTCTTGATCATTCTGTATGCTTCTACAATGGACATTGTGCAATTTCCTGTCATAGAAATTATGACATTGATGGATTTCCATGTAGTTGGGGTTAATCTGATCAATTGTAACTCTTTGGAAGATGGGGGGCCTGGTGCATATGCAGGTATGGCAAAACCGATTTCATCGATAAACATGCAATAAACTGCATAACAATGTAAAGAAGAGGATATCGGCGGTGCCGTTTTGTGTACAATATGATGGACAGTACAGTTTAGCAGGTACTAACTTGAGTTATACTCCCATAAATTCTTAGAAACCTTTCGTTGTACTAGTCTTAGGGAGTGTTGCAAGAAAATATTTGAAGTGAATTGCAAACTAATATTTAAATTTTGCAATCGATGTCTAGAGCAAGTTGATTTTTTTTCTTCTTGTTTCAAGAATTAGACCAGCAATCTAGTGCAAATTAGCAATTAATTTAAAAAAAAAAACTCAATTTTTTTATCCAAAATTGACTTGTGATTGAGATTTTCTTGCAATGCCCTGGTTATTACATAATTATTCCCCATTAATTTAAAGTCTTTTTCATTTTTCGAAATGACGCTTTATCAGAAGTAATCTTCATATTTTTTTCATATTTCCACAGCCCAAAAGCAACCTGATCTGCCTAAGTCTAAAGAGGCCACTGGATCCTGTATAGAATTAAAGAGATGCAATTCATCAGGTCAAAGTTTATCTAATGTAAAGAGACTTGCTCCAGGGAGACTATCTACTCCAGGTATTTATCTTATATTGGATAGCTCAGTAAGGAATACCAGGTGGGTGTTTCATAAAGCTGTTGGTAAAGTTAGGCACAACTTTACGCACGACTGTCATAAATCAAATATATAGAGATATCATATAGCACAAGAAAGGATTACCAGTCGTGAGTAAAGTCATTCTTATCTTATGAACAGCTTTATGGAGCACCCTTCAGAAATATTCCAGGAGCTTGGGCAAATATTCCATGAATTGCAGATTAGTGGAATATTTGTTATTTAATGAAATAAAGCCATCCAGTATCATTATTTTATCTATCACACCCCCCCCCCCCCTGTGTGACCTTTATCCCTCAATTTTTTTCCAAAACTGTACAAAAACATAAAGAAATGACTACCTGACTGTGATTTTTGCATGGGCAGCCCCCCACTTTCAAAACCGCTCTGCGGCCCCTGAGAAATGCAACTTACATGTAGATTATTATGACATCATTGAGTCTGCGCAGCACATCAGATTACTTTCATCATTGTACGCATGTATCTTTCACAAATTCACACATGCGCAATTATCTGTTGAATACAGTCTCATAATGAACCGCAAGTTTTGTACTGGAGCCTAAAGGATACTCGTCGGATTTCAGCCTTTTTTCGGAATACTCTCTCATATCGGAAAGGCGATAGATGCAGACCAAATTGCAAGTTTTTGGTGCATTGAAAAAAGACTGTATAAGGCACACATGAGTATTACAGACCCCCATTCACTCACGTGTTATATCATAGCTCATCAAAAAATCATTAAAAATCAATCCCTCGATAGATTTTGCTTTAATTCACTGACATTAGTCACAATTAACAGTACATTAAGACTTGATATGTTAATCAGGTACTTGCCCAGCTCAATCAAAAGTTAAACTGCCTGAAATAAGACTAACCATAATTTCGGCCAGTTCGTTGCCAGAAAAACCAGAACTGCATTGTGGGTAATAATAATTAAAATGACATACAAAAATGCAGTCTAGCCTCCCCAAACGCCTTAATTATGAAAGAGTATGAACGTAGCATTTTCTCTATCGTTTTTCTTTTGATATGCAAACATTTAATCAATTTTTAATGAATTATTTTAATAAATAAAGTCATGTGATCTTTACTTAGGCCTGTCCGGCATGCTTTGCGCGCAGATGAATTACTCTCGTGTGCCCTATAGATAATAATAACCTTTATTTCACTGAGCTTTATTATACCGTGAAAATACAGGTGGAGGGGGGGGGTCGGCATCGCCCAATTGATCTCATAGACGCAATTTCCGAAGAACTTGACAAATTGCATGAAGATAGATCTTTACATGCTGACTCTTACTGTGTGATTTTTAAAAATCAATTTTGCCAATATTTTTTAATAATTAGCTTATTGATTATCCACAGCACATATTTTATGCATTTTTAGGATATTTTCATAATTTCAACCTAAGCACGTTGAAAAGCACATGGAAATTGAATAGTAATGAAGAATAATGTTTCCCGAATTTGAAATACATCAATTTTGATCAATTTATCAGAATTTGTTGTATTTTTGAAAGAGTTTTTTTCTCTCTCTTGATTTTTTCTCTAGTGATAGCCAAGAAGCAATGTGATCAATCTGAATCGAATCATGTCACTGATTCGCAAACAGAGTTACAAGGAACAACACCTGCAGAAGAAGCCAGTACTTCAGGGGAGTGTCCAGGTGTATCAACTAAGAAGAGGATAGCTCCCAGAAGACCATCTATTCCGGGTAAGGATTTTTTTTTCAGTCTTGGGAATATTTCGCGAAACACATAGTCGGTGATTTTCACTGACTATTGGGGTGTTGCAAGAAACTTGCGATCAATTGCATGTCTATTTTTGGTCCCTAAATCAATCATGTGTCTTGCAGTTAATTGCAAATTAGTGATTGACTGCTAATTTGCTCCTTGAAATAAGAAGTTTAATCTGATTTGCTGTGACTAACATTGATTTATCAGTTGTAAAATTGCAACAGAATATTTGCAACTGATCGCAATTTTTTTCTTGCAACACCCCCTATTTTCTGATTTGCTCTGAGCAGATCTGTTTGTGAAAGTCATTTATAAGATACTCCATGAAAGACTCCTTTGGAGAGAGGGAACAGGGGAGTATTTCACAATCAGTGATTTTAAATGAAAACTGTTATAAGCCACTGAAATCCTAGAATCTGATTGGCTGAGAGTTCAATGTCCCCTAGACTTTGCAAAAACATTGGTCTTGGAGTAAAGATTTGCAATATTTTATTTGAATATATATGCTGGATAATGCATTTTCTTGCTTATGTTTTAGAGGCAATATGGAATCGTCATTTAATGAAATTTTCATTGATGTTTTGCTCATATTATGTCTTGATGGTGTAGTAGTAACAGGAAGTGAGAAAATTTGCAGGAAATAATAACTTCTTTCCCTTGGTTTTTGTTAAACTTTTTCATTGCCTGCTTTCTATATGATAATGCCTAATTTGACTGCGTACAAAGTTCCTTTTTCTTTATATCATAAAAAGAAAAACACAATATTTTTTCAAACTTGAACGAGATTTATGTTGAAATATCTCCTCATATTTACAGTGGAGAAGCAACCTAACCAGCATAGACCATCGTTTGACGCCACAGATTCTAAAGGTGGCTTGAAGAGATCTAAGTCTGTGAACCCAGGATGTATATCAAGAAAGAGTTCGGGCACAGCTAATGGGAGGAAAGACCTTACCAAAAGAGCATCAGTATCAGGTATGACCACCAACCGTCCCCTGCCAAGAGGCAATTTTTTTCTGTGCACTTGTATGTATTCTAATTTCAGATCCCATGGCCAATCTAAAGCCTGATTTTAAATAGAAATTCCAGTAGTTGCAGTAAACACTGATTTCATAAGAAAGTATGTAAAACAAGGCTTAATTGTCAGTATATCATCGAGGATCTATATTTGGTACAAATACATAAACTGAACTTTGTGAAATCTTGAAATCTACGCTGAAAAATGTTCAGACTGAAGATCCCCAACACAGATAAGCGCACGAGGGACAGTGTATAATTATTGCTTTAATGTCAGGCCCGACGCTCTACCCGAATCCTGTGCTTATTTGCTGATTTCTCAGCAATTACACAGTTTCTTCCAGAATCCTTTGGCACATATTTTTTATTTATACAAACAGACACTTTGGTGGTCATTATATTAGATTCTGTGCGAACTCATTTTGATATCATTACCACAACTGGCTTTTACCTTTAACACAATCAAGGTCCATTTCTGTGATAGCCAAACATGACATGGACCTGTTAGATTTGACTTTCTATTTGTCAGCACTGCAAAGTCAAACCATTGAAAGTATTCCAGCAATGATACTGATAATTAAAGGAGAATGAAACCTTTTGAACAGGATAGCTTGTGTGAAAACAGAAAAATCAAAGAAACAGATCAACGAAAGTTTGAGAAAAAATCTGACAAATAATGAGAAAGATATGAGCATTTGAATATTGCGATCACTAATGCTATGGAGATCCTCAAATTGGCAATGCGACAAAGATGTGTGATGTCACTTGTGAACAACTTTCCCCATTACTTAAGTATATATTTCCCTTAAATTGCCTCTTTTATCACATCTATCAGTAGATCATGTGTTCTTTCTATAGAAGGGCGTGTAATACATATTTTAAAGAATACATCATGGATAAAGAGTTTGTATCACGACAAGAAAAAGCAGAAAGAGACATTTTGAGGGTATTTTATAGTCCATCAAAGGGAAAGTTGTTCACATGTGACATCACACATCCTTGTCACATTGCCAATGGGAGGATCTCCATAGCGTTAGTGATTGCAATATTCAAACGTTCATAACTATCTCATTATTTGTGTGATTTTTCAAAAACTTTCTTTGTTCTTATTCTTTGATTTTTCTGTTTCGACACAAGCCTACTTATTCCAAAAGTTTCATTCCCCTTTAAAGTATCCACAAAATTTATACTCTTCAGCAATGATACTGATAATTGAAGTATCCACAAAATTTATACTTTTAGCACTGACTTACAGGTAGGCTATAGCTTGAGTTCAACCAGAGATTTGAATGCAGGCTCATATTTTGGAAGTGAAGAAAAGCAATGTAGATTAAATACTTTGATCATGGATCTGAGTCCAGTAGCAGGAATTAATCCATATTTGTTGCATCTGTAGGCATGTGGTGCTGTATCCCTGAAAAGACTTGAATATTTGGATGGCCATCCAGTCCATGGGGGGGGGGGGGGTAAATTGCCAACTCGTCCACTCACCATCTGGTCTAACTTCATTTAGTCTAATGCCGTTCCGTCCATCAACATTTCGTCTAACAGCAATTGGTCCATTAGCCTTCATTAGCCATCATCACTTCGTCTGTGACCATTTCGTCTCATAACCAGTTGGTCTAAAATCTGTTTTATTTTCATTAATTTTGCCCAATTAACACCGAGTCCAAATAGGCCAAACGGTATATGGACTATTAAAAGTGGCTATTGGACCAACTGGTTATTAGACAAATTTGTGAATAGAAATGGCAATTAGACCATGTGGATATTAAAGGACTCAATAGGCGGTTTGAGACCGCCTCGAAGTTCGCCAGTTCCAGGTATTCTCTGATCGGGAAATTTACCCCGATCAGAAAATACCAGGTATTTTGGTAATGTGAAAGCAAACTACGCGTAATTTCCCCGAAAGAAAATACCCGCTAAATAGTGGGTACTTGGCGAAATTACGAGAACTTTCGTGGGGATTTTTCCAAGGTCGCAGGTATTTTGGCGATGTGAAAGCAAATTACGGGAACTTTTATCCCAGCGTGTCGTTGGGCGCGGCGGCGTGGGTGGCTGCTGGGCTAGTGATTTTGAATCTCCCGCCTTGCCTGCTTATCAGACCACACTGCGCATGGTCGTAACTTCGGGAACTTATCCCGAAGGATGTGTTTCGGGGCGGTGTGAATGCAGGAATAATTAACGGGTATTTTTTAGCCTTAAAAAGTTCTCGTAATTTAACGGGGATTCTTGTGATCGAGGCGGTTTGAAACCACCTGATGATAGTGGACTAGTTGGCAATGAGACAAGTTGTCATTGGACAAAATGAAAACAAAAACCATGGGGGGGGAATGATTTCCATGATTGCAACAAAAATTACCATTACAAGCAACATAACCTACAAATCTTGAAAGCCAAATTTACTTATAATGGACAAAAAGGGTTGTTTTTCATAATTCAAGAATGGTTGATTGTCGTTCCCAAATAAAAAGGTTGCTTATCGTAAAAATGGACGAGTCAGAGTAGTGATCATAAGTGTTCTTTCTGATTATGTTCAGCTACCCTCTTCGTTGTTTATGAACAGCAACCCTCTTCTTCCAATTATGACTAGCGACCCTCATCTCATATGAATTGCAGGACATATGATGAAAGGCGCTTATGATCTAATGTGCATAAACTATTTCATATTTTGATGCATCCATTTCCTCCTCCATATACAGATTGGAATGATGTATGGAACAAGCCCACCATCGGGCAAGCCTTGCAATCCTTTACGGCCATTCTTCGCTGCGACTTGACCTTTGAAGCCGGCGATCAGATTGAAGTTCTTACCCAAACGAGCAAGCAGTTTGATTGGTGGGAGGGGTCGGCGCGAGGTCACACGGGGATCTTCCCAGCCAATTACATTGAACTCCTTTAATGAAAGCAGGGCCCTGTTTTACAAAGGGGCAGGGTTGATCAGGGCCCGCTCACAAAGAGTTGCAATTGATTCGATCAATCCCAACTTTCTGGAAATCCATCATTGTCATAATTTTTCATACCAGAAATTTGCGCAATGTCCTTTGTAAACATAGGGGATCACACCAAATTTTCAAGAAATCAATGAATTTATAGATATACATTCATATCTAGAATTTTTTCAACAGACATGTATTTCATTTATTGACGTTGCTGGCTTTCCATAGTTGCAATTGATTTGATCAATCACAACTATATGGAAATCCATCATCGTCATAATTTTTCATACCAGAAATTTGTGCAATGTCCTTTGTAAACAAAGGAGAACACACCAAATTTTTAAGAAATCAATGAATTAATAGATATACATTCATATCTAGAATTTTGTTAACAAACATGAACTAGTATTTCATATATTGACTTTGCTGGCTTTCCATAGTTGCGATTGACTCAATCATTCACAACTATATGGGAATCCATCATTGTCATAATTTTCATACCAGAAATATGCGCAATGTCCTTTGTAAACAAAGGAGAACACACCAAATTTTCAAGAAATCAATGAATTTATAGATATACATTCATATCTAGAATTTTTTAACAAACATGTATTTTATATATTGACTTTGCTGGCTTTCCATAGTTGCGATTGACTCAATCATTCACAACTATATGGGAATCCATCATTGTCATAAGTTTTGTACCAGAAATTTGCGCTAAGTTCTTTGTAAACAAATCAGAAGCACACTGAAGTCTGAAGACAACGATGAATATATGAGTATACATCGTATCTAGAAAATATTTTTTAAAAACGTGTATTTCAGATGTTGATGTCTTTCCATAGTTGTGCTTGATAGGATCAATGCGCTTTGTAAGACTGGGCCCTGGAGAGTGTTCAGAGATATTAATGAAAACTATGCATCTAATACCCCTTTCATAGTGAGAGCCGAAGTGGAGTTAGTCCGGAGTCCAGGAGGAGTTACTCCACTTTGGAGGGCAATATGAAAATGCTGAGATTAGTTCGATCCGGATTCAAAGCGGAGTACTCAACCCACTTCGAGAAGAGGGTTACAAACGGAGTTACTCCGCACCGGAAATGCGGTATGTGCTTATCGCTGTGATCTCGCCACACGTATGGCGCGAACTCGCTTGGAAACCATGGCAAGCGTATAAACTCAATCCGGAGTTATTCTGGAGTCACTCCACTTCGCCTTCAGTATGAAAACGGTACAAGTTACTTGTACTTGAACATTGATCGGAGTCATTGTTTGCTGCGATTTTGATTGAGAATCCAACTCAGCGTCTTTCTCTTTGCAATCCTTTGATTTGGAACTGACAGAACGGTGTGGATCAGAAAGCTGCCTGCAGACTCAATAATCCACTTTCACTATTTCAAACTATGAAGTCCCACTCAGTGCCTTTACTCTTCTGACACTCTGCTTCTTGTATTGGCAAAATATTTTAGGATTTGGTAAGCCATTATGAAATCCTGTATGCGTGCAGGTATAGGCTAAGGGTGCATATTTAACTGCAGCTAGTAGTGAGAATAACTCAGCACCTTTTTCTTTTTCAATCTTATTTGTGTACTGTCACTTCTTGACGGATTGGGAAAAGCTTCTGTGAAATATTCATGTTTTAAAATGGTATATACAACTCATTTTTATGTTATGTGTCAAGTCCTTTCATGAAGGTTTTTTTGTTCACGGATACATGTTTTAAACTACTGAAATCCTTAAATCCTATTGGCTGAGAGCAAATTTGTAGGTAAAAATCTAGAACAAGATTCTTTTTTGTAACGGGGGGGGGGGTTGAATAATTTTTAAATTCATATTGGGGACATTCATCAAATCTACGTGTAAATTTATTTGTGACTTACTGTATAAATTACATTGCAATGAAGACCCAAATGCAAATCTCAATCATTTGAAATTAAATCGTTCTATAAGCCAACATTGAAATACAGGTATGCATTATTACACTTGAAATATGCAAGTGCCATTAAGTGCCAACTATGAATACAAAACCTTTTCAAAGGCACCATTATATAGGTTTTATACATGTAGTACATGTATATCGCTTACCAGATTTCAGAAAACAAAGCATTTTATTGCTAACACATCATAGAAATTATAGGTCAATGCAATATATGAGTATCATCTGTTGCCATTTGGTATGTCCCATGTAAGCAATAATGCGAATGTCAACCAGTACTCTTTCTTTACATTATTTGTATTTTGTATTTTAAATGTCTAGTTATGGGGAGGGGGTAGGGGACATTGGGTCAAAAATAGAAAAATAGGTCTACTTCAGACGTGCCAACCGTTTCCTTTTTAGAGTATTTGTTCCTCTGTTTTGCTAAAATACACCAATACTTTTTGTATGATTTCTTACTTTTTTTTAAATTTCTGATCATGGAGTATGTATTATACACAGCGCGTGACACTAGCGCCGGTCTGACAGTCCCAGACCGGTAAAATCACTGTCGGGCCAGTAACTTGTTGCATGAAAAGAACAAGTAAATTCTTGCCTACAACACATGTTTAAAAGGATGGTTTATCAACTTTTCAAGTAGAGTCATTTCTCATGTTTTTTTTCATTGATCTCACTACAACAGGCTGGCGAATGTTACGTTGTGACAATTTTTTAAAAATACTCTCTTTTTTTGTCAATTGTTTTTTTTTTCCCTTACAAGAATACTTTTTTATTGGTTTAAGAAGGTTGGCATGTCTGCAGTACTTCAATTTTTTTTTAATATGAAGTGCTACCTTCTTTTTTTTAAAAAGTTTTTATTGGGTTTTCATAATTTTGTATAACAAATCACATACAATTAATAAAAGTGATTTAAAATATAACAATAAATAAATAAGAAAAAAAAGCAGCATACACACTAGTTTACATTAGAAGTACAGCTTATCAACAGATAATAATTGATAAATATGTAGTGAAAGCAGTCACTTTGTCTCTATTCCTCATCCCCTATAGTATAGTAAAGGCAAGAATGTAATAACAGGGATTTAAAATCAGGTGATTCACCTATTATTAAAGATTAACAAAATTCCATCCTCAGAAGGCATATTAAGATTTTCTTCAGTTACAAAAATTGATAGAATATAGTGCTACCTTCTTTGTTGCCTTGCCGTCCCACAGGGTCATGTCTTTCTTATAACATTCCATTTTCTTTTTGCAAGGTAAAACGCTATTTCTTGTCTTCCAAACCACTTGAAATACATATATAACAATTTTATTTTTGTTCCTTTTAGTGAGGACAGGAGTGTACATAACAATTGTAAAGAAATGATCGCCTGTAAATAAATGCGATGAGGTGTTATATATACTTTTTTATGTCGCAGCGAAAAGGACTATATTTAGACTTTGTATTATATTGTTTATATGAGATATGCACTTATAAACAAGTGCAGTTAATGTAAATACATGCGAGTAATAGGATACCAAAGTGTGACATAAATTTTCACTTTTTGCATTCCAGCATTTTTTGATACCATATTTTAGTAGAGCATAATGAGAAACCCCCACAACCCAAATATGATGGGAATCGGTCAGTGGGGCCCCAAGATGTGACCTCATGAATGCATAATTATCACCATTGAAGTCAATTTATTATCGGCCGTTAGGAACCAGGCCAATAATACACTGACTTCAATGGGGCTAATAAGCGTTCATGAGGTCAGATCTGAAGCCCCCATGGACCGATTCTCACCAAATTTTGATAGTGGGGGTTTTCATCATGCTCTACCAAAATATGGTATCAAAAATGCTGAAATGATATAAAAAAGTTTTTTGTGACATCACTTTGATACTCTGTATAACTAAGAATGGATATGTCTGCTATGCAATATTAATTGTACTTAATCGATCAGTAGTCCGTTTTGCAGAGAATTAGCCGTGAATGATATATAGAATCATACACAACTCTTATTTGGGATTTTAGCTAATATGTGATCCCATACATTGTATGCATGATGGTGTCTGAGTGTTGCGTAACACCATCGGACATAAAAGTTTCTATTGTGACTCCACTTAGAGGAGATGTCTCCTTGATCCTAGTATCACCATGGAGATATCATCTCTTTGGTATTACAAAGTTAAAAATTAAAATGATAAAATGCTCCAATTAAGACAAAAATGGCAAAAACAGGTGTTAGGAAACTGTTTTCTGACTTTTTTTGTTTCGATTATTGTCATAACTCTAAAATACAGCTTTTTATGACCTGTCATCAAATTTTAGATTTAGAGGTGTTTGGTCTCACCAAAAATGTCTTCTCTAAGCATGACTTTGATAAACGAATGGGGGGGGGGAGAGATTAATTAATCAGAGACCCATCTTACAAAGATTTGCTATTGATCCGGTCAATCTCAACTATGGAAAACCAGCAACGTCAACATCTGAAAAGCATGTTTGTTCAACATATTTTTCTAGAAATGACGTAAATTCATGCATTCACTGCTTTCTTGACAATCAATATACTTCTCTTTGTTTTGAATGG
Organism: Lytechinus variegatus; assembly: GCF_018143015.1. NCBI lineage: Eukaryota > Metazoa > Echinodermata > Echinoidea > Temnopleuroida > Toxopneustidae > Lytechinus > Lytechinus variegatus. The sequence continues at coordinate 15,297,505 of NC_054745.1, read as the reverse complement.
ACATTGAGCAAATCTCCTAAAGAACCTAAAGAACGAATTATGATATTGATGAATTTCCAAACTGGAGATTGATCAAATCAATCGACACTTTTTTCAGACGGGACTCAGATGAACAACCAAAGTCATTGGTTGGTATTCTTAATGTGGGTTTAATTGTGAGATCTCACTCAGAAATAAATTTTTACATTTTTATATTTTTGCAATGATAATGAGATGAGCTAAAAGAGATATGATTGTAATGTGCATTGTGAAGTCTAATATTGAACCATTTTTTGTACTTGTGGTATGTTATTGATACGGATGTCATCTGTAGTCGGGGGCCTTCTTCATGAAACTTGTTATAATAGTAACAAATATGCAATTACAGTTAAAAGCCACTGAAATCAACCGATTTGAATGGCTGGTTTTGGTATAACACACATGTTTATGTGTTAATTGATACAGTAAAAAGTATGAAACTTGACCAGAGTCCAGCTTGATATAAATGATATATTTTTTTCTTCAAATATTGAATTAGAATGGTTACTTCCAAGTCTGTCATTTTTTACTAAGCAATGGTACTAAATTTCAAGTAACAGAAGCATATTTCTAATTTTGTTTATATTTTTTTAGTGAAATGTTAATAGAGATATGAAATAACTAGTGAGAGCAAGACTGATGGTGTATGTGCATTAAATATGAGTGATTGGGTTAAGTGTGGATGTGTGTGTGCTCTTGTTAATAGAGATATGAAACAATTAGTGAGAGCAAGACTGATGGTGTATGTGCATTAAATATGAGTGATTGGGTTAAGTGTGGATGTGTGTGTGCTCCTGTTAATAGAGATATGAAACAATTAGTGAGAGCAAGACTGATGGTGTATGTGCATTAAATATGAGTGATTGGGTTAAGTGTGGATGTATGTGTGCTCCTGTTAATAGAGATATGAAACAATTAGTGAGAGCAAGACTGATGGTGTGTGCATTAAATATGAGTGATTGGGTTAAGTGTGGATGTATGTGTGCTCCTGTTAATAGAGATATGAAACAATTAGTGAGAGCAAGACTGATGGTGTGTGCATTAAATATGAGTGATTGGGTTAAGTGTGGATGTATGTGTGCTCCTGTTAATAGAGATATGAAACAATTAGTGAGAGCAAGACTGATGGTGTGTGCATTAAATATGAGTGATGGGCTGAAGTGTGGATGTGTGTGTGCTTTTGTTAATAGAGATATGAAATAACTAGTGAGAGCAAGACTGATGGTGTATGTGCATTAAATATGAGTGATTGGGTGAAGTGTGGATGTGTGTGTGCTTTTGTTAATAGAGATATGAAATAACTAGTGAGAGCAAGACTGATGTGTGTTAAAAGGATGATGCGGAATCTGTTGATGTAGAGGAGAGTACTGATGTCTGGTTAGCTGAAATCTTTTTCAAGGATCTGAATGGGGGTAGTGTTGAAGGCTCTGTTGCTAATAATGATAGTTTATTTAGTAAATCCTCCCTTGTACAGGCACAACAGGCAAACCCAGAATTGAAAAGCTTGTCACAGAAAGCATGTTCTGAGGCTGAGAAGGTTCCTGAGTGCTTTTATGTCAAAGATGACATTTTGATGAGGAAGTGGAGACCTCCCCGGAGACCAGCTGATGAAAATTGGTGTATAATTCACCAGGTTGTAGTTCCTCCCTGTTACCGCACAGATATTCTGAAAATGGCTCATTACTTACCTATGGCAGGTCATGTCGGTATTCGGAAGACATAAAATAGAATTATGAGGCATTTCTATTGGCCCAAGATGCACAAGATGTTGTGCATTTCTGTAAGACATGTCATACATGTCAGATATTGGTAAGGCACAGCCTTTTATCAAGCCTGCTCCATTGATACCCATTCCTGCATTTGATGCAGGCATCATGCCACCAGCTCTGGTCGCAATGTTCATGAAAAATAGTGACATACATAAGTATTATACACGAAATGCTTCTGCATTCCACTTACCAAAGTTACATACAAGTTTTGCTTTTAGGACAGTTGTAAATACAGGACCCAGGTTCTGGAACTCTCTCAATTCAAATATTAAAAAATCTGTAAGCATTTATACTTTTCAGCGTGTACTTAAAGGTTATCTTCTTAATTGTTATTTGTGAGTTGCTTTAGGTTAAGATATGCTTTTATATACTATGTTATTTTTTAATTTTGGAGCCTATAAAAAACTGTATATAAGACTGGAGAATGTTATGATATATCAATATTTATTTATTTTGTATCTTGTCTAACTGGATTCTTCTGCAGAGGGTCAGCCCATGTTTTTTTTTTTTTTTTTTTTTTTTTTTTTTACTTTACTATTTTTACATACGATCTTCCTCTTTTTTTCATGCCATGTTATCCATACTTATTCCTTGTTCCATCATATATACCTTAATTATATCATATTGTTGTTAGTTTATTAGACTTCATAATTGTACATTCAAGCAATGTATTCTATTTTTTGGTGTGTTTTTGTCATTGATTAGTTTTAGTTTTTCTTTTTTGTATGTGTTTTATTGTTGTTGCTTTTTTTTTAGTTGTTTTGTTTCTCTTGTATTTTTAAGGATATTACATGTACACACTGAATACTATTTAGTCATGTACTTGAAACAAAGGAGACCCTAGCCTTACAAGCCTTGCTTTTTCAGGGGTTCTCCTTGTCTTTCTCTCAATACGTAATTAGTTATTTGCTGTGTTTCTTTTTTTTTCTCTACTGTAACAATGATTTATGGTTAATTGATTTTCATTTGTAGAATGTGAAATCACACTTGTAAGATAAATGTATGTGCAGACAGAAAGACGAATAAATATCTTATCTTATGAACTTTTATTACTAGGGTTCTTGTTGATTGTGTCGGACCCCCACCAGAATGCGGTCGGGTCACAGATTTCTCCTGACGATTATCGACTTGTCTACACGTTTTCCAGAGGCGATATCTTTGAGGAGTATCACTGCCAAGACAGTGGTACAGGTGTTAGTGCAGTTTTTCACTCGGTATGGTCTGCCTAAAGAAATTCAGTCGGACCAAGGGTCAAATTTCATGTCAGGAATGTTTCAGCAAGTTATGAAGGAGTTGGGAATAAAGCAGATCAAGTCCTCTGCTTATCACCCACAGTCCCAAGGAGCGTTAGAACGCTATCATCAGACTTTGAAGACCATGATTAGGGCTTATTGTGAAGACTATCCCGATGACTGGGATAAAGGGATCTCATTCCTATTGTTTGCAACTAGGGATTCCCCAAATGAGTCCACAGGTTTTAGTCCATTTGAACTGGTCTATGGTTATGAGGTTAGGGGTCCCCTAAAGCTGATCAAAGAGAGGTTTGTGGTTCAGAATGATGATGTAAACCTTCTAGACTATGTGTCAAAGTTTAGAGAAAGGCCCTCAAGAGCTTGTGATGTGGCTAAGGAACACTTGAAAGTGTCGCAGGGAAAAATGAAAGCTCAAGCTGACAAAAATGCAAAAGAGCGAAGTTTCAAGCCTGGAGACAAAGTGTTAGTGTTGTTGCCTTTGCAAGGTGAGCCCGTGAAAGCTAGGTTTAGTGGTCCCTACATAGTCAAAAAGAAATTGAATGATGTCAACTATGTGATCAGTACTTGCCCCTATATGCTCAACTTACCCCGCCTGCGCGCGCGTTTCCGTTTTACACCCTGGCGAAGGCATTTTCCGGAAAAGTAGCCAAAAAGCGACTAGTGAAGAGTCTACACACGTCGCTGGTTGCATGCAGCGTGCGACCAAGGAGATCCTTGGTGCGACACAGGCGAGTCCACCACCGCATGCAATTTGCACAGTTACTGATCAGAGCACAGAGTTCCTCGGCACTTCATGTACAGAGAGAGCGGCAGTCAGAAGTGAAATCCAGTGAAATCCGAACATGCTTTTGCAGTCGCGTTGTTTATGATAGTTTTTTTTTAAATAAATTATTAACTAAATGAATAGAATGACAGACAAAATCAAAATAAACAGATACTTATAATGGAAAGACAAATTGAAGTTTGATGGATTGATACACTCAGAAGCTGCCGAAAGATAGATATAGAAGACTGATAAATAGATAGAGACAAGATAGACAGACAGATAGATAGATAGAAATAGAGAGAGGGACAGAGAGAGGGAGAGAGGTGGATAGATAGAAAGAGAGAGAAAGGTTAGAGATGGATGAATAGATATATAAATAGAGAGAGGGGGAGAGACAGAGAGGTCGATATATAGAGGGAGAGGGGGGGGGGGGAGAGATGTTAATATGGACGGACAAAGAGAAAGAGAGAAAAAAGACAGACAGATGCTAGAGAAGGAGAGAGATAGAGAATTTGAGAGACAGATAGTTAGATAGATAGAAAGATAAAGAATGAGAGAGACAGAGAAGATAGACAAATTAACAGATAGATAGATACATAGATAGATAGATATATATAGAGAGAGAAATAGAGAAAGACAGATGGATAGATAGAGGATTTGAGAGATAGATAGATGAGAGATAGATAGATGTTAGATAGATAAAGAGGGAGAGAGACAAAGAATATTAACAAATTAACAGATAGATAGTTAAAAAATAGATAGATAAATAGATAGAGAGAAATAGAGAAAGACAGACAGATGGATGGATAGATAGAGAGTGAGAGAATTCGAGATGTTAGATAAAGAATGAGAGAGACAGAGAAGATTATTAGATAGATACTGCAGTTACATAGATAGATAGATAGAGATAGAATTTGAGAGATAGATATATAGACAGATAGAGAGAAAGACAGACATCAGCAAATCGGCAAGGCAAATGATCAAGGCAAACATTCGTATTGAACCTGGAAAGTATAAGCTCAGCTGCATTTACGGTATGTTCTGCGGATAACTTCGGTGCGGACTTTGGATCGCGCGCCCAGCTGATGATGTAAACAAACGTAGACGTAGACTCTTCACTAGTCGCTTTTTGGCTACTTTTCCGGAAAATGCCTTCGCCAGGGTGTAAAACGGAAACGCGCACCCCGCCTTCCCCTACCATTAATACCGTAGGGGAAGGCGGGGTACTGAGCATAGGGGCAAGTTGAACCTCCACCCCCTGGCCAATAATGAATGAGTCAGACATTGTGATGTTGTCATGTATTGATGACCCATTACATAACCCTTTACCCCACCACATTGTTTTCAACTTTGAACAAAGAATATTTTTTTAGAGGGAAAAATACAAATTTCAGCCAAAAAAGTAAAAACAGGTGTGAAATAGATAAGCGGTTTTTACCTGCAAACGTCTTTAAATATAATAAAGGAATGAGAACAATATTGTTAGTCTAGGCATGGATTCTCATTCTTGTCATAGTCTTTTACATGATAGATGCATAAGAAATGCGTGGATATGAAAATATTGCATTAAGTTTTTTTTTTTTTTTTTTTTTTTTGGGGGGGGGGGGTATTTGAGCCAGCCAGCATGGGACAAGTTGAGCCATAGTAATTCTTATGGTAATATATAATAATAATGATAAAAACCTTGAAAACACATTGAAATGCAGGCAGAAATTAGCAAATTCACATGACAGTTCTTTCACATTCAGAAGATGTTAGTTTTTATAGAGAATTAGCAAGTGAAAAGACTTTAAATAAAAAATTGGCATGCTGATTCTTCCGGCATACATTTTGTTCATAGTTTTTGTAGCTCAACTTACCCCAGAAGGTGGCACAATTTACCCCACAGATGGGGCAAGTTGAGCCATTTGACATCATTTTTTTCAAAGGTCTTAACAATTTTCAGTGTGGGGGTAGAAAGTTATATATAGGTCCGGGATATAGGTCCAAAAAAAGTGCCAGGAAAAAATGGCAAAGGTAAAAATGGCAGAGGTAAAAATGGCAGAGGTAAAAATTGCAGAGGTAATAATGGCAGCGGTAAAATGGCAGAGGTAAAAATGGCAGAGGTAATAATGGCAGAGGTAAAAATGGCAGAGGTAAAGATGATAAAGATAGGCTACATCATAATAATTACCAACCATGACCGGACTCTTGTCGACGAAATGGGCTATAAAAACTGATCAAATATTATGATGTTTTTCGCCATTTAAGATCTACACTCTGTCATTTATATGACTAAACTCAAGAATTTTCTTGTCAAAACGCTTAATATACAAACCCAACGATTTTTTAAAATGTAAACACCAATGTGTGCAGCCACTGACCCTCTGAAACGAACAAGTTCGGGTCTACGTCGAACTACTTTCATAATTTAAACTGGATAATAAAACCCTGAACATTCTGTCATAAAAGTGTGTTATATTGATGTTACTGGCGGATCCATGGGGCACAGCTAGCCCGTGCCCCCCTTTCAGAGGTACAATTAAAATCTTAGCAAATATGCTAACTCTTGTGTGCCCCCCTTTTTAAAGCGAGACCCTTTTCTGCTTGCTTATTATTTTTGTGGACGAGTTAGTAGGCGGAAACACTTTTTTGCGTGTCATTTTTCAGGAAAATGTGCCCCCCCTTAGAAAATCCTGGATCTGCCCCTGCTTAATGTGAAACGTTAAATGTAAATGATACAATTATTGTTCAGTCTTTAGAGCAATACCTCAATGCAGCTAGTCCAAGTGGATGCCATGCTGGCTCCCAAAGGGTTTGACGGCATATATGGGGAAGCTGCCCCATGACATTTTTACGCACTAAAAATGGTTCATAATTGTTTTTTAAAAAATATTTCAGGAGCGTGAGTGAAATGATTTGTCTCTTGATATATACTGAAGAAAAAAAAACATTTCGATTTTTTTCTAGAAATTACATTTCATTAATATTTTCTATACACCAAATATGGGAAAGCTGCTCGCAAATGACGTCATCATTAAAACATAAAAGTATAACTTTTTAAATCTTTGATTGATTTCCTATATCCCTCACTAATATCATTTTATTTTTTTCTGCTATTCTACAATGACTTTTAACTGAGGTTGAACTTCCCCTGTAATGAATTATGTACAACTGCGATCAAGAGTGTGCTTCAAATTTGAATACTAATACAGCGATTTGACATGAGAAGGCAGTCCATGAGAGTCCAGAAAAAAAGATATTCTAGCCAAAAGATTATCAATGTGGTGCAGACGATCTATCTATGATTTTAAGATTGTCACCCTTTCCATCATTTTTTATTTTCTTAGAAACTATCTTAGTTAATCTAGGTAGGGTTTACATGCGGGGGTTGTTTGATTTTTTTCATGGCGGTTTAAGACTCTTTTTACCTATACCATTATGACCTCTGCCATTATTACCTCTGCCATTATTACCTCTGCCATGTTTACCTCTGCCATTATTACCTCTGCCATTTTTACCTCTGCCATTTTTACATTTGCCATTTTTACCTCTGCCATTTTTACCTCTGCCATTTTTGCCTCTGCCATTTTTACCTCTGCCATTATTACCTCTGCCATGTTAACCTCTGCCATTATTACCTCTGCCATTGTTACCTTTACCATTTTTGCCTCTGCCATTTTTACACCGAGCCGAAAAATATTTCTCAAGAATCAAATCTAAAGGCTAGGTTCTTATTTCTACAATATTATTAGTCATATCAATTCTAACATGCAAAATGCAAAAAATGTCACAACTTACCCCGCCTTCCCCTATACTTCTATGTGAACTCGGTCTCATTGACGACGGAATACGACAGGATCATGATCTGATCATTCAGAGGACAATGTCATTCAAATGTTAGTAAAGTTAAAGGTATTGTTTAACTTTGTGAGCAGCCGATTTAAAAAAATTCTCAACCCAAGATGAAACATGTGTACAAGTGCATGTATTAGAACTAATAAACCCTGAAAACAACCATCATTGAGAATGAAAGCTAAAACTACAAGGCAAACCCCGATTTTGTAAATAAGGCGTCTTATAGACACCTAAATAGTACACATAAGTGTATGGGATGAAAAGATGGTGTTTCCGGTCACTTTATTTTTCAATTTTAGTTACACTAAATAATCATTTTCGAACGCAATTTTTTCTGGGCTTCATTTTTGGAACATATCACAGACACAGGTGACAAGTGTGACCTTCTAGCTCAGATTTTTTAAAAAGTCTAACCAATGTTAACCAATCACTTTAATCATCTTTCGATGAATGCTTCCCAGGGTCGTGGTAATCCAAGCGTAGTGTTCACAAACCAGGCACTCGACGGAGGCAAAATTATAATTATGATAGACTTGTGGAACCTGAGAAGGCATGCTTATTGTCATTTAAGTATTCAAGAGCAGACGATATACAAACAAGGGCAAAGTATTTAACCAAAATCTTTGGTGACAACAGAACGCCCTTTCACACATTAAAAATAATCGTAATTCGAGTGATGATTCCAATGAAAAATAAGCTCAGGCTAATGACGGATTTTTAGCACGGATCGTGCGAAACCAAACTAGAACGAACGCCTGAAATCATCATTACAGTGTGCTTTTTCACACGAGAATCTTGACTCGAAAACTGTGATTTGAATTCGAATAAATGAGCGAAGGCGGTACTGTGTCCTTGGTTACTTGTCAATCAAACCCAATAAAAACACTGCATCGCAAAAAAGAAACTACGATGAGCGCATGTCAATTGTAATATATACAGAAGTGCTTGAAAGGTCACGTAAGCTCCGCCCCTCAAAAGATGTTTCGGAGGGCAACCTTTTCAGACGTGAAATTGGTACCGTAATTTGAGTGAAACTTAACTGTTTGTCACATGGACATATTCAAATAAGACTCAGCCAAACCTGTGCCATTCAATATCAAACTATATTTACAGTTTATTTCAGTGGAATTTGTTAACAAAATTAGAAATAAAAAAATGTTTCCTTCCAATGAAGACCATGAGAAAACAAAATACATTGTAAGTTCTCACAACTATATTACTCGTTCCAACCTCAAATAATCCTGTCTCGATACACCCAAAATAAATGCAATTCTTCACAACTGAATAATCGTTTGATTAACCTATTTCAACGTTTCATTTTTCTATTTCCACCATATAAAACAAAAAAAAACCTGGTTTATCTTTCCATATCAATACTTCTTCCTTATGAAGGATCCTGTACTGATCGAAATTCGTCATTAGAATTATTTTTCACTGGAATCATCATTCAATTGCGACTTTGGTACCGTGGGAATGGGCGGAATGACTATTCAAGATTTACGTGTAAATATGCCCACAGATTGCAAAGCTTTCTCATCTCTTCTCTCTAATATTGTTCCCGCCTCCTTTTTCCCTCTCCCAAATCTCTCATTGTATACCCCATTTTTTTTAGCGCTAAACCTGATAAAGCTTTTGATCAAAAGAAAGGAATGTTTCAAAAAGATGAGAAGGGTGCAGTTTCATTGACTTTTGAATGAAGAAAATATCTGCCCTTTGATTTCATTTGAAAAGCCTTTACGGTACAACGCCGCCAAATTCATAAATAGCATTGTAACAGGCAGATAGAGAAATAATGATATGATAAAATGCCTAACCGTGCACTACGCTGCAGGCAATTTTAATACTTAAAAGTCCATGAATTGGACCTCATTTCGCTTTTTCTATATTTAAGAAGAAACCAAAACGATGTTTTAAAAAATCATAAATTCTCTCGGCTGAAAAAAAAAACTATAAGTGAATGATTGCTATTAAAGCTTGATTAAGGCATGGTCACACCGCCCGAGCGTTGTTGGAGCGGTCGTGGAGCGGAGAGAAAACAAAAATCATCACCGCTCGCTACCGTTTGCCATTTTCGATTTCGATTGTTGTTTTTTTGTTTTCGATTTCCCCCCCAATTTTGAGAGCGAAATTTGACCCTCTTTCCCTACCGCTCCACAACCGCTCCAAGAACGCTCAGGCGGTGTGACCAGGGGCCGTATTCTGAAAAGTCTCGTAAGTTTCCACTTAAATATCCTTTTAAGTTACCCATTTAATAGAGCGCTAATGTACCTCCAAATTCGTATTCTGAAAACTCTATTAGCGCTCAATTAAGTCCTTTTAGGCCACTCCCCTACTGAGCCGAATTAACCAATCAAATGCGCTCTTACAACGTAAATTTTTCTCCTAGCGCGCAGTGTCTCTTCACTTTGCTGCCTTGCAGCGCAGCGCCCGGCTGCTGCAGGTGCACTGCACCACGATCTTGATACAAAGAATTTTTGCTGAAAAATAATAAGCACATTTGCATCGGAGATTAGAGGTTCGTTGTGTTGTTGAAATTAACTGTTTTCTTTTCCCTTTCTCTCTCATTTATTGTACCTTTGTGCTTTTCTCTTTTTTTCGAACGCGTTCTGATTTTCACAACCCCCTATCCATTGAATCCATTTGTAGCTTTCTTTTTCTTTTTCTTTTTTTTTTACAATATTTTATTTGCCTCTATCTCGGGGCCATGATAGGGGGGAGGGGGGTCTTCTTTAACTTAATTCCTACTTATTCTAAAAACTATATTTATATGAGAAATCTTCTCCAACAAAATTTGAATAAACATATTTTACAAATCAAACAAGCATGATTTAAAAAAAGCCGAAATTTTATTGAAATTTGATGTACAAACGTTCTGACATAGGTTTTTATAGGTGGAGAAAACGATGGCATCACTTCACTATTTTTTTTCTTTTGTATTTTATTCTATATTCGTTTAAATACTAAAGGGGTCTATGCTTATTTTTTCATTGTCAGAAACAAGGTTTAATTCACTCCTGCACATTGCTGCATCTGCCGTGATTTGGCAATTTCATTATTGTCAAATAAAGTGTGCAAAAACAAAATAGTTTATGATGCTAATAATAAAAGAAAATATAGAAAAATAATAGTCATGTTTTCCCTATAAGTACACAAATATTTCTGTCTCCCTTTTCCTCCTTTTCTAATTTATTTAATACCAAATATAGTCACTAGGCCCTATTCCTTATTTTACTTGTTTCTATACACCACCTTTCCCCCCCCCCCTTTATTCTATTCCCTTTTTAGCTCTCCTTTATTCTCTTCCTTCCTCCTAGTATTAAACCGATTTGATGATATTTATACGAAATGAAAGCAACATTTAGCAATATATGGTGAGACTTAATGGACCTCTTATCACCATTATCTTTCCCCACTGGAAAGTCCGCTAATTGAGCGCTATGAGACTTTTCAGAATACCAAAAGTCTCGTAACTACTCAATTAAGTCTTCGCGCGGTCATAACGCGTAGTATTGCAAGTGCGCGCAACGCAACACTGCCAAATAAGGAAAGGGGCACTTAAGTGACTTTTCAGAATACCAAAATGCTAATTGAGCGCTAATTGACCGCTAATTGAGCTTTCAGAATACCGCCCCAGGACTTAAAGATCCACGTTATATATATAGTGTTGTCCATAATCTCGCCAACTTCAGAATAATTAGACGTAACGATGGTGTGAATAGAAAAGCTGACCAAGTAGCTGGGGCGTGGCGTGTCATCCAAAAGTGATGCATCACCATAATTGTTTAAAATATAGGCCTAACGTATCATGTGTTTGCAATCAATTTTTTCATAATATTGAAGATAGATGGTAAAGAAAGAGCAAAGATAATAATTAGATGTCCAAATCTGAAATTAACCTTCATTTATAGGCCTATTTGCTTCATTGATTTTTGTGTTATTTTGATTGATTACATAATATATACATCATCTTTTCCCCTATAAATTTATTTTTTCTTTTAAAGGTAACGATTGTGTTCACCATGCGAACCCATTACGAGAATGACACATTGGGTCAGATGCATAAACGTACCAATTGCTTTTGCTATAGGCTTTGTTACAACCGATACTTGGGACCTTTCGCAATCCTCACGGACGCTAGCATTAGGGTCCCCTAACACAAAAGTTAACGCTTAATCATACACTTGATTTTTAAGATTGATTGTGCATTACAGTCAATAGAATCAAACGTAGAAAACTGCTCTACGATCAATGCTAAGCTTTGTGTAACAGGGGGGTTACAGGCCCTACAAATCTGCTTTTCGTGTGCAAAATCCCTTTCCGCGACACCCATACCATACATGCATGTACGACTGATGGCTGGAGATATTCAAAATGCAGGACCTAAAATAGATTATGACATGGATAAGAAAGTGGTTTTTCAAACAAATCGAGAACATATTGAGTGAGGAAAAACTTACTGAATGAAGGCTTAAATATAGATCATTACAGTCCATCGAATCGATATTACATTTAATGTGGATTATTGGTGGGTCACTGGCAATTGATTTCATGGATCAGATCAACCTCTCCAGCCGAACATTTCGCATGCGTTGATATGTACACATCATATGCGATATCTTTGAACTCGTTTCCTTTTGTTTCTTTGTTTCTTTTGTTTACTCCTTATACACAAACGATATGCCTCTCGCACACGATGTGAGAGGCATTATGTTTTACATTCCCCAGAAATGGGGATTAGATTCAAATTCCGGAGGGACCACTTCCATTGATGATACCAGGCACGACCATGGGGTTTCGAAAAGTACCCTAAACAAGGGAAGCAATTCTTTTCCAGATTATGAAAATGCATCTCTTAACAAGTATTTGGCTTGTGAAACCCTACAAGTATTGGATATATATCCCTTTTTTCAGCATTTTAAACATCGTTTTGACACCCTTATAACGTTACATAGGCCTATATACGTAACGTACCTGCCCACTCTGTCCCCTTTTACGGGTGGTCGCTACTGGTATCCACTAATCAATGGAATTGGGCCCCCCGGGCGGCCTCTCGAGCTCTAGGAGGAGTCAAATGTGGCTTTGGAAAGTCGTCCTCAATCGGATAAATCGCTGTTACCATAGTAGTAACCAGAATTTGCACACGAAACGCATATTGAATATTTCCGTCGCAGATGCGAAACGAAAAAAAAAATCTCATGTCACACAATTTGCATTGCAGGACTGAGTTTTACGACCATGAAACGAAAGGTCGGGATTGTCCCCGGGGGGGCCACTTACATTGACGAGTGGATACCATGCGCGACCAAAAAAACACGTAAAAAGGATGTCCTTTTCACGATCGGGCACGTTACGTACGTAACGTGATAAGGGTGTCAAAAACACAAAAATAATGAAAAAAGGGTATCTATTTCGCTAGGAAAATTACGTGTTTAGGGTCGAATTTGCAGGGATGATAAAACAAAATTAAAATGTTTTATAAAGGATGTCCTTTTGCCCCAATACTACGTGTTTAGAGTCCTATTTGCGCGAGGTGTAGAAGGTGAGGTCGTACTAAACCAAATAAGGTAAAGCCGACGACCAAAGGACCCGTAACAATAAAATATTCCTGTACTTGTTTAGGGGTTCATTTCAGGGAATATTTGCCAAGAGTATCGTTTTGTTTCCAATACTTGTTAAGGGTAGTGTTTCACACGCCAATACTTGTTAAGGGGTGCATTTTCAGAATATGGAAATTACGTGTTTAGGGTGCTTTTTGAGACCCCATGGTCGCGCATGGTATCCACTCGTGAATGGAAGTGGCCCCCCCGGGGGATTGTCGCACCAACGCATAATGTCGTAGCGGTATTTTCTTCAGGACTCGAACTACAGATAAGATATAAAATATGCTTTCACTAAGTATTTTGAGACACGAGAAAGAGAATTAAGTGATTTGGAAATCAGGATTACTGTTTGTATGGATTTTTATCGGTTTTTCCATTTCGTCTACTGCCTTTTCTCACTATCGCATGGTCTGATATCAATTTGCCTACCATTAGTTAGTCAACTATGAACAAAGTCCGATAATCATTTCGTCTAATCACTATCTCGCTTAATAGCCAGCTTTTGAGCCGTTTTGTCAATTATCATTTAGTCTAATTGTATTTTTTTTCAATTTGTCCAATATCCACTTTGTTCAATATCTTTACGTCTATTACCTTTTGGCCTAATAGCCAATTGGTCTAACAAACTTGGTCTACTCTCATCCACGTTCCATTTGGTCTAACTTCAGTTGGTTCGTTATCACTTTGTCGAAACCCATTTCGGCTAACAATCATTTGGTATCGTTGTCATGGGTCCAATCACCAATAGGTCCAATCACCGGTATTTTCTTCGGTTTACTGATGGATGGTCCATCATCACTTGGTCTAATCATCAGATTGGCTAAACCCACTTAGTCCTATTCTATTTTGGTCTAGTGACCACTTAGTCTAATAGCCAATTAGTCTAATGACCACTTGGTCTAATGGCAAATTAGTCTAATGACCACTTGGTCTAATAGCCGATTGGTTTAATTACTACTTGATCTAATGGCCACTTGGTCTAATTGCCAGTTGGATTAATCGCCACTTGAACTAATTTTCATTTGGTATAATTGCCATTTCGTCTAATGGTTTTTATTTTCACGTGGTCTAATTGCATTTGGTCTAATACCAGTTCGTCTAAAGGTCGGTTGGTCCATCATTCATTTGGTCTATAATGCAGTCGGTCTAATCCTCACTTGGTCCATTATTCAGTTGGTCTAATGTGCAGTTGGTCTAATTTCCATTTTGGCTAATTTCCACTTGGTCTAATTTCCACTTCCGCTAATTTCCACTTGGTCTAGATTCCAGATAGTCTAACATTCATTTCGTCTACATGCCACTTGGTCTAATATGTAAAGTTCGCATGGTGACTTGTTTTCTGGTGTAATTTTAAAGTTACTTTCCGCGCGCCGGCTTCGAATCTTCACCCGTGCGCCCCTCGATATTTGAGTACAGTTAGAGTGACTATATTTCCATCCCCAATTTTGTAAAAATATGAGGATTTTCAAAAGCCTGTGGAGATGATTATTTCATATCCCAGTCCAAAAAGGGGTAGATTTAAGCACTTTTTCAAGCAGTATGCATGAAAATTCTGAAGTGGATGTGGATGAGAGCGCGAAGCGCGATCGAAAATTATAGCCTTTATAGTACATGGTGTTTTTTTTTACCTAGTTGCTAAGAAAACATGAATGCTTGTAAGCAAGCAGCCAGAGGACCGACGGCTTAATGTCCTCTCCAAGGGACCAAGGGGTACTAACGCACCAATTAGGAATCAAATCCTGGCCACCGCAATCAACCCCGCTCTAACGACTAAGCGATCGCGCCACTGTTGAGACAGATTTGTGTTTTATTTTCCAAGTCTTCACCTCATCCTATTTTATTCACTCTTCTGTCTCCTCTTATTTTCCATAATTTTCCCTCCTCTCTTTCCCCTTCTTTTTCCTTTTCTTTCGATCCCGTTCATTTTTTATGGGGGGGGGGGAGCCGGGCCTTTCCCTGGATCCGCCTATGCCCTGTCGGCGGAAGGTAAAGGTTTTTTTTTGCGTTCGCGAGCTGATCTGAACCACAAATCAGGAGTAGTACTGCAACAAGTCGGCAATGATACATAGAATCACCGTAGAGGCCTAGTACCAGTAGACCATTAAGATTAAATGGATATGCCTCTTGGACCAAATGATGATTGGACGAGATGGGGATTGGACCCATGGCAACGATACCAAATGATTGTTAGCCGAAATGGGTTTAGACAAAGTGATAGTGAAACAACTTAAGTTAGACCAAATGGAACATTGACGAAATGAGAGTAGACCAAGTGGTTATTAGACCAATTGGCTATTAGACCAAAAGGTAACAGAAGTAATGATATCGGACAAAGTGGATATTGGACTGATTGAAAAAAATGCAATTAGACTATATGATAATAAAGAAACGGCTATTAGACCAACTGGCTATTAGACGAAATGGTTATAGCACTTTGTTGATAGTTGACTTACTTATGGTAGACGAAATGATATCAAAACCTGCGATAGTGGGGGGAAATGGCAGTAGGCGAAATGGCAATAAACCGATAAATATCCATAAAAAGAGTAATCCTGATTTCCAAATCACTTAATTCTCTTTCGCGTGTCTCAAAATACTTAATGAAAGCATGTTTTATATCTTATCTGTAACTCGAGTCCTGAAGAAAATACCGCTGTGACATTATTCGTAGCGACGTGTGACGTTATGCGTTGACAATTTGCTGCGACATTATGCGTTGCGACATGTGACGTTATGCGTTAAGCCCCTTTCACAATTGACGTACGACCATTTCCGACCTTTTGATCGTGCGACAGCTAGGCTGCAACAGGCATCAATCGCTAGTCATCTCATAAGATCGCACAGATGCTTTCACAGTTGCAACAGCTGTCGTACAATAAAAACAACTAGTAAACCCCGTTGCACGAGTAAGTTGCATGTGCTCTTATTGTGCTCGTGCGATCACATGCGAGTGTTGCAAGAGTGATTGCGAGTGGAACGGTCGCATAAATGCGAATGAAACGATATAGCAAAGTTGTAAGCCGTTGCGATTGGTCTTGCAACAGTCTTATGGCCCATATATTATTGCACACAGTCGCAAGACAGGTCTCTGTACATGTAGGTCGCTAGCACATGTGCAAATGTTGTGCGACCTCCAGTCGAGTAAATGCGACTACTTAGTCGTGCTACCTCTCGCACCAAGTCGTACATCGTTGAACAACACTCGCACGATGATCGCCCGACCGATGGTACGACCCCGGGTACGGCCTGATGCGAGTGAATCGATCGTATTTGATCGCATTCGGATTTTGAACATATTCAAAGTTCAGTTGTGACCAGTCACGACCACCTCGAGTTCGTGCGACCGTCTACAACGACCGCGAGTTCTCGCAAGACACCAAGAGATCGATCGTGCAACAAAAAGAAAAAATATTGCAGGCGGTCATAAACTGGTCGGACGTCAATTGTGAAAGGGGCTGAACGGTCGCAAACATGCGAATTCAACGGTAGTGGAATGTTGTAAGCCCTTAATTTCGATCGGTCTTGCAACAGTCTTATATATTCGCACCCAGTCGCAAGACTGGTCTCTAGCACATGTTCAAGTGTTGTACGACCTCAAGTCGACTAATTGCGACTATACTTAGTTGTGCCACCTCCCGCACCAAGTCGTACAACGTTGAACAACACTCACACGATGATCGCCCGACCGATGGTACGAACTGATGTGAGTGAATCAGTCGTATTTTAATCGCATTTGGATTTTGAACATGTTCAATGTTCAGATGCGACAAATCATGACCACCTCCGACCACCTCGAGTTCGTGCGATCGTCTACAACTACTGCAAGTGCTCGCAAGACATCAAGAGATCGATCGTGCAACGGTAAGAAAACACTGTTGCAGGCGGTCGTAAACAGGTACGTCAATTGTGAAAGGGGCTTTAAAAAAACTACATTATGCGTCGGACGCTCTTGGCATAATCTGCGACATTATGCGTTGCTGCGACATTATGCGTTGGTGCGACATTATCGGTTGCTTTTGCTTGATTCAGTTTGCATAAAAATGAGCGAGCAAATGCTTTTGCTGGTAAGTTCAAGCAATCGTTAACTGACAATTTGCATTTCCTCGGCGATTATAGCTACTGCTAAAAAGCGTATGCATAAAGCTAGTGGCGTACCGTGGGTCAAGGTATAGTGGGTGGGGGGGGGGGGGGAGGAAACCAGCAAAATTTTGAGTCACTTAGTGAGCGCGCGAAGCGCCCACTGTTGCCAGGTATATAGAGACATTTTAAGGACAGTGCCATTAAACGGACATATATCTCTCTGGTCAAATAATGTGAGCGCGAAGCGCGAGCTTAAAATTTTTGATATTCAGACCTAAAAAGGGACATTATAATCAATCTTTTGTAAAGATACGTACCTGTCTCGCTAAATAATGCGAGCGCGAAGCGCGAGCTGACATTTTTGTAAATATTGACCCCTAGACAGGAAGATTTAAGGACTGTATTTTAGGAATCCATTAAGAGTATACACATCTTACCATAGTCATCTAATGCGAGTGCCAATAAGCGCTTGCTGATTTTGTTAGAATTACATCTAAACATGCACATCAAGCACTTGTAATCATGATTAACATACCTATCTCACTAATCAAATCTTGCGAGCGCGAAGCGCGAACTGAAAGTTTAGGAAATTCAGACCTGAAGAGGGGCATTTTAAAGCTTGTTTATAGGAATTTACGAAGACCATACGTAGTTCACTAACCAAATGATGCGAGCGCGAAGCGCGAGCTGAAAATTGTTGGTATTTAGATCAGAAAAAAGGACATTTTAAGGACTGATTCTAGGAATTCATGGAGTGCAGACAAACATGTATTTCACCAATTCACTACTGCAAACGTAAGGACAGGAAATGTTTTATATCAAGACTTTAAAATGTGGCAATCACTTTAAGAAGTCATGAAAAAGAAGTATACTATTACACATAAAACAATGATAACTCGAAGTGCGAGGATATATAGCTGGCAGTTTGGTGTATATTGACTTGAAAACGGGAGGTTTTAGTATAACAGGATTATATATCTCAGTAAACAGACAATGCGAGCACCAGGAGCAATGAAGACACTGGCGCTGAGTGAAATATGTTTCATAAAGTTATGAAAAAAATGTTTCTAATGTAATATAACATAACATAATTATGATATAATATAACAATATAATGAACATTTCTTTCCCACCACGTTTCTCTTCCTTTCTCCCTTTTTTTCTCCTTTTCCCCGTTTTTTTGTTTTTTTTGTGTTTTTGTTCAGCCGATTCGGGGGCACGTGCCCCCCCCCCCTCGTACGCCACTGCATAAAGCAAACAATTTGCTTGTGTGTTTGAGCACTTGCTTGTTTTTTTCAAGCTTCGTCAGCAGCTTCAGCGTTTGCTTGATCAGGGAGTTCGTGTTTATTACTTTGGGTTAGATGCATAAAAAGAGTATCAATTGCTGGCAAGCGCTTAAAGCACAATCAATAGCTGGCCACACAAAAGATCATGATTCAGCTATTGTTCTATTTCGTATGCATAACCCTTTGCTAGTGGTTGAATCCTTTACTTGCCTTCTTGTACCGATTTGAACAATAGCGACGTCATGCTGGACAGGTGCGCACGCGAATCACAGAAAAGGCAGGATTCGAGCGCAAAGGTGTGGCAATTACCATTTTCCCTCCGACTTGGTGTCAAACTAGCTTGTTTCTTTTTGATGAAATTATATATTTGGTATTTGATTTGCTCTTATTGGGAAGAAAACATGTACATGTAGGCTACGGGCCAAGTGCATAGGTGAATTCAGGGGAGACCTTAAAAAGAAGGGAAAAGAGAGGAAAAAAGAAGGGGAAACATTACAAGAGAAAGACAAGTAAATAAAATAAGATAAGGTGAAGACTTGAAAAATAATAATAAAAAAATATGTCACTATATAAGATTTTCGCTCGCGCTTCGTGTTCGCATTGCCTTTTAGGTGATTTACATATTTTGCTCACTATAGATCTTAAAATATCAAATGAAGTCAATATACAAAACACAATTCAGCTCGGAAATCGATCTTAAATTATTTATTTTGATTAACAAATTCATTCTTAAAAGGGATCTGTAAACTTTCCGTTTTATTAAAGTATAGACACCCGAAGAATCAAAAGTATTTTATAATGCCTTTTTGTGGTCATCATTGTAAAGTGGAAGTATTACTAATCAGATATATTACTTCACTTTTCAAAATAGTGATTAGAGTTTGCAGAAATCAGCTCTCAAAAATGATTTATTTTCAAGCCATATTTCTGCCTTCCACCGGTCCTCTTGCGAGCTCCAGCTAAGTGACGTCACATAATGAGCGGTGAGCAGCTGAGCTGACAGCAGCCCATTGAAGACGATATTTCTAATCAGCGTTTTTGCTCTTAGAATTGTTTATTCCTCACAAGATCGGTCTTGTTATATAGATAAAAGTTTGAATTTACTGAACAGTGAAATAAAGTGCACATTTAACGTATTTTGGTAACCGATATTTAGCTTAGAAAAAATGATTTTTTTTTCAAGAAATATATTTGAATAAACAAAGCGTATTTTCACTTAGAAATCACACTTGCGACAAATTAATATAATAATCTAAATAAAGCATAGACATTCTTCTTAACGACTGAAAAAAAATTATGAAATTTCATTATGTAACAAAGTCAGGAACCACAAAATAACACGGCAATATCCATCGCGAAATGATTGAAATTGCAGTTGAATTGCCGTAACATGATTAGCCCACAGCGGCGAGCGGACTTTGTTTCATATATCTTAAAAGCCCAGACCACGGATGGAAATGGTCTGTGGCCAAATGTGTTTGCCATTGTTTTGTCGTGTGCGAGGACCCTCGTTCAAAACTCGAAAGCATTTGGATATTTTTTTTTTATTCCTTCTCGTCTCTACCCAGCTTTTTTTTCTTGTGAAATCCTATTCAGACCTGTATTTATCAAATCTTACCTAATTGCTGCTTTTGATTTTCAAGTTCTTGATTAGATTTTACTATTATTTGGGATGGGAGGGGTAGAGGATGTGTTAACAGTCAAGTCCACATCAACTAAAAATTATTTGAATAGAGTAATTTCCCTTGTTTTTACTCAAAACAGTCACAAAACAATGATATGCAAATTAGTGTTGTCACTCACATCACATTCGTTTATAATTTTTTGTGGCATTTTGTTTTTCAATTCTTTGCAGATTTGATAGGAAACTCTTCATCCGATCACAATAGGTTACATTTACGGAACTGTAACTCTAAATGTTATTTGGAGGAATTAAAATCCCTCTGAAAAATTTTCAGAAAATAATTTAAAAATCAAATATTTAATCTACATGTCATGTAAATATATCAAACAACAAAATACAAAAGAACTTAGTGCGTATGACATAATCGGTTAGTGTAATTTGCACATCGACACAGATCGATGAGCATATCATCGTTTTATAAATTAGGCAAAATTTCTCAATGTTAGAATAGTAATTATATAAATTTGAATCAAAATTTTTATGAAATTTCCTGCAATATCTTATTTTTCTTTAAATTCAAATGAATTTTTGATTGTGTGGACTTCTCCTTTACTCTTAATGTAGGGAATGCATAGCAATATTTATCCAGAAACAAAATTGTCTTAGAATATGCAAATCTGTAATTGGGCACATGTTCACTTTTCTTTCATCCATGCCACTTCCTCACACCCACCAGGCTCACAGTCTTATAACAAAAATGATGAACCATCACACAACAGCACACAACATTCACAGTGCTTCACAATAAATATTTCACTTCTGTTCATACATGTACATGCAATAAATATTGTGGAAAACAAATAAAAAGGCGTACCCATATTCAAATACCGTTTAAAAGGACAAATATATTATACCTTTCGAGAAAAATCAGCACGTTAGATATCTGATAACAAAACTTAATTATGGGGCACTGCAAGAAACTTATGTTCCATTGCAAATCAAGCGTATGTCTTAAATTCAAATTCAAGCGTAATAAGGTCGCGTTGCAATAGCAATTCAACTACATGTTTGTCTTAGGAAGAGAAATAGGAACACAGTCAATATTTTCATGTGATGATATAATGTTCTACGAATGTCCCGGTCCTATATGGTCAAAACCAAAAATAATGATAATGACACATATCAGGTCTTTTTAAACTGTGATCCATATTTTCATGATTAAAAAGGTATTTAGAATTCCCAGATTCTAGGTCGAAATCTGAAACACACGCACTCATGTTTAGTCAGATACGCAGCTTGTTCTCTACTTAAAGGAGAATGAAACCATTGGAACAAGATAGCTTGTGTTAAAACAGTAAAATCAAAGAAAGTTTGAGAAAAATCGGACAAATAATGCGAAAGTTATGAGTATTTGAATATTGCGATCACTAATGCTATGGAGATAGCAAATTGGCAATGCGACAAAGATGTGTGATGTCACTTGTGAACAACTCTCCCATTACTTTAGTATATATTTCACTTGAATTGCCTCTTTTATCACATCTATCCATAGATCATAATGCTCTTTCTACATGAGGGCATGTAATACATATTTTTTTAAGAATACATCATGGGTAAAGAGTTTGTATCATCATAAGAAAAAGCCAAAAGAGACATTTTGAGGGTATTTTATAGTCCACCAATGAAAGGGAAAGTTGTTCAGTGACATCACACATCATTGTCGCACTGCCAATGGGAGGATCTCCATAGCATTAGTGATTGCAATATTCAAATGCTCATAACTTTCTCATTATTTGTCCGATTTTTCTCAAACTTTCTTTATTCTTATTCTTTGATTTTTCTGTTTCTACACAAGCCTATTTGTTCCAAAGGTTTCATTCCCCTTTATATCATATACCGTGTTTTTTTGGTTCAGAACCAAACGCCGATGCAGAATCAGCTTTTGGTTTATCTTGCACCCCGTTTACACGCTGTCACAGCTCGCGTGGCAAAAACCTGAAATGATCCGCGCACCAACAGATGAAGAGTTTAGTTGCAAAAGGGGTTAGGTCCACTTTTTACCATTCCGAGAAAAATCAAGTTTTTTATTCTGACTTACTGCAATATTCTTATGTCATGATGTACTACCCTATCATGTAAACATGAAATTGGGTATTAAAAAATCTACCTGTCTTCATTTTTTTTTTATATATTCTTTTAAAAATTATCATTGTGGACCTAACCCCTTTTGCAAATAAAGTGAAATGAATCCAATCTATTTTAATTAAAACGTGATTTTCTTTGCCACTTTTGTTCAGGTTTTCACGTGAATTTCAAATATTCTTTGTTTTCATCAGAACGACTAAAATTTAGAGGTTTTGACATAGAAAGCAATAAAATTTATGAATGGACCTAGCCCCTTTTGACAATTGAGCTCTTCAGAATAGTTTGTTTGCAAAAGGGGTTATAGGGCCACTCCAAGAAAATCATTTTTTTTTAATTCTCCCATATTGCAATATTCTTATGCGAAACTAAATTTTCATGATACCCTACCATGAGAACATAAAAATTGGGTATAAAAGAAATCTACCTGTCTTCATATATATGTATTTTTAAATATTCTTTTCCAAAAAAATCTGTGTGAACCTAACCCCTTTGCAACAAAACTGAAATGGACCTAACCCCTTTTGAAAAAAAAGGGATTTCTCTTTGCCATTTTAGATCACTTTTTAATGGGAATTTCAAATATTCTTGGTTATCATCTTATAGAACTACCAAAAATCTATACATTGAAACAAAAAAAAAATCAAATTTGATGAAAAATGGACCTTACCCCTTTTGCAAGCTCTTTATATACGTCATAACAACGCTAGATCCGTGGGCTTACGAGTACGTTATAATGGTAAAGTAAATGAAATGCACGCTTTCGGATCGGCTTTCTGTTTACACGTAAACAAAGAGCCGATTCTGCATCGGCTCGCAGTTCTGAACCTATTACTTTTTGGTGGTGCGAAATTGCCGATTCTGCACTGAGAGCCGATGCAAGTTACTCGCGTTTACACGCAACAAAAAGCAGATTCTGTTATCAATTCGGTGCAGATGATCTATCTATGATTAAAATTTTTTTTTTACCCTTTCCATTAGTGCAACATTATAATGTTAGTACTCTTCTCAGAACCTTCCTTATTTAATCTATAGTCCAGGAAAAATAGCCAGTTTGGGGGGTCAACCTCATTAATTGCAACATAATTTTTTTCAACAGAATGCATTTCCCTGAAGTCCCCAAAATGACATACTAAAAATTAAGAAAAATCCCAGTGGTGGAAAGATGCCTAATTTGCATAGATCCAAAATGGCCGCCAAATTTTCGGAAAATTTGATCTTTTTGTACATAGATTTGTGACATGATCATTTAATTGCCACAAAATTGGTATCATATGAAAGAAAATCAAATTTCCTACAATTTGGAACTATTTATAAGGATAAATAGGTCATGTGGATAATATTTTAAGTGGAAAACTTCATTTTCTGTCTGTTTTCCCCCAAATTGAAAATTGTTGAAATACATGATTCTACATAAATCTAAGAAATATAAAGCAATTACCTTGAAATGTTCCAGCAAACTTTATTGATATACTATTAGCAAGTGGATAACATTTTAACGTGGTTTCTTTCTTTTTAATAAATTTATAAGGTATCAAATTGACTACTCATATTTCACAAATGTCGCTTGTGTATGCATTTCCAAAGACTACACTGTATATGTATAATGTATGGTGTATAGTTACAAATTGTATGTTTTTATATACTCTTTTTTAACCTCTCTTTGTAGCCTAACAGTATAAATTATTCTAGTGAAATATCATTTTTGCAATGTGTCGTGCAGTGCACAAGATTAAGTTTTTAGTAATTTCTAATCTGTTTTGATACTCTTTTTTTCATTTTGTAAATCGATTTTATTTAGATTTGTATTCACCGATTGAGGGCGTATTGTTTTTTCTACAGTCATGGAAAGCGTGACGCTTGTCCGTATAGTTGTTAAATTTATCTAATTTCGTGATACGAGCCCAATGATGTAAGTATTATTTTGTTTATTTTGAAGTTTAATAGTTATATTATAAGTTAAACCAAGTGGCATGCTGAAATATTGTTCTTAAGTAATGAAATTAGTGTGTGCAAGTTACGTAGGCCAAGTGAATTTGTTCAAATGAAAACGCCGTATACGTGTACATGCATGTATTATGTAATAGAAAACGTACGTGGCGGCACCCATGGGTTCATATCGTCTCGCGAGCGAAGGATTATCAGTCATACGCACGCGACACACCACTACACTTCGAAAATACAGTGGGCTTTTGCCCACATAAAATATTATGTATAAATAAATATTCCACATCCTGCTATGACACTTACCGAATCATTTAGATCCTTCCGTGACTTCTCCTTGAAGTTTCTTTCTAAAAATATGTATATTTTCTTGATCTTTAGTGAAGATTTTACGGAGATAGAAATCAGTCAGCGTTGATATCAATTTTCTCCTGAAGAGGGCGCGCGATTTATATTCATATCAAAGACACGACAAGGGAAAGAACAGGCACCTACACTATTTTACACGCATATCGACGCAAGGCCTTACGCAAAGTCCGTGAAGTGTCCAATCTTTTCATTGTATAGACTTTGGTATACCGTATACGTATTATTGACGTTCGTCAAAGCTTGTACTGCTGGTTTCTTTCCAGGCACGCGCACGTATATTATTTTCATTTTTTTTATCAGTCATCTTTTTAAATTAATGCAAATGAGTGTTATCATCACCAATAATAATCATTAATTATGTTTTTTGAAGGCATTTCATTAATTGGTGCCCATAATTAGTAAATTAATCATGAGGATTGCGCATTCAAAGAATTTAGATACAGTTTTTATAAAATTACCGAGGAGCTGAATCAAGGTTGTGAAATTATTAGCGCCACCAACGGGCTTCCTTGTATTTCCGTGGAAGAGACAAGCGAAGTCACTTTCGAGGCCGAGGTAAGCAAAATGTGCTTTTTTTTATCGGATTATTATTTTATTATTATTTTTATATTCAACAAACTCTTGCTACTTACCGGCAAGAGCCCCGGTGCGTAGCGAGAAGGAGCTTCGGCAAATATTACTTCAGCAATGAAGCGATGTTTGCCGACTACTTCGAAATCCAGGGTCAAACACGGTCTATTGTACGAGGTTAGTACATACTAACCTCGTACAATGTGTGAGTGACGTGGCGGTAGAGTTGTGTATGTAACTTGAATTTGGCGCCTTCGGGCACGTAATGTATGCATTGTCATAAGCCACGTAAACATAAAGATGTAAACAAATGCATTTAAAGTCGTGGTTGATTTCCTTTATTATGAAAACTTTTTATAGAAAGGATTAATTTAGGGTGCATTAATCAATACATGACATTTACAGTATGCTTATACTTGATATGACCATGAAACATGTCAAGGTCATTTGTTGGATAATTCAAGTTGTAATGCAGGTCAACGTTATTTTTCTGTTTGGAAATCTCTAGACATTATATAATATATATATATATATATATATATATTTGCAATTACTTTAAAATTGACAACTAATAGTCCGAGAAAAGGATGTGGCTTATGGAAAATGAATAATTCGTTATTAAAAGACGATAATTATACGAAAAATGTGAAAAGTTTGATTAAAAAATTTATATTGGAAAATGTAATTATGAATCCTCAAATGAAATGGGATATGTGTAAAATAAAAATTAAAGAATACACAATCAAGTATTCGAAACAAAAACAGAAAGAAAATAATGAAACTTTTAAACAATTACAATCTGAATTCGATTTAATGAGTTATAAGACTGATGAAAACCCATCTAATGAAAATAAAGCTGAATTAGAACGAACAAAAATTCAACTAGACCAATGGTTAACATATAGATGCAAAGGAGCTTTCATCAGATCCAGACAAAAGTGGATGGAGCATGGTGAAAAGTCAACCAAATATTTTTTTGAAAGTGAAAAGAGAAACGGAAAGAGAAAATAAATTAATTATATTAAAAAGAATGGAAGGGTTATTACAAACCAGGAATCTGTTCTTGGAGAAATATTTCAATATTATAAACGTTTGTACTCTGAAACAATCAATGAAGTTCAATCGTCTGATATTGATGACTATTTATATTCAACTATATTACCTACGTTAACAGAACAAGAAGCATTGTCATGCGAAGGTATACTTACTGAAGAAGAATGTCGTAATGCTTTATTTTCTATGAAAAACAATAAGTCGCCAGGTAGTGACGCTTTATCTGATGAATTTTTAAAGTATTTTTGGGACGATGTTAAATCCCTTATAATAGATAGTGTTAATGAACATGATGAAGGTTTTATTAAAAAACAGTTATCAGAAACTCAGAAATTAGCTATATTAACTTTGCTTTACAAGAAAGGTGATAAACAATGTCTAGATAACTGGAGACCAATATCATTGCTCAACACTGATTATAAGATTGCAGCAAAAGTATTGTGTACAAGATTAAGAGGTGTTATAGATAAAATGATTTCTTTTGATCAATCAGGTTATTTAAAACAGCGTTCTTCTATGCAAAATCTACGTTTGATTAAAGATATCATTAAATATTGTGAATATAATAATCACCCAGGCATTTTTCTTTTTCTTGATTTTCGAAAAGCTTTCGATACGGTTACCCATCAGTTCTTATTTCAAATATTATACAAACTTAAATTCAAAGAATCTTTTATTACATGGATTAAGGTCCTCTACGCAAATGTTGGAGGGAGTGTCGTGAATAATGGTTGGATTTCGAAAAAAATTGAAATAAAAAGAGGAATTAGACAGGGTTGCCCTCTGTCGGCTCTATTGTTTATTCTTGTGGTTGAAATTATGGCATTAAAAATAAAGCAGAATATTGATATCAGTGGTATTACTGTAGTATCTACTGAAACTGGTATTTCAAAAGATTTTAAGATATCACAACTTGCAGATGACACTGTTCTCTTAAGCGTAAATGTGATGAAAACAAATGCTGTCACTATGCAACAACAACACGCATTCATTGAAGGTATTAAATGGAATGATGAAACTGTCAAGTACTTAGGAATGGATCTAACAAGTGTTAAAAAAGAGTCTGAACGACTGAACTGGTTTATGAAACTTCAAAAAGTTAAATCAATTTTAAATTTTTGGAAAATTAGAAAATTAACTTACTATGGTAAAGTTTTGATTCTTAAATCATTAGTAATTTCTCAATTTGTTTATGTTGCCTCTGTGTTACCCATCCCCCAGAAGCTAATTGTTGATCTCAATAAACTGATGTATAATTTTTTATGGAGTTCAAAACGAGAAAAAGTCAAGAGAGCAGTCTTGATTAATGATATTATAAGAGGATAGATTTGAAATCTAAATTCCAATCCTTACATTTATCATGGTTGAGTAGATTCTTTGAAAATGATAATGATGTACCGTGGTAGTTTACGTTTAGATATTGGATTGAAAAAACTTGTCCTTTTTTATTAATTTTGAAAACAAATTGTTTCAGTAAAGATATGTTGAAGTTGTGCGTAAAACAAAAGGTACCCGACTTTTATATAGACTGTCTCATAACTTGGAGTGAACTTAAGTATATTCAGTTTCCAGATATTGTTAATGTTAAGAATCAAGTTTCTACAATAGTAATATCACACATGATAGAAAACCCTTATTTTTAAAAAAATGGTTTGAAAAAGGCATTATAACGATTAATGACATTGTAGAAAATGGACGATTTCTGCCAAGAGAACATATTTGTCGAGTGCTTGGCTTAAATTCTTTGTTAATTGACTTTATGTATTCGAAGCTGAAAAATGCGATACCAAAAATTTGGATCGAAAGAATTCTAGACATAAATTATGCAGATAACGATGAAACAAATTCACAATACGGAAGCGACGTATTCGAAATTAGAACGCTTGATTTTATTAGACTTCAATCAATGAAGTCTCGCAATTTTTTATAGTATATTGTGTGAATTTAAGAAAAGAGAACCGGCTGCTTTAACATTCTGGGAGGTTAAATTGAACCTTGCAATTGATTTTGACTGGAAAGACACATTGAAATTTAAGTTTAAGACGTTGAAAAACAATAAAATAAAGCAACTCAACTTCAAAACTCTTCACAGGATTTTACCGTTTAGATACAACTTGTGGAGGTGGAAAATTGTAACAGACAACTTATGTATTTTCTGTAAAACAACAGAATCTTTTGTTCATGTTGTTTTAGAGTGCCCAAGCGTAAAGCTTTTCTGGAAACGTATTGTGGATTTGATTGATTTAATGTTTAAAGAAAAAATTATATTAAACGAAAAATTATTAATAGTTGGTTTTGATTTCACACATGAAAAAGCAACAGATATAAATATAGTCCTTGTGTATGCTCAATATGCAATCTTTTGATGTATATGATTAATTATTTTCAAGGTAAACCATACAACAGTTGTTCTATATGGCATGTGTTTAAATATGAAATTCTTTTAGACGACATCTCGGATGTTGTTTCTAAGACCCTGGATGTTAATACATGTTAACTTGGCAATTGAATGAATAAAAAAACTCTGACACGAGGAAAAGAAATATATATATATATATATATATATATATATATATATATATATATATATATATATATATATATATTATGTGTGTGTGTGTGCCATGACATGTTGTCAGTTTACTTCATACACGTATTGTTTATTCTGTTATTGAATTGCAGATTGAACCATGCAGTCTCATTGTGCACACATCAACACATTAGAGACTCGGTCTAATTCTTGGGTTTTAGTGTCGACGTATCACACGCCACCCAATGTATTAGATCTAAATCGATCGTGATACTGAAAAATTATAACTAACAATACTCATTATAGATTTTTTTCCTAAGATGAGTAAAATGATTTATAATTATGATAATGATTGTCTAATAATAATAATAGGTCCATTTATATAGCGCAGCTACTATGTGCATATACTCTACTGCGCTTTGATAATTGGTATCATATTATTACCCCGGCTGGAGCTGAGCCGCCATATTAATAGGCGCTAAAGCCTATTGTCTACAATGTTATCTAGACATTCATTATCATTATCATAATTGTTAGTATTTGGTATTATTACTATGAGGCCTAATACTGGTATAAGTAGATATAGTATTACGAGTAGAAGAAGTGAATTAGTAGAAGTAGTAGTAATAGTTGTAGTAGTAGTAGTAGTAGTAGTAGTAGTAGTAATAGTGGTGGTAGTAGTAGTAGTAGTGGTGGTGGTGATAGTAGAAGTAGTAGCGGTGGTGGTAGTAGTAAGTGGAGGTAGTAGTAGTTGTAGCAGTAGTAGAAGAAGTTAGTGGAGGTAGTAGTAGTAGTAGTTGTAGTACTAGTAAGTGGGGGTAGTAGTAGCAGCAGTAGTAGAAGTAGTAGTATAGTAGTAGTAGTAGTAGTAGTAGTAGTAGTAGTGGTGGTAGTAGTAGTAATAGTAGTAGTGGTGGTGGTGATAGTAGTATAGTAGTAGTAGTAGTAGTAGTAGTAGTAGTAGTAGTACTGGTAGTAGTAGTAGTAGTAGTAGTATAGTAGTAGTAGTAGTAGTAGAAGTAGTAAGTGGAGGTAGTAGTAGCAGTATAGTTGTAGTAGTAGTAAGTGGAAGTAGTAGTAATAGTAGTAGTAGCAGCAGTAGTAGTAGAAGTAGTAGTAGTAGTAGTAGTAGTAGCAGTAGCAGTAGTAGAAGTAGTAGTAGGGTCGTATTCATAATATTATTATACAATTCATAATTTGGAAAACAATAAAATAATCATCGACATACAAACGCACGTAATCTCAACTCTGAACATACAGAATGACGTCTTTTTAATTCAGGTCATTGAGAGGCCATAATCAAGAGTCATGAATTCGGGTGTTTTATAGTCAAGCAAATATCTTGCAGGTAAGCAGAAACTTGCATTGTTGTATCCTGATTCTTCACAGGTTTCTAATAATATTGATCTAAATTTGTTTCGGCTTCCAACAGGTTTTTGATATCATTACAGACTTGATCCCGCGCCTTCCTAACCAGGCACGGATCCAATGGGGGCCGGGGGGGGGGGGGGAAAGAAAATTTCCTTTGAAATTGAGACAAATGCTGAAAACAAGAAAGAAAAGTACGAAGGAGGTATTATACCCAGGTTTAATCTACGGCCTCGTAACGGACGGCCCGATCCCCACAGACATACTCGCAGTGGCACCGCATTTTTTTGGTTCACGTGTAAGCAAACCACCCTACCGCAACTGCGCGTGCATCAAGACATTCTCCTGGCCTGCACATGGGTCTCTCGCACTCCATCAACAGCCGGTAAGCTCTGCATAGGAGGTTTACCATATGCACACGAGTAGGCCGTAAAAGAATATTTAAAAATGCTTAAAATATCCGGGTTTCAGCACTTAATATCAACAGATTTTGTTCAAGATCACAATCATTGCTCAGAATGTTCAATTTTCAGGACAAAATGCATGAAATTTCTTTAAAAAATTAGCTCGCGCTGCGCGCACTTTCAATTACGGCTTATTTATGAGATTATTATATATTCATTTATGTTTTGCAAGAATAATGCTAACAAGAGTCTATCAGGACCACCCCTTGATATAAAAAAAAATCAACTTTGAGCCGCCGATCGGGGAAAATGCGGGAAAAAAGTTGTTCGCCCCCCCACTTTTGGCAAAAGCTGGATCCGCCCCTGTTGACATTTTCTGCTTGAACTGGGACTAAAGACATTCACTGCGATAATACTTTGTTGAAGAAAAAAATTGGGAAAATGCCAATTTTTAACATGATGAAGAAACAGGAATTGCGTGCAAACCATGAATTGAATCATTCAAGCGAAATTAAGCGTGCCTTGGTACTTTTTGTTGGCGAAATATGTCATAAATCTCTCTGTTGATCGTCGTAACGGATGATATAATGATAAGGATTCATCAACCTACAGTAAAAAAAGGAAGAAAACCTTTTATGTCATAAAGCAAACGATTGCGAATTCCTTTAGGTTGTTGTGCTTGTATGACCTCTTTTGAAAGATTTCCATGGTTATCGGTTGGTCTATTACCACTTGGTCCTATTTTCAGTTTATCCAACTTCGTAGTCTAAACCCATTTCGTCTACAACCCGTTTGTCTCATTATTCATTTTGTCTAATTCGCACTTGGTCTTATACCAAATAGGTCTAATATTCACTTCGTGGTCTAAACCTATTTCGTCTACAACCCATTTGTCTCATTATTCATTTTGTCTAATTCCCACTTGGTCTAATATCAAATAGGTCTAATATTCACTTCGTGGTCTAAACCCATTTCGTCTACAACCCATTTGTCTCATTATTCATTTTGTCTAATTTGCACTTGGTCTAATATCAAATAGGTCTAATATTCACTACGCCCAATTTTGCCGATTTTATTATGGTCTGCCTACCACTTAGTCTAATTGCCATTCGGTCCAATTGTAACTTGGTATAATAACCAGTCAGGCTACTTATATCATTTAGCATAATTGTCGCATTGTGTAATGACCGTTTCATATATTATCATGGTATATACATGTAATTCACATTCGGTCTAATGCCGATTTAGGTTGAAATAAAATCATTCGTTATACTTAATTTCATCTAAAAAAAAGTAGGCTATGGTTTTTTCGGATGGATATTTATACTGTGTATCACTTATAATGCCTGCCTCAGGAGGGTTAAGGGTGTTGGTGGGCACAAAACCTCATTGCAGGCCTACCAATTGTAAGATGACCGCTCATCGTGTAAGTTATGATTCTCCTTAACATTTTAGACGGTTTGATTCAGCACTTTCTTTAGGTCTTTCAATTTTTTTTAGGCCTAGTGACAAGAGAAGGTAGACGACTATAGTCTCGTCGACCATGTGGAGAAAAGATACACCACTGTCTGTATAGATTGTAAGCCATTACATAGCCTAACTAGCTATGTACAGGCGCGCTGATTGGTTGTTGCTTCCACAGTACAGAGGCGCAGTTGCACAACAATTATAGCGCTGTTACTATGATAATTGAATTTTGCACACGAACCGCAGATTTACCATCCCCATGGCAAAATTTCATTGCCTACAGGGTACATGGACGTGCCTGTTCTAATTTCTTTTGCATTCATGATATATGAAAAGACCTGTCAAGATAATCCCAATAAAATTCAAACCTCACATTTCAGATGGGAAATCATGGGGGTTGCCGGTTTGAGATAAGTAAGTAATTAAGAAAATATTGTACATTCATCATGGTTTATTCAATTTCATATTGCAAAATGGCCGTTTTGAACAAAGTGTGTTCAAAATATAATCAACTCATTCAACTGCATGAAAACAGTGTATCCTAGGTGTGAACGCAATATGACACAGTGTAATGCGTGTATCACATTGATTGATGACGAATTTTTTTTTCATTCCAAAATTTCAACAAAGTTATAAAGTAAAGCCAAATATAATATTACGTTATATATATATATATATATATATATATATATAATATACAAATCATGATCTTTCTTGTAGAAATTAAATGTAAATCATTGTAATGGTACACAGTTGAAACACAATTATGATCCGCAATGTGTGATCACAATTGTGTTCACATAATCACATAATCGAAGACAACTTACCGTGTCACACTTAATCGGCTTTTGAATCGGCTTTTTCATAGCGTGTAAAAAAACGCGATTAACTTACATCGGCTTGCGGTTCAGAACCGGCAATTTGCATCACCAAAGTAGTAGGTTCTGAACCTTGAGCCGATGCACAATCGGCTTTTTACTACATGTAAACAGAAAGCCGTTTCTGTATCGGCAATTTGTGCGCATTTTATTTACTTTACTATTGTGACGTAATTGTAAGCGCACTGATCCAGCGTTGTATTTAGTATGACGTATATTGTTGGTGTGTGTATCATTACAGGTTTTTGCATCGGCTCGCGGGTCTGAACCGCGAGCTGTAACAACGTGTAAACGCAAACCAAAAGCCGATTCTGCATCGGGTCAATTCCAGCGTAACGGACATGACGTTCAGACAAATTTTTGTAATTCAAAAGTTTATACAGTAGAATTAGCAGTCTTTTGATAATTGTTACTGAGCTTATCAGACACATTTAAGTATCAGTTACATACACATGAAATTTCAAATTGTTTCATTGAACAGTTGTTGAGATATTGCACTCTTTGTGAGCGTAACGGACATGACACGAAATGGACAAAGCATTTTTACCTCCAATTGCTTATCAAAATTCCTGTGAATTCTCAGATTGCATGCACCTGACATTGGTGTTAGTTTAACCTTAAGATCATGCTCTATCCATAAAATGGTGTTTAACAACAGTTTTGCAGTGCATTCTATATTCATAGCTCAAAATATAGCGTAACGGACATGACACACAAAGCGTAACGGACATGACAGTTTCGTCCACTTTTTGTAAGCGAATATAATTATTTTATTACAAGATATGGTACAAGTCTAATTGTTTACATGTTAAGGCTAGAGGTTAGAGACACTCATCACAACTGGTAATCTGTAATATCTCCCATTATTTTGCAATTTAAGAGGGGGGCTTTTCATACAATATTTATAAAACAAAAAAATGTTTAGAAAAATCTCTTTTACACCATTTAACAACAGATAGAGAGTATTTTCCAGTTACTACCACCCTCTACACCTAATTAAAAGAGAAAAAGTTGATAGTAAAGATTATCTTTTATTCATGGCTTACTATTTGATAATATACACTAGCGTAACGGACATGACACCCTTACGAAGTGAACTTCATTAGCACTTCTTAATTTCAAAGTGAAAGAAATATGAATAATGAATGAAATTATGTAACAGCAAAGTACATTCTTAAGAAAAATATGTAGATATTATTGGCAGGTATCATTAATTTCATAGCTATAGCCTACATTATATTTTTATATAGAATACAATGTTTATCGTACCACTACGGCACACTGAGAAGACCAATCTCATTTTTTGTGAGAAGAAAACAAATGTACTAGACCTGTATAAATCCAAGATGAACATATTATGAAATGTATTTTATGATAAAGAATATGTAGTAGTATTAATGTCAGTTTTAAGATTAAAAAAATGACATTAAAAAGTATTTTAAAATTTAATAACAGTACCTGGGAACCAATTTTTCATCATCGATTACATGTATGTATGCCTTGAAAGGCAATTGAAATGTTTGCAAATTGCTTCTAAAATTATTTTTCATTCAAATTAAATATCATCCTGAGTATAATCATCCTTTCATGATCAAATCTTGGATGTTCTAAATCTTACGATCTTACTTGCTGACAAATGTGGCTGTATCTATTTTTTTTTGCATTGTCCGCGCTGCTTGTGTACAAATGAAGATACATCATTCAAATTGTGATTATGGCTGACCAAAATACTATAACGGCATAATTTATTGATCTCGCCACATTCCTTCCACAGCCCCTTTGCTTTGTGATATTGAAAAGAAGTGCCACTGTAGGTTCATGGATTCATAGAGCTACACCATGTAACACAGATATCTGATTCTGAATACAAACTTTTTTTTTTTTAATGTGACCCCGTGCCATCACTGTAGAAGTAGAGGTTGGTGAAAGTCAGATAGTTTGAAGCAATACCGTACATGTATCATCAATGATCATCAGCAATGATCTCATGAATTCACAAGTTGAAGTTTTATTATGCTCCAAACTGTCAGTGCAAACACCTAAGATAATCAATTGTATTGTTCAAACACAAATGATGCAGATTGTGATCTAAGTATGTTGCCAGATCAAGCTGCATCTTTCCTAATATTATGTGGCATACTGTTAATTCTCAGATAAATATACCAGAACAAGAGCTGAACTTTCATCATTCACTAACTTCTAAAAATTGATTGAATGACATGCAGATTCTAGGAGATATTACATCCAGCTATCCTCAAGCAATTGAGACTGACCTCAGTCTGTGACACTAAGCCTAATATTTTGTTTTTGTGAATGCTGCCTTTTGTCATATATAAGGCGTCATGTCCGTTACGCAAATTGTCATGTCCGTTACGCCATTTTTATGAAAATGAGAAATGGTAAGGGAAAATGATTGCTACACATGGTAGGGGGTTTAATTCTAACATAGAATCTGAATTTGCAGTACCTTTAGACAGATTTCCTGTAAGCTATGAAAACTTTAAGTGAAAAACGTAACGGACATGACACTGATAATGGTAAAGAAATCACACAAATCTGAGGACAGATTTCTCTAAAATTGATGAATGGCATAAAATTTAACGATAATTTTCTGTTGATTTAAACATTAATCAACTATTCAAAAGTTAAAAGAGACCTCTGGGACCTTGTTTGCTTTTAGTAGAGACAGGAAAGATGAATTGTTTAAAAATAGCCACATTTTTTACATTTTGCAATTTACTATTCTATTTTTTTGATGATGGAAAAAACTATAAAATCTTATGAATATTGCGATTATTCTATTAGAAATTGGTACTTTATAGATTACTTTTTAAGAAAATTTGACTGCTTAAGTGAAATCTGAAACTTCATTTTTTCTCTAAAGTGAACATTTTCCATGGAATTGCCCATCGGCTTTTGGTTCTGATCCAAAAGCCGATGAAGTGTTGTCACGTATGTACTGCGCTCATCCCAGGTGAAGAAAAAGGGTACCTGGTATGAATTTATTTCTTGAAACGCGTCTATAGTACATGGGCAATTAATCCAGGGTAATAAAGCTCCGATTATTGTAGAGCCGCTGAAAGACATCTTACATTTTGGTCTGGACAAAGGCACCGTGTAGTTTTATACTTACTAAAATCATCATTGGGATTGAGATCTTGAAATTTCAAGCAAAATGGGTAGGGTAACGAATAAATAGTTGATTATTTCTGATTAAGGGTGTAAGTC
Source organism: Lytechinus variegatus (assembly GCF_018143015.1). NCBI lineage: Eukaryota > Metazoa > Echinodermata > Echinoidea > Temnopleuroida > Toxopneustidae > Lytechinus > Lytechinus variegatus. Next base: position 15,261,319 of record NC_054745.1, on the reverse strand, counting down.
TATGGAAAATAGTTATAAAAATAAATAATTGCTTGGATATGCTGCTTCTCTTTGCAATGCAAACTATTGTCTCTGTATATGAGGCATCCCCCCCCAGAATGGCGGTGGAGTGGGTGATGGTACGTAGGGAAGATTTTGAATCTTGTGTTTGGTGTAGGGTATATAAGACCACGTTTTCTGTCTTTGGAGCATGCCGAATTCGAGCTTTACTGTTAAAGCCTTAAAAATAATCGTGTGCATCAGACAATAATATTACATCAATTCATATTCAAAATAAGGGGCGTCAATCTACTGCCGTAGAATAAACATGTCTATATTTGGTAAAAATAAATGATACGTTCATTTTGATTGGTTGATTAATTGCTTTGCATGTAGTAACGTGGTAATAAAATTTCGTACCTTGCCGTGTATAAAATTAAGTGCCTTCAAGTCGATTTAGTCAGTTTAGGACCTAGCTGAGGTTACAAGTACATTGATGGAATTATATTGTCAAGGAATGTTTAAACACTTTGAATTGAATTGGACTATGCGAAGGATAGAGTGATTGTACATCGAGGCCGATTGTATTTCTCCTAAACAAGTGAATGTCTTCCAAGATAATTTATGTTTGAACAACTATTTGCATTTATCATCCAACTTCAAGTTCGTCATCTTAAAACTAGGTACGTTATCTACGGTGCTGACAGCTGAGGCCAATATTCTCCACTCACAATCCAGAAGCTTTACTGCAAGTTGAATAATAAAAAAAAAGAGGAGAAGAGTGAGAAAATATTTGTGCCAAAGCTAATAAAGTGTCTATATCCACTTGGCTTAAAATCAGTTGGTCAACCTATTTGATTGTCTAAAGCACGTTGACTAAACCCATTTTGGTAATTAATTTGGTCTATATACTTGCTAATTTTACTATTAGTTTTTGTGTTTGTCTACCGATATTGTGGTCTCTTTCCAGTTGGCCATGTATCCTATACCAGCGGATCCAGCTTCCGCCAATGGGAGGATATTTTAATCCACATTTTCCCCGATCGTCAGCTAAAAACTTTTTTTTTTTTTTTTTGGGGGGGGGGGAAATCTTAACTGTAGTCTAATTTTCAAGTACAAGGAAGGTAAGGTATATCCTAAAGCTTAATTTAAAAATGATAGTGCGAAGAGCCAGTTGAGTTTTTTTATTCAAGCCTAATGACCTATAAAAGAAACTCTAAAACTCATTTGCAGGGACTCATGAAGAGACAGGGGAAGGCGGGGTAAGTTGTGACAGTTTTTTTGCATGTTAGAATTGATATGATTAATAATCTTGTCGAAATAAGTACCTTGCCTTGAAATATAATTCTTCTGAAATATTTTTCACCTATACATAACTTTCTACCCCCACACTGAAAGTCATTGTCACCTTTGAAAACAGAGGTGTCAAATGGCTCAACTAGCCCCATCTTTGGGGTTAGTTTGAGCCACTTTCTGGGGTAAGTTGAGTCACAAAAACTATGTAAAAATGTATGGGGGAGAACAAGCATGTCAATTCTTTGTTTAAAGTCTTTTCACTTGCTAATTCTCTATAAATACTAACATCCTTTAAAAGGAAAAGGGCAGTCATCTAAATTTGCTCCTTTCAGCCTGCATTTCAATCGATTTTTATGGTTTGTTTGTTTTTTAACATACATTACCATAAGAATTACCATGGCTCAACTTGCCCCGTGCTGTTTGGCCCAACTTACCCCAGTCCGAACTTGGTGCGATAATTTTGTATCCACACATTTATTATGCATCCATCATATAAAAGACTATGACAAGAATGAAGATCCATACCTGGACTATTGTTGTTATCATGTCTTTATTATATTTAAAGACGTGTGTGTGTATCTATTTCACCCTCTTTTTTTACTTTTTTGGCTGAAATTCATATTTTTCCCTCTAAAAAACTACTTTTTGTTTCAAAGTTGAAAACAATGTGGTGGGTTTAGGGATTATGCTATGGGTCATCAATACATGACACTACCAACAATTTCTGACTCATTATTGGCCTGGGGCTGGTGGCTCAACTTGCCCATATATGCTCAACTTACCCCGCCTTCCCCTACATATCTCATCAATCATAATTGCGAGCGCGTAGCGCGAGCTGAAAGGTTTTGGCGACCCGTCCTATATAAGAAAATGTATTATTCTCAACACTCTTTGTAGCCATGAACAAACTGAGTATGTAAAAAAAAAACAACCGATGAGAGAGTAAAAAGCGAATTGAAATTCTTTCAGAGTTAAAACGGGTCTATTCACATTTTTTTTATTATGGAAAGGATGGTTATATGGCGTTTATCTATATTTGCCACTCTCCACCCAAGTGTAGTAAATAGGTACCTGGTAGAAGGGAATTCCTTGAATGATCGGACATCAGAATAGCCGTTCTAAAGCCGGGGCAATGTGCAGCCCTTAAACTGTAGTAAGCGCTAGACACACATAGAATTGTTTTATGCAGGTAGTATAGACATTTATACAACCAATGATTATCCCGTGCATGAGCTAGTAATTTGTGTAAGCTTAACCAACTGCAAGTATAGTCTATAAAGTTTATTAAGGCATTTTATGAATGTTTTAAGCAATAGTTGAAGGCGTTATACCATTGTGTTGCTCAAACTTTAAGCTTTATAGCTTTGGCTAAATTAGTTGTATAAATATTAGGCCACTATTGGTTAATTTTAATGTTTTAACTAGTAATAATTTCTTAAATTACTAGTATTGTTGTTTAAAGAGGCTGTAATTATTTTAACTCGTTTGCTCAAATTTACGGTTAAATTTAATCACACCTGATTTGGCAGGTTAGATGTGAGTAGTTTACAGTATCTTTAATCATAGTGTTCACCGTACTATTAAGAACAATATACTGTAATTTTGGAGATTTTAATTTGCTACGTCGAAATACTATTTTTTTTCATTAGTATTTTAGTGTTTGACCCGGTGGGGGGGGGCACTCACATTATATTGGTGTTACGGGGACGTGCCGCTTTGATGCCCCCTTTTTCAGACCTAATTTTCAGTTTTCCATACTCCAAACGACAAAAGTTCATTCAGAAGCCGCCCAGTCCCGCTCGCCAGACCCCCGTTACGATCTCAGTTCCAAGCGATCCCGTTCCGTAGACCCTTTTTTCACACCGCGCGGTATATATGAAGTTCCCAAGAGCCCGTATACTATACCCTTTTAGTAAGTTCCTTAGACCCCCATTTCAGAGAATTGTGAGGCACATCCCCATCAAAAAATAATTTGAGTGCCCCCCGTGCATGTCCAATAGCCTGTTGACTAACGAGAGAGTAGTCTGCAAAATAATGCTGTAAATTCACTTGTTCAATTTGCAAGAACATGAGAATGCCTGCATTATAAAGGGATGGTCCGGGCTGGAGATATTTATATCTAAATAAATAGAGTAAATTTCACGAAGCAAAAAGGCTGAAATTTTCATTAAAATCAGGCAAAAAATAACGAAGTTATTGAATTTTAAAATGTATCTATATTTCATGAAAACAGTTATATGAACATCATTATGAATATTCATTAGGTGGGCAGGTGATGTCGCATCCATACTTCTCTTTCACTACATGAAATCATAAATGTTTCATTTTTTCAACTTGAATTTAATTAAAGTCCATCTTTTCAGTTTAATGCAATATAAAAAGCCAAGGAATGTTGTGCAAAAGTATCGAATGTACATTCTTCTTATTTCTTGCTTAGTGTGATCGCTTTGACTTTTGTGCCAATTGAGAATAAGTATGCAAAAAGCAAAGCCCTCCTTCATATGTTTGCTCTAATATCAAAATTTTCAGATTTTTTGTTTGTGAGCGAAGTGAAAACTTTGAATGTTGGAAAAAAGGAAGGGGAGCGGATTTCGTTTTCTTTCTTTTTTTTACATCATTATCAAAAATAAGAGTGAAATCATAAAATATGTAAATGAAATGCATATAACATTAATTTTTTATGAGAAAGGAAAAAGGGTCTTTTTTTTAGCCTACTCAGTCATCCAGTTTATCTTCTTAAACTTGTAACCTATACAGGTCTTATGAGTTAGGAATGGTCATGCCTGATAGTACTAGTAATGGAGAATTTTCCTTCCTCTCTTTTTGAACTTTGCTAACTTTTCCAAAGTACTCAGTGTTTTAAAACAGAAAAAAATGTTGCACGAGACACGATGAAAGGAAAAAAAACATTTCATCTGTTTATGAGACCAAAATATTGAGAAGAGAGAAATTATATACAATTAAACCACTCTTTTTTCTCTCTCTTTCCTGCTCGATGAATATTTTACATGTACCAATAAACGAGAAGAAATAAGTAGGAGAAAAATTATTGATTTGTCTATATTTCTTAAGTAGAAAGGCCTCGTCTGTATTCGATATTTGATGTGTAACCTATTTTCAAAGAATATATTGATGATTCTATTATATTTTCTGATGGAGTCTCCATTCAATGTAGTTGATTTATTTGAAAGCTAAGAAACAAAGAAATTCTGTCACTCTTAGGTAGGATCATTTTATCTTAATTCCTTTTTGCTATACCGATTATAAGTGTGAACACGAATAATGTTAGTTTTTCTAGCAGAGACTCCGTTCGGAGAGGTTATGTTTTGATTTCATACGCACTACTACAACATGAAACAATCTATTATAATTGTCTTTATGTCGGTATATATATATGTATGTATATATATGAACTGTTACTTGTAGAACGCTACAATTTATATCAAGCAATTCCCCTTTTTGGGAATGCACAGATTTGTTTTGCAATGTTAATAGTCTGCATTGTCTCGTTTTCTCAAGGTACTTTATTAACAAACACAATTATGATAGGAGTGTTAAGAGGTCATGTTTTATCTGCCTTATTTCAAATCCTAATGATATACGACAGGTGTTTAGCAGTTTTTTTTTCAATGACAATACTTCACAGAGTTTGGTGTAGGCCTCTGAAAGGTATTCATGTACAAAGAATAGACTTTGAGTGTTCAGTAATTTGTATGTCCCTATTACAAAGACAGTATAGTTTCTTTTCATATGCAGCGTCTGGCTTTTTCAGTATGCACGCCAGTTTGGCATGTTTAGTAGTTATTCATGTTATTCGAACGATTGTTTTAGCCAAACTTTTATATTCTCATAATAACACATATATTTATTAAGAGTTTCATCAAAATTGGTTATGAAATAAGAAAGTTATGGGAGTTCGAAAACTCTTTCACTTTCTATGAGCATCCTTAAATTGGCAAACGTGCTTCAAAATGGCTTATTTTGTGGACAACTCTCCATTTGTTTTGTACACAAATTTTCAGATTTTTCTCATTATCTTTCAAATTGCACCTTGCCTCCTTCTCAGCACAACACATGTCATAGGAAAATATAATCCACACCATATATGTCAAGGTCAGGAAGAGACAATATGAAATATATAAAATAAAGGGGAAAATCTGAAAATATGTGTACAAAACAAATGGAGAGTTGTCCACAAAATAAGCCATTTTGAAGCACGTTGCATGGATTTTGGTTTCCTTTAACTATTTCGAATGTACTTCTTCTCTATTTGCCATGGCTAAGAACAAATCACCCGGTAAAAACGGAATAACCGTCGAATTTTATTATCATTTTTGGAGCAAACTTGGACCGTTGGTCGTAGATACTCTTAATTACAGTTTTGAACGAGGAATGATGTCTGCGTCACAGAGACAAGGGTATAATTACACAAATAGAAAAAAGGGAAGGATAAAATATTTATTGAAAATTATAGGCCCATAACTCTCTTAAATGTTGATATCAAGATCGGCTCCAAAGCCTTAGCACAGAGATTGAAAAATATTTTACCATCTATCATTCATCCTGATCAAGTAGCTTTTGTTAAAAATAGATACATAGGTGAAACCGTGTGAACAGTATACTTGAGACAATGTTCTATACTAGACTTAAGCGTTTGGGCGGTATTTTATTAAGCCTCGATTAAAAAAAAAACATTTGGCTCATTGAACCACCAGTTCTTGATAGAAGCTTTGAAATGTTTTAACTTTAGAAATTTTTTGTGCAATTTTGTGCAATTTCGTCAATGTTCTTTACAAAAATATTGAAAGCTGTGTGATGAACAATAACGTTTCAACTGGATATTTTACGGTAGAAAAAGGAATACGACAGGGGGATCCTTTATCTCCATATCATTTTATATTGGCTATAGAAACGCTAGACATAAACATAAGAAAAATGAAAAAATTCAAGGCATAAGATTAAAAATACTCATGAAATTAAGTTGTCTATGTACGCCGATGACATAACGGTTTATTTGTCAAACTTTGAGTCGTATCATCACCTCAAGGAAGCTCTAAATGATTTTAATTATGTTCATCACTCTCACTGAATTACGATAAGACGAAAGCAATGTTTATAGGACAATTCAGTTTGAAAAACCCATCTATACCAATAGATATAAAGTTTTTTTTAACGTTTTGACAATTCTTGGAATCGACATCTCTTACTCTTTTGAGGATAGAATGGCGCAATTAAAAACAATTTTATCCAACATTAAATCTCAACTAAATTTATGGAAAGCCAGGAATTTATCATTATACGGGAAAATCCAAATTGTAAAAACTTTTGCTACCTCTCAGCTGTTATATGCAGCCAGCATATTATCTATACCTTATTCATTTATTAATAAGGTGAGCACATTACTGAATGAATTTATTTTAGTAGACTTTAGTAGACTTAGTAGTAGACTTAACTGCAAAAAAGGGGTAAACGCTGTATTTGTTAGTACAAATGTCCCACTTGGCACAAATGTTCCTTGAGTCAAAAGAAAAGGATTCATCCAAAGAGTCACGCTGTATCTATGCAAATAAGCAAGTAATTTGCATAAATTTGCATATTAGGTCGATATAGTGAAAACAAGTATTTAAGAATATATATTTAACCAAAACTGCCCTAAAATTGGAAATAAAGACTTAGGGTAAGAAAGGAAGATAATTGACATAAAATGATTGGGATATCCTTGTTTATTACTACCTAATTAACATGAATTATGCAAATTGTAATTTAAAACAGTATCTTTTTCATGAATCCTGAACTGTTTAAAAAACAGCAATTATTACACAATGTCAACATTCTACATGAAAGAGCATATATTAGCGAAAACATCGATATGCTTCATGACAGTATTAGCGTCTGAATTTGCTTAGAAAGAGGGAAAATATGTCAAAATGTATGACGTGATATTGCGCTAAAACGAGACCAAAACAACCTTTATGTCACAGTCACACTCATGAATCGGACAATAAAGCGATCAATGGTATGTCATTCGAGATAACACAATCCTAACACAATAGTTTCCATCGGCTTCTCGTATCGCTTTTGTTGGTGTGTCTGCCACACCGTAATCTATACGGGCAAAATGTATTCCGTCATCGGTAAAACACTATTATTTTTTTTCTAATTTGTTTCTCTTGGAAAATTTACAGGAGACATTGCTTTGCAGGTTATACTGCTTTAATGAAGCTCTGGCACATGAATCATGACGAATGTACCCCACCTCAATCCATATTTTAACTTTGTTAAATTATATATCTTTTGGAGACCCCGAAGTGGCAAAACTGCATTCCCCGCGGCATTCCCGCTACTTTACAAAACCAGTTTGACTTGTATTATCGACTTGGAAAAGACAGATGTATGAGACATCAGTTAACATGTTCTCTGAAGATAGTTTTTTTTATTTACTCCTACGTCCACGGGAGCCCTCTCTGTATTTCGACACTAAAATTAAAAAAAAAAAACGTGTTTTAAAGCGACCGGCAAGGCAAATTGCGTTTTTGGTATAATTAAGCAACTGTTATATCTATATTTCATATTTATCTATATTAATGTCATTATTAATATTATTATCATTATTATTGTTATTTTTATTGTTCTGCAGTTTGTAATAATGCTCTTGCACAGTAAAGGCTATAACCCAACAGGAGCATGCCTAGGATACCCTTTCCCCTTTTGGTTTTATGTATTCAAAAATAGTTTGTCTTTAGAACTCTTAAAAGATTACTTTTGTTTCTATTGATATCTTAGAATAGATTGAGGAGAAAAAATCTACAATAGACATGTAAAAGAGCTGTGGTACATTGAAGAAAAGCCACACGTAAGCTCTAAAATACTCAAACCCCTTTATCGATTCCACTCTATATTTTAGAGCCCATTCGGAAGAAAGATGCATTTCTACTACACACAGTAAAGCCTCTTTACTTTCTCATCAAAAAATGGAAGGCATTGTTTTATATCGCATAAAATAAGTTCGTGTACATGACGGTGGCCTGTCGAAGTTGCCCAACCCTTTATTTTGTTTTGACAATATATATTTAGAATATCGCCTAAATGAAGCCCTCATCTGGAAAAGGGCACTTATGAAAGGCACCATCTACATTATATAGAGGAGGCCCTGGTACTTGGAAGCGGGGGGCTGAAGCACCCTCAAGATTTTGCGGAAGAGGGGGGTGGGGGTATGCTGCGTGTGTTATTCTCGATACACATCACCCCCTGGAAATCCGGCAGATGTGACAAAACGAAAAAAAAAAAAACGTTACCAAAAAAAATTCATTTTGTAGTTCAATCCTTTTTGTTTATTTGCTTGTTAAATTTCTTGATGTAAATTTGAAAAGCAAAAAAGGTTCAATGTAAAATTTTGGTCCCAAGAAATTTAACAAGCTTCAGCACCCTCTTCCCAGTGCCAGGGCCTCCACTATATAATGTAGATGCTGCTTTTAATAAGTGCCCTTTTGCAGATGAGGGCTTCATTTGGACCATATTCTAAATATATATTGTCAAAACAAAATAAACGGTTTTGGCAACTTCGACGGGCCACCGTCACGTGCAAGAACTTATTTTATGAGATATAAAACAATTCAATTATTTCATTTCCATTCAAAACATAATACAAAGTAATATAAAGCAATACAAATCAAGTACAATTTTATACAAGGGCATTCTTCGTAAAACAACAACAACAAAAAAAAACAGTATAATATTTAAAGAGCATAAATGGAAATGGAAATAATAATAACATAACAATAGTAATAACAGAAATAATAATAATAAGAGTAATAATAATTATAATAATATCAATAATGATGAATGCAAATATAAAAATATAGATATAAAAATTGCTTTATTATACAAAAAAACGCAATTTGCCTTGCCGATGGCTTTAAAACACGATATTTTTTTATTTAAAGTCGAAATACGGAAAGGGGATGGGGTAAATTCGGAGGGTTCCCGTGGGCGTAGGCTTAAAAAAAAAAAAAACATGTTGACTGATGTATCATACATCTGTATTTTCCTAGTCGATAATACAAGTCAAAACTGGTTTTGTAAAGTGGCGGGAATGCCGGGGGATGCAGTTTTGCCACTTCGGGGTCTCCAAAAGATTTTAACAAAGTTAAAATATGGATTGAGGTGGGGTACATTCGTCATGATTCAAGTGCCAGAGCTTCATTAAAGCAGTATAACCTGCAAAGCAATGTCTCCTGTAAATTTTCCAAGAGAAACAAATTAGAAACTAATAAAACAAAATTAATAGTGTTTTACCGATACCGAAATGCATTTTGCCCGTATATATCATAGATTACGGTTTGGCAGACACACCAACAACAGCGATACGAGAAGCCGGTGGAAGCTATTGTGTTGGAATTGTGTTATCTCGAATGACATACCATTGATCGCTTTATTGTCCGATTCGTGACTGTGACTGTGACATAGAGGTTGTTTCGGTCTCGTTTTAGCGCAATATCAGGTCATACATTTTGACATATTTTCCCTCTTTCTAAGCAAATTAAGACACTAATACTGTCATGAAGCATATCGATATTTTCGCTAATATATTCTCTTTCATGTAGAATGTTGACATTGTGAATTTATTGCTTTTTTTTTAAACAGTTCAGGATTCATGAAAAAATAATCTGTTTTAAATTATGATTTGCATATTTTATGTAAATTAGGTAATAATAAACAAGGATACCCAATTATTTTGGATCATTTGTTTTTTGCATGCCCTAAAATAAGATCTTTTTGGAATGCGTTGCGTATATGAGAGATGACTGACTTTAACCCTAATTTTTTTCCTTTCACGAGATAATATTTTATTTGGATTACTAGAACCACTTAGTCCATCCAACTTAGCATTTAATTTTCTAATTTTACTTGGTAAAAAATATATTTTGCAATGTAAATACCAAGAGACTCTCCCTAGTTCAAAACAATTTAATTATTATCTTATAAAGTTACTGAAGAAATTATTGCAAAAAAAGAAAAATAAACTCAATAAACACAATGTAAAATAGCAAAACATAAAGTTTTCTTTCCATAGCATAAATTGAAGATTACTATTTTGTGTAATCTTCTTTTTGTGACTTTTTAAAAAATCTTCTGTTCACGTTGTAGTGGTGTTTTTTAATGTCATACTTTCGGTCATGTTAATACATGAAAATGTCACATTTTTGGGGTTGCGCTATACCCCGGCGATGCCGCCAGGTCGACGCTGTACCGTTGGGTATTACCGTACCCATTTTCTTCGTTTAATGGAGCGTCCTGTGTCGGCAGCGCTTGGGTACAATTTTCTTGTAAATTAAGATTATGTTGTATGTACTTATACAATGTTCTGTTTGATTGAAGTGCAACGATATGTTTTGTATACTTTATTTTTGTGACGAATAAAAACTGCAAAGATAAAAAAGTTAATCCAATCTTTAGAAGAGACAATCCTAACGAAAGAAGTAATTACCGTCCCATTTCCTACTTCCAACTATATCTAAATTCTAGAAAAAAGAAACAGTTGGCACGAGACCTTATAAAGTTATAAACAAATACAACATTCTAAATTGTAATCAATATGGTTTTAGAAAAAAAAAATATTAACAGACTTAGCTTTACTTGAAATTTAAAAAAAAATGCCATAGCGAACAAAGAACACGCAATTGGCATATTTTGCGATCTTAGTAAAGATTTGACACACGTAACCATGATATTTTACTCTCCGAGCTCAACCAATATGGAATACGAGGTCAATGTTTCTCATTTTTTAAAAGACTACTTAAATAATCGAAGACAATATATGTCAATTTAACAGTTGCACTCTGATTCTCTTTTAGTTCGGTGTGGCGTCCCTCAAGGTTCCATTTTAGGCCCACTTTTATTGTTACTCTATAGTAACGACATTAGAACCTCCTCTATTTTGTCCTCGTTTTATTTACCGACGACGCCAATATATTTTATTCTCATAGAGACCTTAATTCTTTAAACAATATCACGAATTGTGAAATAGATAAAGTATCAAACTGGTTCAAAGCCAATTAAGTCTCGCTTAATTAAAAAAAAACACACATCTTATGTATTTCAGACACCGTTCCCATGATGTTAACACACCGATTAACATTAAAGGACAAGTCTACCCCAACAAAAAATTGATTTGAATAAAAAGAGAAAAATTCAACAAGCATAACACTGAAAATTTCATCAAAATCGGATGTACAATAAGAAAGTTATGGCATTTTAAAGTTTCGCTTATTTTCAAGAAAATAGTTATATGAACGAGCCAGTTGCATCCAAAATGAGAGTGTTGATGACATCACTCACTCACAATTTCTTTTGTATTTTATTATATGAAATATGAAATATTTTGATTTTCTCGTCATTGTCATGTGAAATGAAATTTCATTCCTCCCTGAACACATGGAATTCCATTATTTTAACATTTTGTGCTTCAGGCAATCAGGTCCTAATCATCAAATTCGTAAAAATTGACATATGGTATAATTCAAACAATAAAAATCAAAATAAATAGTGAGTGACGTCATCGACTCTCTCATTTGGATGTAACTGGCTCGTTCATATAACTATTTTGTTGAAAAAAAGTGAAACTTTGAAATGTCATAACTTTCTTATTTTACATCCGATTTTGATGAAATTTTCAGCATTGTGCTTGTCTGATTTTTCTCTATTGATTTAAATCAACATTTTCTGAGGTGGACTTGACCTTTAACATTGACGGCACCTCTCGAAAACAGAAAAAAAACAATCTTAATATTTAGGTGTAATTATGGATGAATGTTTGACTCAGGGGCGGATCCAGCTTTCGCCAATAGGGGGGGGGGGCCGAAAAATATTTTGATCAACATTTTTCTCGCCTTTAGCCGCTACAATTTGGCTTTTTTGTTGGTTTTTCAGGGGGTAGTCCTAACTAAAGACTGACGTTTTAAGTATATGTTAGTTTTTATTGCTATAAACAATATAAGGTATCTCATGTGGTCTTAATATATAATGCGAGCGCGAAGCGCGAGCTAAAAATCTTTGATATTATATGTCCTTAGAACTGAAGATTCAGAGCAGCTTCTATTATCATGAACAAAGATAAGTATCCAACTAAACAATGCGAGCGCGAAGCGCGAGCTGAAATTTTATCATATAGAACGTGAAAAGTGATTCAAATAGGACTGTTTTTAGTGGTTAATGAAGAGGATACAAGTATCACCAATTAAATAATGAGTGAGAAGCGCGAGCTCAAAATTTCTGATATTCCGACCTGAAAAATGAACAGTCTAAGCACGTTTTTATTCAAATAAACAAGCTGTGTGTCTCAAACAATTAAATGCGAGCGCGAAGCATAAGCTTAATTCTTTATATATACTGACATGATAAAGGGCATTTTGACAAATTTTGGTAAGAATTTCCAAAGAGGATAGATATCTCACAAATAAAACAATGCAAGCGCGCAGCGCGAGCTGAACATTTTGATAATTTGGGTAAATCAAACAAAATAATGAAGGCTTGATGTGCGAGGTAAAACATTGTGTGCAAATTGATATCAGAACTGGATATATATATATATATACAGTGTGTATCAAAAAAAAATTACACTTAGAAAAAATCCTGTAAAATTATCGTGAAGATTTTTTTCACATTTTAACATTGGTACTGATCCATTTAAGCAAATGACGATATAACTGTTGAAAGATATTTCCGCTTGAGTGAGCACCACTTACTTTAAAAAGTTAGTGAAAAATGATTTGCGCAGAACTTTAAAATAGTTATGTGAATAAAAGTAGACCTGAATCACGGAAAAAAAATTTAATTTAGCTAGTAAATTGATTTCAAGATATCTTCTATCTTTTTTTAACCCGTTTCCTTGTCCAAAACACTTCGAAGAGTGCATTTCACCCCTACCCACTCCCCGACACACCGAGGCCATCGTGCCGATATTTGCTTTACACTGAGCTGTGATTTACATGAAATGGTTTAGGCTTGATTTTTATTTTGTTAATCATTGTCAAGCTTGGAAAAAGTGTGGAGAAACAAGTATTAAATGAAAAATGAAATATTAACCCACATTAAATGATAAAAAATTAGTGAAAAAATGCTGGAGATGTCTGATATAAATTTTTGTTCAGATTCAATTACATGTACACTCCTCTCCAAAAGTTTGGGAACACCTGCATTCAGTGTGTGTTTTTCTATATACTTGGTAAACTTTGTTGATATTCGGGCTCATAGCACAGTTGAATTTTTGTTTTAAAGTGAATATTATACAGCAGTGTAAATTTTGTTATTGATTCAAACATATTTATACTCTTAAATGGCTGGCTACCAGTCAAGATGGCATTCTCTCAAAATGCTAACTTATTTTATAACATGCAGTTATTGCAGTTATTCAGAGCTTTTACACTAATACATGTGCAACTTCATTCATTTTTCCTTTTCCTAGTCAGAAGTCAGACACAAAAATAAAATTTAACAATACTCAGTGTTCCACTGATATGGAAAAAAAATAAATAAATTTTATTGTATAAACGTAAAAGACAATAAATCATATATTTCTTTTGAATAACCACAATAACAATCAAAAGGGCGTCAGTTTGTTTTTCTTGATCATGGAAACTCATTTATTTACTGGTTACTGGGGCGGCCAATCCATGATTTCCAGGACTTGTTTCTCTTCCTTTTTCTTCAAGTAGTCTTTGCATATACTTAACGTGTGTTTTGGGTCATTGTCTAGCTGGAAAGCGAATCCTTCTCCGATCAGGCGTTTCCCAGAAGGGATGGCCTTCCGTTGTAGGATTGAATGATAGCAGTGCTGGTTGAGGATACCCTCTACTCTGTGCAAGCTACCTACCTTTCCTGCACCAAAGCGACCCCAAACCATGACGTTACCACCACCATGTTTCACAGTTGGCTTGATGCACTGGGGTAGCATCTTTTCTCCCTTTCTCCGTCTCACATAGGTACTTCGCTTGCTGCCAAACACCTCAAACTTTGATTCGTCACACCAAAGAACCTTCTGCCACTGCTCCAAAGACCAGTCTTTATGCTTGCTAGCACAAGCAAGCCTTTTCTTCCGGTTCTTTTCTTTAAGGAGTGGTTTCCTTGAAGCCACACGGCCCATCAGCCCTGCTCCACAGAGACGCGTCTTCTAACAGTTGAAGAACATACAGGCATCTCACGGGTGTTGTTGAGGTCAGCTGTAATCTGTGGGCAAGTCAGGCAACGGTTGCGTAGACTGCTAACCCGAATGTATTAATCTCAGCAGGACATGTTGTTTTGGCCTACCACTTCGTCTACTGTCCCTATGAGACCCAGTGGCCTCTTTGCATTTCAGGCTGTAGTGAACAGCATGGATACTGATCTTGAGTTTCCTGGCTATTTCTCGCATCGAGCAGCCTTCTTTCCTCAAAACTACAATTGACTGACGTGTTTCCAAAGAAAGCTGTCTTGTCTTAGCCATTTTAATTTTGTGACTGACTTCTGACTAAGAAAAACTGAATAGGCAAAATGAATGAAGGTGCACTGGAATAAGTGTAAAAAACTCTCAGTAACTTTTGAGTTCATGAATTTCGAATTGCACTGATGTCAACTCCACTTTCATGCATTTTCTTTAAAGGATTAGGAATTTGTCAAGTTCAGATGTCAGTTTTCCAGGATAAAGATGCAGATTTCCATAAATTAACTGTCTTATGAACAATACTGAGCAACAAATTCTGAGGACATCACAAAATAATGGGAAAAATTTCAGAATAGAACCCCAAACAGAACAATGTTAAAAGAAGTTAGCATTTTTTATAGAATGCCATCTTGACTGGTAGCCTGCCCACCTTGGCAGTTGGCAGCTGCACGTCTCCTAAGAGCTTTTAATTTGTTTGAATCAATGATAAAATGTACACTGGTGTATAGCCTTCATTTTAAGACAAAAATACAGCTGTACTATGAGGCTTAGCTTCAGTAAAGTCTATCAAAGTTTGAAAAAACATACACTGAAGGCAGGTGTTCCCAAACTTTTGGAGGGGAGTGTACGTCCTCAGATCCCGCTGGCACAAAAGGGTAAAGGTTGTGCTTACTGAGTGTAAGTGTTCAATTTGGGTGACAAAATGCTTGAATGTATCCGTTTTATTTCAATTGACTTAAAGTGCAAGGGAAATGTATGAGAAATGTTTCGCAGGGTAAGTTTGATTTCGCCCTTTCACCTTGACACAGCGTGAAAACGGGCATTTCTGCGCAAACAGATTTCTGCGAGCTTTACCAAAAATGGACAGTGCTCACTCAAGTGTGACATTCTGTCAAAAAAATTTACTTTCATTGAATAGATGAGACCCAAACCCAAGATTATATGTGAAAAAATTACCCACATGTTGTATATTTTTTAATTCCCAGGGTTTTTTCAAAGTGTAAACTTTTTTTGATACGCACTGTATATTTGTGTCATTTAACCCTCTTGAATGGGATTCATTACACAGGCAATGCGAGCGCGAAGCGCGAACGAAAAACAATTATATAACGTCTATTTTCCAATTCTTCCCCTCACCTTTTTTGTTTCCTTTCGGGGTCGGGCCGGTCGTTACGAGGCTGTAAATTACACATCATGGGTAAAATATCTCTTTCTTACTTTTCTTTCTGTTTTTCGTAGTTTCTATCAAGGTAAAGAGTACACTTTTTTGCAGGTTGTCAAAATATAGGGGGGGGGGGGGCCGGGGCCGGCTCGGCCCCCTCCTGGATCCGCACCTTGACTTGGAGTCAACACATACACCATGTTACGATGTCCGTTTCCAAAAATATTTGGATAATTTTCAAGATGAAATTCTCTCTTCCTAACAAAACTATCTTCCTGTTTTACAATTCGTTAGTCCTCTCTTATATAACATATTGTAATGTCATCTGGGCACATTCTAAATTCTATCTTTACACTACAAAAAAGAGCAATTCGTATGTGCACAAGGTCACATTACTTGGCTCATTCTCAAAACCTTACAAATCTTTATCAATACGATTCAAGTAGCTATCTTTATTTTAAAATATTTTAATAATCAACTTCCTCCGTCTTTTGATAATATGTTTAGGTTTAACAGGTCTACACTTTTTCTGCAGGTTGTCAAAAACTGGGGGGGGGGGGGGCTCGGCCAATCCTGGATCCGCGCCTGACTTTTGTAGATGTTATGTTGCATATTTATCTTAAATGCAGAAAAAAATAAAATCAATCAATATAGTAATTAGTGGAGGTAAAATACCAGCTGCGATTGGCTAGATTGTTACCACGTGACCTCCTTTCCAAAATTCATATTGTACACAATGAATAATAAATTTCGATTTTGTGAGGGTAAAACCCGTGATAAATGATTGGGGGAATATCGATTAGGGTCTAATGGTAATGCGCATTTAGCCAATCTGCAAAAAAGGGGTAAACGCTGCATTTTTAGTACAAATGTCTCACTTGGCACAAATGTTCCTTGAGTCAAAAGAAAAGGATTCATCCAAATGCAAATCTATGCAAATAAGCAAGTACTTTACATAAATTTGCATAATAGGTCGATATAGTGAAAACAAGTATTTAAGAATATATATTTAACCAGAACTGCCCTAAAATTTGAAATAAAGACTTAGGATAAGAAAGGAAAGAAAATTGACATAAAATGATTGGGATATCCTTGTATATTATTACCTAATTTACATGAATTATGCAAATTATAATTTAAAACATAGTATTTTTTCATTAATCCTGAACTGTTTTATAAATAACAGCAATTAACACACAATGTCAACATTCTACATGAAAGAGAATATATTAGCGAAAACATCGATATGCTTCATGACAGTGCTAGTGTCTTAATTTGCTCAGAAAAAAGGCAAATATTTCAAATGTATGACGTGATATTGTGCTAAAATGAGACCAAAACAACCTCTATGTCACAGTCACACTCACGAATCGGACAATAAAGCGATCAATGGTATGTCATTCGAGATAACGCAATCTCAACACAATAGCTTCCATTGGCTTCTCGTATCGCTTTTGTTGGTGTGTCTCCACACCGTAATCTATGATACATACGGGCAAAATGTATTTCGGTATCGGTAAAACACTATTCGTTTTGTTTTATTTGTCTCTAATTTGTTCTCTTGGAAAATGTACAGGAGACTTTGCAGGTTACTGCTTTAATGAAACTCTTGCACATGAATCATGGCGAATGTACCCCCACCCCCCCACCTCAATCCATATTTTAACTTTGTTAAGATATATATCTTTTGGAGACCCCGAAGTGGCAAAACTGCATTCCCTGCGGCATTCCCGCTACTTTACAAAACCAGCTTGACTTGTATTATCGACTTGGAAAAGACAGATGTTTGAGACATCAGTTAAGATTGCTTTTGCTGTGATTTCAAACATATGTTTATTCCGGTAAATAGAAAAGTCACATTCATAGGAATGTAACTGAAAGTTGGTGTGGTTTATGGCGTCAGAAAAATAAAATTCCTCGAGATGACAAAGTAGCACCGGTCGGATTCTTAATATGCACACCCTCAGCTTAACCTTTGCCAATAAATTCACATCATATCCAACTTGAATGTGTTTAAAACATGATATGTTCGACATTATATATATTACTTATATTTGTAAGGCAATTTGACTTTTTATGAACCTAAATTACCTTTAAGTGACCTATGCTTGATTGGCATGCCCTGTAATCCAAATATTTGCATTTGATTTTTCATTAACTTTAATTTGATACTAAACATGACATGTTAATTCCGTAAAATATGAAAATCATATTTAAAAGGTATATGAAAAGGTGCGCGTGGCTTATGACGTCAATTTTTAAAAAATGCCCAATGGTGCCAAGGTGGCACCCATCGGATTCTTCAAGTAGGAACCCCTTACTACAACTTCCAGCAAAAAAATCGCAGTCATACCCAGCTTGACGGTCATGCAATTGTTCATATCTACCCGACTATATAGTCACTCGTTCCAGTTCTCAAATAGTCTGATACCACATGATAGGAACCCGTTTTTTTCCAGTTTTCGACGTAAGCCTAATGCTTTCATCTTAACTTCCTCTACTTATGCAGTATCATTCTGACTTTGTTGAATGAAAATTTGATTCATTACAGCTCATCTTATTACCATATAAAGTGGTGCCGTGTTACATGAATTGAATGATTGAATTATAAGTCGAAAATATGCATAATATAGCCTAAATTGAAAATAAGAAAAATTGGTAAGTGGGCTGAATGGAAATTAGACCTAATGATTAGATCACAAACTGGATGTAGACCCTGTGAGATGAGACCAAACTTTCAGTTGACGAAGGGTTGTAGATCAGAATGTAATTTACCAGTGAGTTATAAGGAAGTAGAATAATGTTGTTTTGTACGTTTTACATATAGGAGAGGGTACCTACCACTCGAGGGACTCTATATTCAAGAGGAAGCTCTAATGCCAAGTGAATCAGGTATTCAAATGTTTAATTTCTTTCATTTCAATAGGAGGAAATGAGTGAAAAAGGAAGGGGTACCATATACTCGACTGAATTAATGGTGATTGGCATGATTAAAGAATGGGCGAATCCATCTGACCTATAATTCTGTGGTAAAATATTTGAAGATCGCTCTTCATCATTCATTATCATTGGCGGCATGCAGAATCATCAATGTTTTTTTTTTTTTTGGGGGGGGAGCTGAACAAATATTTTTCACCCATATTTTTCCCAGTCTGCTGCGAAAAGCTGATTTTTTTTTTAAATTTTTGTTTAGGTCTTATGTTTTAATTACGTCTATTTTTTCTTACAAACAAAATGAGATATCTAATAAAGTAGTGGGTATTTTTTTACCCAGTTGGCCCGACCTGGTTTTGGTGCCCCTGTGTACTTTCCCGCAAAATGGCGCTCCCCTAAACGCAACATGAATACAGGATGAGCTTAACATTTTTGATATTCGGACACATAAATGCAGGACATTCTTACACTTTTTTAAAAACACAATGAACACGATGGGTATCTGACTTAACATTTTATGCAAAAGAATGTTTATGTTCCAACCCAAAAACTTGACATTCTGAGCTCTGAACAGCTGGTAATGATGAAAAGGATGGGTATCTAACTTAAAATTCAATGCGAGCGCGAATCGCGAGCAGCAAGTTGTAGATATTTTAACCAAAACTTTGGACATTCTAACCAAAACTTTGGACATTCTAAGCACTTTCGATTTCAGGATGGGTATATCTAACTAAACATTTTATGCGAGCAGATAGCGCGAGCTGAATTCCTTATATTTCCTATATTTCAACCAATAACTGGAAATTCTAAGCACTTTTGGTAATCATAAACAGGATGGGTATCTAACTAACCATTTTATGCCAGCGCGTGGTGAAAATTTGATATTCACACCCAAACTGGACTTTTGAAACACCTTTGTAAACGGGTCATTCCATCTGGATTCACCCAGTGGTTGCACCCGACCGTCTCAGAATTCGTTGTAATTTGGTATACATAAAATTCACCATGGCCCAAGCACACACACACAAAAAATTAGTCCAATCGGTCCGTCGGTTCTCGCGCTACGGCCCGCCCTTTTCTCCTTGTTTTGACAAAAATGGGCGTGACCTTCAACTTTCAATGGCCACTGCGTCGTTACGTGTTGACCAATTTTCATGAAACTGGTACCATTTGATAGGACATTCAGAGAGGGATCCAAAACATGCATCAAATAATGTATTGGAGCAATTTATAAGGTCATGACCTTTTACCTTAACTTTGACCTTGAGTTTGACCCCCGGACAAATGATTTTTTTAACTTGATTTTCGTGTATGTTAATTATTGGTATGATATTGACAAAATGTGTTAAAGTCAATGATATTTTATTTCTTCACCTTTAAAAACTCTTCCAAAGATACCGTGAAATTTCACTCTAGTCCCACAAACTGATATTCATGTTAGAAAAGTGTTTACCAGTTACATGATTTCTTCCAATCTCAAGTTACAGTATGCAAGCACATGAAAAGAAATTAAGCTTAATCAGTTCACAAATAAAAGATTAAACCTTTATGCTCATGAATAGGTATCTGTTTAGGCATTTTGATGTTCATCAATACATATTCATTTTGATGTTCGGCAATATATATCATATATATTCATGGTAGTATAAAGTCTTCACTTTTATCATCAAAATCTATACATGTATATGTATATGTTATATATTGCTGAATCATAAAATGCCGACGTTTTAGAAAAATTTTGATACGTCGGGCATACGCTGTCTAAAACGCCAAGGTGTGACACCACCTTAAGCAATTGATGCGACCGCGAAGCACAAGCTGAACTTATTTGATAGGTTACAGCCTGATAGACCGTGGGTCCGATAGACCGCGGGTCCGTTAGACCGCGGGTCCGATAGACCGCGGGCCCGATAGACCGCGGGTCCGATAGTCCGCGGTGTGTGTAAAATTATGATCAGGTCAACATAGTAAAATCCATGTCATCAAGAGGTCAAAAGGTCATTGATACGAGTCCATTGGGTTCTATAACGATGACCCACAGGACAAATCGCCCCCTGACATCTACTTCAAGGAAAATAATATCTCCATATTTTTATCGTCGGGGACTGTTACACCCCCCCGGAAATATGCCCTCTAGACGCCATACGGAGCCTCTAAAAAGCCATCGACTTGACGACATGGCGAGATACTTTATCTTGCCATGTCGACTAAATTAGCTTATCATGTCCGCATGGCGAGATACGTTATCCTGCCAAGTCAGTCCACTTGTAAAAAGTTATATGTCAACATGGCGAGATATTGTATCTTGCCAAGTCGACTTAAATATGTTACATGTCAACATGGCGATATATCGGGATTCTTGCCGGGACTTGTACACTTCATATCTCGCCTTGTGGACATATCGACTTGACAAGATAGAATATATCGCTATGTCAAAATAATATAAGCTCATGAATTACTTTAATAGGCGGCGGAAGCGGGGGGGAGGGCTTTCCCCCTGAATTTGAGGTGGGAGGACGGTCCCCCCTAATTTTTTAGTTGAGAACCTTTTTTTGGTCGTCAATTTCTTTTCTACGTCCCCCCCCCCCCCTAAATTGTGGTAGACCACCCTAGAATATTCCCCCCTAATTTTGGTGGATAAACTTCTTTTTTTTCCTTGTCAAAATATTTTGGTGGTCCCTCCTAAAATTTTGGTTGATTTGCTTGTCAATTTTTTACCTGTGTCCATCCAAAAATTTCAGGTGGATCCCCTAAATGTTTTGCCTTCGGCCGCCAATGATTAAGTAAGACATGGTAAGATAAAGTACCACGCCATGTCGTCACGTTAAGGCATTTTCACAATTATTATTTTCATAATTATCTGGGGTAATTGTCTGGAGAGTAAATTTCCGGGGGGGGGGGGTAACAGTCCCCGGCGGTAAAAAAATATGGGGATAATATTTTCCTTGAAGTAGTTGTCAGGGGCTGATTGCCCTAATTGGGTTATTGTTAAAGAACCCAGGCGCGGATCAAGGATTTCAAGGGGGAGGGAGGGAGAGCAAATTTGACCTGATGTTTGGCACCCATGTGTACTTTTCGAAAAATGGCGCCCACTACCTCCCGGCCAGGCTAACTTAAATTATCTTATAATCACATAAAAAAATAAAGACCACTTTTTAATGTGTTCTTGAAAAAAAAATCCATGAATACATAAATACCAAAAGGTAGGGGGGGGGACACAGGGGCGGTTCCAGCCTTCGCCAATAGGGGGGGGGGGGGGTGGGGCGGAAATTTGTTTCAGCCATATTTTCCCCGATCGGCAGCTCGAAGATAATTTTGTTTGTTTCTTTGAAGGGGTAGTCTTCATTAGTCACTTCTTGGCTTTATTCTTATAAATTAATACATAATATCATAATCCTCATTTATATGATGCGAGCACGAAGCGCGAGCTAATTTTTGGGGAAATTTTATATATTTTTTCCTAAAATTTGAACTGATTCTGGGCAATGTTTGTTATCCTGAAAAAGACATGTATGCAACTTAATAATTACTACGAACGCAAAGCGCGAGGGGAAATGAACTGATGAAAAAGATACCTGTTAAAGTAGCATTTAACAATCAAATAATGCGAGCGCCAAGCGCGAGCTGAATCTTTTTGAAATTTTCACCCAAAGAAAGGAAATTCTAAGCACTTTTTTTTAACTCAGCAGAATAGGTATATGAGTAAACAATTAAAGCAAGCGCGAAGCGCGAGCGGAAAATTTCTGGATTTAGTCCTATAATATTTACTGAACGAGACACTCTATTCATGATTTGTAAATCCTTAAAAAATGAGTATTAATAATGCGAGCGCAAAGCGCGAGCAAAAAAAAATTATACGTTTTAAACTGGTACCTGTTAAGGACTACTTGCACTTAGCCATGCATGAAGGCGTCACATATTTCAACAATCAAAAAATGCGAACGCGAAGCGCAAGCTGAACATTTTTTTAACATTTTAGAAGAAAGAATGGAAAATTTCAATCAGTTTTTGTAATCGTGAACAGGATAGCTATGTAATTTAATGATTGATACGAGTGCGAAGCGCGAGAAGAATAAAAAATCGAGATTTAGACCTAAAAGTGGGCCACTCTGTTCATGTTTTGTAAATCATCAAAAGGATGAGTAATATGGCGTCTTCCTACATTAATAACGCGAGCACAAAGCGCGAGCAGAAAATTTTTGATATTGTGATCTGACACTAGATAATGATTTAAATTAGAGAACAAGTTTGGTACACTGGTTGGGTATCTGAATAAACATGCGCGAGCGTGTTTCATATTTAGACCTAGAATCTAGGAATTCTAAATGCAACTTTAATCATGAAAATCATGAAACTTTGATAGTCCGATCTGAAAAAAAGAGTCAATTTCAGCTTTATATTTCTCGCACTTTGTAGAAAAATTGTAAGGTGGATATGGATCGCACTTAAAAAAGAGCTGATATTATTATTACTTTGAGTTTTGACATAGGACCGGGACATCCTTACGACATGCCATCATATGAAAATAATGATTATCTTCCTATTCATCTTGAAAAGCGCGATATGAAACAAAGGGACAATTAAATTATTAAATTGATATCATATTTATTAATGCCAAATGAGGGCGCGAAATCTGATGATATCCTGGCATAAAACTGGACATTTCATTTTTGTGATTATGAATAGGATGCATCAGTTTATATATTTTAACCATTAATATTTTAAGTAGTTTGTTGTATAAACAATATTGAAACATTTATATAACTCGCCAATCAAAATGCGAGCGTGCAGCGCTCTAGCTGATGCGCCTTAACAATCAGACCAGAAAAGGGATATCTTGAAAACTTTATGGATTACACGAAAATATAGGTACCTAAAAAAAATCAAAATTTGCGAGCGCGTAGCGCAAGCAGCAAATGTTAACATTCAAACCATAAGATTGACATTTTTACAGAGCACTTTTTAAAAACCAATTGTAAATTACACAAAATAATGAAAGTTCGATTTCCGAGGTGAAATATGTGTTGTATATTGACTTCCAAACTTCATATTCGAACTCCATATTGAACAAGATATGTAAATCACCTAATAGGCAATGTGAGCGCGAAGCGCCAGCGAAAGTTTCATATAGTTGCACGAAAGATTCTTTTTATTTTCCAAGTCTTCCCCTTATCTTATTTTATGCCTTCGTCGTCCTTTTCTTCCTTTTCTCCTCTCTTTTACCTCCTTATTTCCTTCCTTCCTTCTTTCTTTCTTTTTTTTTCTTTTTTTGATCCGCCAAGAGGGGAGGGGGGGGGGGGAGCTCGGCCCCCTAGATCCGCCTATGGGGACAAAGGGCGGGAAAAAAAGGCTATCATCGCCAAATCTCGTCTAAAAATACATGTTTTATTTCGACTTAGAATGATGTATTTCTATGATTATCAAAGACCAAAATAATAGGGGGACATTTGATATTGTGTCCCCCCTACCATGCCTACTATTTTGAGTAGGTGGGACACATCCCCCCTCGGATTTCCGCCCATGATGTAATATCAATGGGAGCGCGAAGCACGAGTGATTTTGGGGGGGTTTCAATTTCGTCTAACTTCTCACCAGAGTAGGCCCTACTAGAATATTGTGAACGGGAGCTGTAGTTTCTGTACTGTTGTTTTAGTATACCCTTCAATATTATCAATGATAACCTCTAGGAAATATGCAATCTCGACTGATTATCCTCATCAGTGGCGTATTTATTCAGCATGGGTGCAGGGGGGGCTAGGGGGCGAGGGCACCAAGATAAAAAAAAATAAATGAAATGGGAGGGGGGGGGGTAGACGTTAAAGAAAATCTGAGATTTTATTCTTGAAAAACACACTGAGGTATCTCACAAGGCCTAAAAAAATAATGAGAACGCGAAGCGAGATCTGATTTTTTAAAAAGAATTTTCCTGTATTTTATCCTGAAAGCCTAAGTCAGGGGCGGACCCGGCTTCCGCCAATAGGGGGAGGGGCCATTTTTTCACCCATATTTTCCCCGATCGGCCGCTCAAAGTTGATTTGTCCAAGTGCCGTAATGAGCCAACAATTTCGAGGGGGCTCGATATGGCGTATCGCATAATATTAATAAGAAGTTGGCGGTGAGCGAAGCGAGCAAGCAAATATGTTGACACTTTTATTACAAAAATACAAGGTTGTGATAGATTTTGACATAATATTTGGAAAGTAATAGGATATTTCATCCTAATCCCTTTCCTTTTCTCTCTATTTTTTCTTAGCCTTGATTCTCGCTTTTTTTTTTGTTGGGGGGGGGGGCAAACGCCCATGTCCTAACAGTCATTTTCTAGATTTACATAAATGTGTTTATCTCATAAGCCATATGCAAGCTAAAAATTAAATTTCATGTATATTGTCCTGAAAATTTAACATTCCGGGAAATGTTTGCGAACCTGAACAGGACGCGTATGTAACTAGATAATTACCATGAGCGCGAAGAGCGAGCAGAAATGTTAAATACTATGGACTGGTCGGAAAGTTAGTCATCAAGACGATACATATTTCAACGATTAAATTGAAAATTTTTGATATTCCAACCTAAAAAGATGAGATTTCAAATCCCCCAATGGGACATTCGACATTCATTTCCATCTCTCCTTTTCTTATCTTTCTTCCCATCTTTCTCTCTTTTTAATATTATTCTCTTCCTATTTTTTCTTCTTTTCCTTTCTTTTCTTTTCTTTCTTTTCCCTCTTCTTCCTTTTTCTCTTTCCCCCATTACTTATCCCTCTTTCTTTTTCTTTCCTTTCCCCTTTTTTCTATTTTTTTTCTTCTCTCCCTCCCCCTTCCACTCTCTCTCTTTTTATTCTCTTCTTTTCCCCTCTTCCTCTATCTCTCCTTTTTCTTATCTTTCTTCCCATCTTCCTCTCTATTTAAATATTCTTCTCTTCCTTCCTCTCTTTTTTCTTCTTCTTTTTCCTCCTTTTCCTTTCTCCTAGCTTTCTTTTCTTCTGTTCCTTTTCCCTCCTCTCTTTTTTCTCTTCTTCCCCCCTGTTCTCCCTTTTTCTTTGTCTTTCCGTACCCCCTCTTACTCTCTTTTGTATTATCTTCTTTTCCCATTTTCCTCTCTCTCTTTATTCTCTCCTTAATTTTCCCCTCTCCCCCTCTTTTTTTTGAGTGGGGGGGGGGGTGAGTGAGGCAGTTCCCCCTTGCCCCCCATGGATCCGCACCTGATAGAACCCCATGGTCTCGTATCATTTGACCTTTGGACCTCTCGATGACATTTGATATATCTGATCATAATTTTACACGCACTGCGGACTATCGGACCCGCGGTCTATCGGACCCGCGGTCTAACGGACCCGCGGTCTATCGGACCCGCGGACTATCGGACCCGCGGACTATCGGACCCGCGGTCTATCAGGATGTACCGATTTTTTTTGCTCGCGTTTTGCGCTCGCATTATTAATACTCATATTTTTTAGGATTTACAAATCATGAATAGATCGATTGTCTCGTTCAGTAAATATTATAGGACTAAATTTAGAAATTTTCCGCTCGCGCTTCGCGCTTGCTTTAATTTTTTACTCATATACCTATTCTGCTTGAGTTAAAAAAAAAGTGCTTAGAATTTCCTTTCTTTGGGTGAAAATTTCAAAAAGATTCAGCTCGCGCTTGGCGCTCGCATTATTTGATTGTTAAATGCTACTTTAACAGGTATCCTTTTCATCAATTCATTTCCCCTCGCGCTTTGCGTTCGTAGTAATTATCAAGCTGCATACATGTCTTTTTCAGGATAACAAACATTGCCCAGAATCAGTTAAAATTTTAGGAAAAAATAATAAAAATTTCCCAAAAAATTATTTCGCGCTTCGCGCTCGCATCATATAAATGAGGATTATGATATTATATATTGATTTATAAGAATAAAGCCAATAAGTGACTAATGAGGACTACCCCTTAAAAGAAACAAACAAAAATTATCTTCGAGCTGCCGATCGGGGAAAATATGGCTGAAATAAATTTCTGCCCCACCGCCTCCCCCCTATTGGCGAAGGCTGGAACCGCCCCTGTGTCTCACCTACCTTTTGGTATTCATGTATTCATGGTTTTTTTTTTCAAGAACACATTAAAAAGTGGTCTTTATTTTTTTTTTTCATATGATTATAAGATAATTTAAGTTAGCCTGGCCGGGAGGTAGTGGGCGCCATTTTTCGAAAAGTACACATGGGCGCCAAACATCAGGTCAAATTTGTTCCCCCTCCCTCCCCTTGAAATCCTGAATCCGCGCCTGGGTTCTATAACAATAACCCAATTAGGGCAATCACCCCCTGACAACTACTTCAAGGAAAATATTATCCCCATATTTTTTACCGCCGGGGGCTGTTACCCCCCCCCCCGGAAATTTACTCTCCAGATAATTACCCCCAGATAATTATGAAATTAATACTAGTAATTGTAAAAATGCCATAACGTGACGACATGGTGTGGTACTTTATCTTACCATGTCTTAATTAATCATTGGCGGCCGAAGGCAAAACATTTAGGGGGATCCACCTGAAATTTTGGTATGGACACAGTTAAAAAATTGACAAGCAAATCAACCAAAATTTTAGGAGGGACCACCAAAATATTTTGACAAGGAAAAAAAAGAAGGTTATCAACCAAAATTAGGGGGGGGGGGCAAAATATTCTAGGGTGGTCTACCTCAATTTAGGGGGGGGGGGCGTAGAAAAGAAATTGACGATCAAAAAAAGGTTCTCAACTGGGGACCGTCCTCCCTTTAGGGGGGAAGGCCCTCCCCGCTTCCGCCGCCTATTAAAGTAATTAATAAGCTTATTATTTCGACATAGCGATATATTCTATCTTGTCAAGTCGTTATGTCCACATGGCAAGATATGAAGTGTACAAGTCCCGGCAAGAATCCCGATATATCGCCATGTTCATGTAACGTATCTAAGTCGACATGGCAAGATACAATATCTCGCCATGTTGACAGATAACTTTTTATAAGTGGACTGACTTGGCAGGATAACGTATCTCGCCATGCGGAAATAATAAGCTTATTTAGTCGACATGGCAAAATAAAGTATCTCGCCATGTCGTCAAGTCGATGGCATTTTAGAGGCTCCATATGGCGTCTAGAGGGCATATTTCCGGGGGGGGGGGGGGGTGTAACAGTCCCCGACGATGAAAATATGGAGATAATATTTTCATTGAAGTGGATGTAGGGGGCGATTTGTCTTGTGGGTCATCGTTATAGAACCCCATGGACTCGTATCAATGACCTTTTGACTTCTTGATGACATGGATTTTACTATGTTGTCCTGATTATAATTTTACACACACCGCGGACTATCGGACCCGCGGTCTATCGGGCCCTAAAGGCCCTAAACCGCAAATTGCACCTAAACCGCAAATCGCCGCCTAAGCTTGTAGAAAAAAGTATTTTTGAAACGAAGGACCTTGGATGAGTGGTTTCACTCCCCTGGTAACATTTAGTATTAAAGTTTGAAAATTTTTGAAAATAAGGTACTATTACTACTACTACTACTACTACTACTACTACTACTACTACTACTACTACTACTACTCCTACTCCTATACTACTACTCCTACTACTACTACTACTACTAAAACTACTACTACTACTACTACTCTTACTGCTACTACTACTTCTACTACTGCTACTCCTCCTCCTCCTCCTCCTCCTACTACTACTACTACTACTACTACTACTACTACTACTACTACTACTACTACTTCTACTCCTACTCCTACTACTACTCCTACTACTACTACTACTACTACTACTACTACTACTACTACTACTACTACTACTACTACTAAAACTACTACTGCTACTACTACTTCTACTACTACTACTCCTCCTACTCCTACTACTACTACTACTAAAACTACTACTACTACTACTACTCTTACTGCTACTACTACTACTACTACTACTACTACTACTAAAACTACTACTACTACTACTCTTACTGCTACTACTACTTCTACTATACTGCTACTCCTACCACTACTACTACTACTACTACTACTACTACTACTACTACTACTACTACTCCTACTCCTACTACTACTCCTACTACTACTCCTACTATACTACTACTAAAACTACTACTACTACTACTCCTACTCCTACTACTACTCCTACTCCTACTACTACTACTCCTACTACTTCTACTACTACTACTAAAACTACTACTACTACTCTTACTGCTACTACTACTTCTACTACTGCTACTCCTACTACTACTACTACCACTATTACTCCTACTCCTACTACTACTCCTACTACTACTACTACTAAAACTACTACTACTACTACTCTTACTGCTACTACTACTACTACTACTACTACTACTACTAAAACTACTACTACTACTACTCTTACTGCTACTACTACTTCTACTATACTGCTACTCCTACCACTACTACTACTACTACTACTACTACTACTACTACTACTACTACTACTACTACTACTACTCCTACTCCTACTACTACTCCTACTACTACTCCTACTATACTACTACTAAAACTACTACTACTACTACTACTACTCCTACTCCTACTACTACTCCTACTCCTACTACTACTACTCCTACTACTACTACTACTACTAAAACTACTACTACTACTCTTACTGCTACTACTACTTCTACTACTGCTACTCCTACTACTACTACTACCACTACTACTCCTACTACTACTCCTACTACTACTACTACTACTAAAACTACTACTACTACTCTTACTGCTACTACTACTTCTACTACTGCTACTCCTCCTACTACTACTACTACTATTTCGTACTGATTATGACTAAAATAATATGAGTACATGGCTTCATTACCCTCGTAATATTTTGTATTAAAGTTTTAAAAAGATCATAATAAATATTAAAAAAATTATTTATAGCGATTCTTTCTTTATTTTCCGCCATTCATTTCTTCCCTTTTCCTTTTCCTTTGCTTAAACCTACAGGCGTTAGATTATACTAGGGGAGAATTAGGGATACAAAAAAAAAACACCCCAAAAAAAAAACACAAAAAAAACCGGCACTATGTACAGCCCAACTCCCACCATAACCAAGAGTACAAAACCAACAAACAAGAAGAACAATAATGATAGCCTTTTAGGGCCCCATGGGAGACCAACTTTATGTTGAATGAGCACCCTGGTAAAATATTTAAATAAATAAACAAATAAATAAATACGTGTATCAACAAAGGGATCAACAACAACATTTCTCATAAAAATGAGATCAGCTCCCTAGTTCTAATTCCTCACTCTTCAACCTCTATCCTTCTGCGATTTATGTTTGCCGCCCTCTGTGTTCACGCCTCTTACGCGCACACGGTATATTAACAAGGACCGTGTGCGCGTAAGAGACGTGAACACAGAAGGAGAATATAAAGAATCGCTATAAATAATTTTTAAAATATTTATTATAATCTTTTTAAAACTTTAATACCAAATGTTACGAGGGTAATGAAGCCATGTACTCATGTTATTATAGTCATAATCAGTACGAAATAGCAGTAGTAGTAGTAGTAGTAGTAGTAGTAGTAGGAGTAGCAGTAGTAGAAGTAGTAGTAGCAGTAAGAGTAGTAGTAGTAGTAGTTTTAGTAGTAGTAGGAGTAGTAGTAGTAGTAGTAGTAGTAGTAGTAGGAGTAGTAGTAGGAGTAGGAGTAGTAGTAGTAGTAGTAGTAGTAGTAGTAGGAGTAGTAGTAGTAGTAGTAGTAGTAGTAGTAGGAGTAGTAGTAGGAGTAGTAGTAGTAGTAGTAGTAGTAGTAGGAGTAGGAGTAGTAGTAGTGTGTGTTGCTAAACTTCGAGTCTCGAGTTTCGAGTATCGAGTTTCGAGTCTCGAGTTTCGAGTTTCCAAAATTTCATTAGAATTGCTCATTAAAGACCCTCGCTTTTAATTGCTTTTAATATAAGCCGCTATTATCCACAGATTAGCGAAATCATGCACGTCAAACACTTTTACTCTGGTGCCGCTAAAATCTTCTAAGGACATAAAAGGAAATGAAGTTGACACGTTGCAAGCTTGTAATTCCAATGAGGCAAAATATGCTTTATCTTTTTTCAGGTAATGGAAGCTACCTATGTAGTAGAAAATGATTTAAATTCTCGATTGGATGATTATAAAAAGATATGCAGTTAAAGGCAAGAGAGTACAAGTATGTAGCCTCCCGCGATTAATAAAGAAATTATAGCTAAGACACTGAATAAATCTAACTTATAAAAGGCTCTATAATGACATAAACAAATATCGTTAAATACACTTTTCCACCATAAGTAGGAGCAATAAATTTGATTGATTTGTAAATAGAATGTCAAGGCCTATCTACTACTATTAACAAAATATTATAATTCGGATGAGAAAGGCGAGACTCGAATTTTTGAAAAATTCGAGTTAAAAGCGCTGTCCTTTGATACTAATAGTTGGAACAATAAATTTGATTGATTTGTAAGTAGAATGTCAAGACCTATCTACTACTATTAACAAAATATTATAATTCGGATGAGAAAGGCGAGACTCGAATTTTTTGAAAAATTCGAGTTAAAAGCGCTGCCCTTTAATACTAATAGTAGGAGCAATAAATTTGATTGATTTGTAAATAGAATGTCAAGGCCTATCTACTACTATTAACAAAATATTATAATTCGGATGAGAAAGGCGAGACTCGAATTTTTGAAAAATTCGAGTTAACAGCGCTGCCCTTTAATACTAATAGTAGGAGCAATAAATTTGATTGATTTGTAAATAGAATGTCAAGGCCTATCTACTACTATTAACAAAATATTATAATTCGGATGAGAGAGGCGAGACTCGAATTTTTGAAAAATTCGAGTTAAAAGCGCTGCCCTTTAATACTAATAGTAGGAGCAATAAATTTGATTGATTTGTAAATAGAATGTCAAGACCTATCTACTACTATTAACAAAATATTATAATTCGGATGAGAAAGGCGAGACTCGAATTTTTTGAAAAATTCGAGTTAAAAGCGCTGCCCTTTAATACTAATAGTAGGAGCAATAAATTTGATTGATTTGTAAATAGAATGTCAAGGCCTATCTACTACTATTAACAAAATATTATAATTCGGATGAGAAAGGCGAGACTCGAATTTTTGAAAAATTCGAGTTAAAAGCGCTGCCCTTTAATACTAATAGTAGGAGCAATAAATTTGATTGATTTGTAAATAGAATGTCAAGGCCTATCTACTACTATTAACAAAATATTATAATTCGGATGAGAGAGGCGAGACTCGAATTTTTGAAAAATTCGAGTTAAAAGCGCTGCCCTTTAATACTAATAGTAGGAGCAATAAATTTGATTGATTTGTAAATAGAATGTCAAGGCCTATCTACTACTATTAACAAAATATTATAATTCGGATGAGAAAGGCGAGACTCGAATTTTTGAAAAATTCGAGTTAAAAGCGCTGCCCTTTAATACTAATAGTAGGAGCAATAAATTTGATTGATTTGTAAATAGAATGTCAAGGCCTATCTACTACTATTAACAAAATATTATAATTCGGATGAGAAAGGCGAGACTCGAATTTTTGAAATATTCGAGTTAAAAGCGCTGCCCTTTAATACTAATAGTAGGAACAATAAATTTGATTGATTTGTAAATAGAATGTCAAGGCCTTTCTACTACTATTAACAAAATATAATAATTCGGATGAGAAAGGCGAGACTCGAATTTCGAAACATTCGAGTTAAAAGCGCTGTCCTTTAATACTAATAGT
The DNA here is from genome assembly GCF_018143015.1 of Lytechinus variegatus. Taxonomy (NCBI): domain Eukaryota; kingdom Metazoa; phylum Echinodermata; class Echinoidea; order Temnopleuroida; family Toxopneustidae; genus Lytechinus; species Lytechinus variegatus. The sequence goes on along the minus strand of NC_054745.1, from coordinate 15,228,769 downwards.
AGGAGCAATAAATTTGATTGATTTGTAAATAGAATGTCAAGGCCTATCTACTAATATTAACAAAATATTGTAGAGTGGCCGAATGTTCACAGATACACCTCACAAAATCAGTCGTAAAACAAGCAAACTCAAATCATATCAAACAGCCAGAAGCATCAAATGCAGTGTAGTAGTGTTCTGATTTATTAGCCTGCAATGCAGACCTCACTAGTCATTGCCTTCAGTAATAATACATTCAAATATATTCAAAAATAATGTCACATGATAAATTCAACCAATAGAGAAACAGAGAATGGGAGAATCCAGAAAAGTGGAAGAACCAAGGGTGAAAGGTGAACCAATGAGGATGAGATAGGATGATATGAATGAAGAAGAATGTTCTGAATGTAAATGAGAAAATGACAATAGAATCATGTGAAGCTGTATGGAGTTGGAATGGCAATGGAATGATGTGATGTAGAAACTAAGGAATGAGAGAAACAGGTGTGTGACAATGGTATAGAAATGGTAGTGAAGTATGGAAAGCAGAGTGTGAAATAAACAATTATATTAAATAAGGCAAAATTCAACTCTTACATAAACTTCCTTCTTTGCTAAAAATGTCCTCATTTTTAAAAGTTTCGAATTGATACATTTTTTTTGTCAAAAGTAGATTTCCAAAAACTTTTGGATTCACAAAATTGATGAGTACTTTCTTTGATGAAGGAAATCCATAGATATGTATATTTTTAAGCATTATCTCCAACTTTTGCAACTGTCAGTAAAACAATTTTTTTCTGATTTTGATAATTTGAAATTTGCCAAAATGAATCGTTAAACATAGATCTTTTTTTTTCTTTTACAAATGAAAACATTTTACTTTTCTATTTGAACAAAATATAAGATCAATGAAAGCTGTTCTTCTGTCAGTTGCAATAGATATACAAGAACATGTGTGTTTCTTTCATTTCAATAAATGCAATTTTTTTAAACATAAATGTATATACGTGGTAAAGTTATTTAGTCACTTTTCAATACACAGCAAAAAATATAGCTTTTTTTTCTTGCCTGTTATCTATAAAGCACAATATACAGTAATCTGTACAATAACTAGAACTGAATAACATCAAAGTATTCTTTTATACCAATATTTTCTTTTGCGGATGCAAAATGAAAAGCTCAGATCCCACCGCTGCCACCAGTTTGTAGAGTGGCCGAATGTTCACAGATGCAAAATGAATGTAATAATTCGGATGAGAAAGGCGAGACTCGGATTTTTGAGAAATTCGAGATAAAAACGCTGTCCTTTAATACTATGTTAATAGTTGTAGATAGGCCTTGACATTCTATTTACAAATCAATCAAGTTTGTAAATAGATAAAGCATATTTTGCCTCATTGGAATTACAAGCTTGCAACGTGTCAACTTCATATCCTTTCATGTCCTTACAAGATTATCCTTGACAAGATTGTCCTTGACATTCTATTTACAAATCAATCAAACTTATTGCTCCTACTATTAGTATTAAAGGGCAGCGCTTTTAACTCGAATTTTTCAAAAATTCGAGTCTCGCCTTTCTCATCCGAATTATAATATTTTCGTTACTAGTAGTAGATAGGACTTGACATTCTATTTACAAATTAATCAAATTTATTGCTCCTACTATTAGTATTAAAGGGCAGCGCTTTTAACTCGAATTTTTCAAAAATTCGAGTCTCGCTTTTCTCATCCGAATTATAATATTTTGTTAATAGTAGTAGATAGGCCTTGACATTCTATTTATAAATCAATCAAATTTATTGCTCCTACTATTAGTATTAAAGGACAGCGCTTTTAACTCGAATTTTTCAAAAATTCGAGTCTCGCTTTTCTCATCCGAATTATAATATTTTGTTAATAGTAGTAGATAGGCCTTGACATTCTATTTACAAATCAACCAAATTTATTGCTCCTACTATTAGTATTAAAGGGCAGCGCTTTTAACTCGAATTTTTAAATAATTCGAGTCTCTCCTTTCTCTTCCGAATTATAATATTTTGTTAATAGTAGTAGATAGGCCTTGACATTCTATTTACAAATCAATCAAATTTATTGCTCCTACTTATGGTGGAAAAGTGCATTTAACGATATTTGTTTATGTCATTATACACTCTAAAAGATGAAGTGCTAATTCAGCTCTTAAAGAGCGTGTATAGTGACTGCACTTCGGAGTGCTGATTTGTCTAGTTCAAATTTGAACGAGAAAAAGCAGCACTCCGAAGTGCAGTCACTATACACGCTCTTTAAGAGCTGAATTAGCACTTCATTTTTTAGAGTGTAGAGCCTTTTTAAGTTAGATTTATTCATAGTGTCTTAGCTATAATTTCTTTATTAATCGCGGGAGGCTACATACTTGTACTCTCTTGCCTTTAACTGCATATCTTTTTATAATCATCCAATCGAGAATTTAAATCATTTTCTACTACATAGGTAGCTTCGATTACCTGAAAAAAGATAAAGCATATTTTGCCTCATTGGAATTACAAGCTTGCAACGTGTCAACTTCATTTCCTTTCATGTCCTTAGAAGATTTTAGCGGCACCAGAGTAAAAGTGTTTGACGTGCATGATTTCGCTAATATGTGGATAATAGCGGCTTAAATTAAAAACAATTAAAAGGGAGGGTCTTTAATGAGCAATTCTAATGAAATTTTGGAAACTCGAAACTCGAGACTCGAGACTCGATACTCGAGACTCGATACTCGAGACTCGATACTCGAGACTCGAAACTCGAGACTCGAAGTTTAGCAACACACAGTAGTAGTAGTAGTAGTAGGAGTAGGAGTAGTAGTAGTAGTAGTAGTAGTAGTAGTAGGAGTAGGAGTAGGAGTAGTAGTAGTAGTAGTAGTAGTAGTTTTAGTAGTAGTATAGTAGGAGTAGTAGTAGGAGTAGTAGTAGTAGTAGTAGTAGTAGTAGTAGTAGTAGTAGTAGTAGTAGTTTTAGTAGTAGTATAGTAGGAGTAGTAGTAGCAGTAGTAGTAGCAGTAAGAGTAGTAGTAGTAGTAGTAGTAGTAGTAGTTTTAGTAGTAGTAGTAGCAGTAGTAGCAGTAAGAGTAGTAGTAGTAGTAGTTTTAGTAGTAGTAGTAGTAGTAGTAGTAGGAGTAGTAGTAGTAGTAGTAGTAGTAGTAGTAGGAGTAGCAGTAGTAGAAGTAGTAGTAGCAGTAAGAGTAGTAGTAGTAGTTTTAGTAGTAGTAGTAGTAGTAGGAGTAGGAGTAGGAGTAGTAGTAGTAGTAGTAGTAGTAGTAGTAGTAGTAGTAGGAGTAGCAGTAGTAGAAGTAGTAGTAGCAGTTAGAGTAGTAGTAGTAGCAGTAAGAGTAGTAGTAGTAGTAGTAGTAGTTTTAGTAGTAGTAGTAGTAGTAGGAGTAGTAGGAGGAGTAGGAGTAGTAGTAGTAGTAGTAGTAGTAGTAGTAGTAGTAGTAGTAGTAGTAGTATAGGAGTAGGAGTAGTAGTAGTAGTGGTAGTAGTAATAGTAGCTTATTTTCAAAAATTTTCAAACTTTAATACTAAATGTTACCAGGGGAGTGAAACCACTCATCCAAGGTCCTTCGTTTCAAAAATACTTTTTTTCTACAAGCTTAGGCGGCGATTTGCGGTTTAGGTGCAATTTGCGGTTTAGGGCCTAACACCTGTTGTCTATCGGACCCGCGGTCTATCGGGCTGTAACCCAAATAATCATACGTTTTAAACTGGTACCTGTTAAGGACTGCTTTCACTTAGCCATGAAGGCGTCAAATATTTCAACAATCAAAAAAAGCGAGCGCGAAGCGCGAGGTGAACATTTTAGAACTTTTTAAAAAAAAGAATGGAAAATTTCAATCAGTTTTTGTAATTGTGAACAGGATAGCTATGTAATTTAACGATTGATGCGAGCGCGAAGCGCGAGCAGAAAAAAAAAGATTTAGACCTAAAAGTGGGCCACTCTGTTGATGTTTTGTAAATCATCAAAGGATGAGTAATATGGCGTCTTCCTACATTAATAATACGAGCACAAAGCGCGAGCAAAATTTTTTTGATATTGTGATCTGAAACTAGATAATGATTTAAATTAAAGAACAGGTTGGGTGTCTGAATAAACATGCGCGAGCGTGTTTCATATTTAGACCTAGAATCTAGGCATTCTGAATACAACTTTAATCATGAAAATCATAAAACTTTGATAGTCCGATCTGAAAAAAGGAGTCAATTTCAACTTTATATTTCTAGCACTTTGTTGAAAAATTGTAAGGTGGATATGGATCGCACTTAAAAAAGAGCTGATATTATTATTACTTTGAGTTTTGACATAGGACCGGGACATCCTTACGACGTGCCATCATACGAAAATGATGACTATTTTCCTATTCATCTTGATAAGCGCGAGATGAAACAAAGGGACAATTTAATTATTAAATTGATATCATATTTATTAATGCCTAATGAGGGCGTAAAATCTGATGATATCATGGCATAAAACTGGACATTTCACTTTTGTGATTATGAATAGGATGCATCAGTTTATATATTTTTAACCATTAATGCGAGCGGAAGTCGCGTGCTATAATTTTTGATAAACTGTCATGAAAAGGGGATTTTAAGTAGTTTGTTGTATAAACAATATTGAAACATTTATATAACTCGCCAATCAAAATGCGAGCGTGCAGCGCTCTAGCTAATGCGCTTTAACAATCAGACCAGAAAAGGGATATTTTGACAACTTTATGGATTACACGAAAATATAGGTACCTGATAAATCAAAATTTGCGAGCGCGTAGCGCAAGCAGCAAATGTTAACATTCAAACCATAAAACTGACACTTTTACAGAGCACTTTTTAAAAACCAATTGTAAATTGCACAAAATAATGAAAGTTCGATTTCCGAGGTGAAATATGTGTTGTATATTGACTTCCAAACTTGATATTCGAACTCCATATTGAACAAGATATGTAAATCACCTAACAGGCAATGTGAGCGCGAAGCGCGAGCGAAAGTTTTATATAGTTGCACGAAAGATTGTTTTTATTTTCCAAGTCTTCCCCTCATCTTATTTTATGCCTTCATCGTCCTTCTCTTCCTTTTCTGCTCTCTTTTTCCTCCTTTTTTCCTTCTTTCTTTCCTTTTTTATCATTTTTGCTCCGCCAAGAGGGAGGGGGGGGGGGGGAGCTCGGCCCCCTCGATCCGCCTAACGGGACAAGGGGCGGGAAAATATGACAAGCCAAAAAAACAAGGTTATCATCGCCAAAGTAAGGTCATCTCGTCCCAAAATACATGTCATATTTTGATTTAGAAGCGAGCAGGTTGTGATAGATTTTGACATAATGTTTGGAAAATAATAGTATATTTCATCCTAATCCCATTCCTTTTCTCTCTATTTTTTCTTAGTCTTGATTCTCTCTTTTTTGTGGGGAGGGGGGCAAACGCCAATGTCCTAACAATCATTTCCTAGACTTACTTTATAAGCAACATAAATGTGTTTTAATCTCATAAGCCCTATGCAAGCTAAAAATGAAATTTCTTGTATATTGTCCTGAAAATTTAACATACTGGGCAATGTTTGTGAACCTGAACAGGACGCGTATGTAACTAGATAATTCCCACGAGCGCGAAGCGCGAGTAGAAATGTTAAATATTCGTTATGGCCTGGTCGAAAAGGGACCTGTTAAGGATATTTTGCAGTTAGCCATAAAGACGATACATATTTCAACGATTAAACCGTACATTTTTGATATTCCAACCTAAAGAGATGAGATTTCAAACCCCCCAATGGGACATTCGATTCATGTTGATCAATCATGAAAAAGGATAGGTAATTTTTGGTATCTTTCTACAATAATAATGCGAGCGCAAAGCGCGAGAAGAAAATCTTTGATATTCTGATCTGAAACTGGATAATTTCAGCCCCTTATTCTTTTCTTTTTTCCCATCTTCCTTTTATTTTTAATATTATTCTTTTCCTATAGTCTCACTTTGCTTCGCAGGTGAGACTATAGGCGCCGCTTTTCCGACGGCGGCGGCGACTGCGGCGGCGGCGTCAACATCAAATCTTAACCTGAGGTTAAGTTTTTGAAATGACGTCATAACTTAGAAAGTATATAGACCTAGTTAATGAAACTTGGCCATAAGGTTAATCAAGTATTACTAAACATCCTATCAGAGTTTCATGTCACATGACCAAGGTCAAAGGTCATTTAGGGTCAATGAACTTAGACCATGTTGGAGGAATCAACATCGAAATCTTAACCTGAGGTTAAGTTTTTGAAATGTCATCATAACTTAGAAAATATATGGACCTAGTTCATGAAACTTGGACATAAGGTTAATCAAGTATCACTGAATATCCTGCATGAGTTTCACGTCACATGACCAAGGTCAAAGGTCATTTAGGGTCAATGAACTTTGGCCGAATTGGGGATATCTGTTGAATTCCCATCATAACTTCGAAAGTTTATGGATCTGATTCATGAAACTTGGATATAATAGCATTCAAGCATCACTGAACATTTTGTGCAAGTTTCAGGTCTCATGATTAAGGTCAAAGGTCATTTAGGGTCAATGAACTTTGGCCGAATCGGGGATATCTGTTGAATTACCATCATAACTTTGAAAGTTTATTGGTCTAGTTCATTAAACTTGGACATTAGAGTAATCAAGTATCACTGAACATCCTGTGTGCGTTTCAGGGCACATGACCAAGGTCAAAGGTCAATGAACTTTGGCCGAAATTGGTAGTATCTGTTGAATTACCATCATAACTTTGAAAGTTTATGGATCTGATTCATGAAACTTGGACATGGGAGTAATCAAGTATCACTGAACATCCTGTGCGAGTTTCAAGTCACGTGATCAAGGTCAAAGGTCATGTAAGGTCAATGAACTTTGGCCATGTTGGGGCTTTTTGTTGAATAACCATCATATCTCTGTAAGTTTATTGGTCTAGTTCATAAAAAGTGGACATAAGAGTAACCATGTATCACTGAACATCTTATGCGAGTTAGAGTAATATCAAAGTCAGCACTGCTGCTATATTGAACCGCGTGATGCAGGTGAGACGGCCAGAGGCATTCCACTTGTTTCTTCTTCTTTTCCCATTTTCCTTTCTTTTCCATTTTCCTCTTTTTTTTTTCTCTTTCCCCTTTAATTCTCCCTTTTTCTTTTTATTTCCTTCCCCTTTTTTCTCTTTTAATCTTTTTTTCTCTCCCCCTTCAACTCTCTATCTTTTTTCTTATCTTTCTTCCCATCTCCCTCTCTACTTAAACGATCTTCTCTTCCTTCCTCTTTTTTCTTCTTTTTCCTCTTTTTCCTTTCTCCTTTCTTTTCTTCTCTTCCTTTTTCCCTCCTCTCTTTTTCTTTTCTTTTCCCCTGTTCTCCCTTTTTCTTTGTCTTTTCTTTCCCCCTCTTGCTCTCTTTTCTATTATCTTCTTTTCCCATCTTCCTCTCTCTTTTTATTCTCTCCTTTTCCCTTCTCCCCCCTCTTTTTTGAGCTGGGGGTGGGGGTGGGGCAGTTCCCCCTCGGCCCCCATGGATCCTCACCTGATAGAACCCCATAGTCTCGTATCATTTGAATTTTGGACCTCTCGATGACATTTGATATATCTGATCATAATTTTACACGCACTGCGGACTATCGGACCCGCGGTCTATCGGACCCGCGGTCTAACGGACCCGCGGTCTATCGGACCCGCGGTCTATCGGACCCGCGGACTGTCGGACCCGCGGTCTATCGGGATGTCCCCATACCAACAACCAACATCTGTGTCTTATAGTCACACTTATCATGCTTATGATATCGACTACAACGCGATCGCTGGTATGCCTTTAAAGAGATTACAATAGATAATAAATCGGTCTTGCCTGACCTTTGTTTGTGTGACTAACACGTTTAAATGCAAGCGTGCGTATAGCAATAGAAAGGTGTATATGATATGTGGGCAAAGGGCCTTTTCTACATATCAAAGCAACTTTTCTGTAAATGAAATCTCTTGGAAAAGTTAGAGGATACATTGCTGTACATGCTACATGCAATGACGCTCAAGAACATTAAAACATAGTCCCGCAATGACCTGTCGAATGTATTTCCTTTATCCATAGATAGCTATTAAAATATCGTGCTTGCTGGAGCCTCCAATGTGACAAAGTGGTGTTTTTCTGCAAAGAAAAAAAATTTTTATTGTCTTTTAATCACTTGGTGGCAAAAGAGAAGGCTTTTTGCCATCAGTTACATATCAAGAAATGATGGGACAGCAAATTATACCCCCTCAGTGGTCTACCAAAATCCCCAACCCAATTTTATTTTTTGCCCATTTCTTGGAAAATTCGCCATTTTTCGCCCCATTGAGGCAAAAGGCGTTTCTCTTTGCAATAAACCACTTTAAAAAAATAGACTTTCCCCTATCAGCTGAATATAAAGAAGTGCTGGCACAGCAAAGCCTATCCCCTACGGGCTTTGCCAAACTCACTCACCCCTTTTCCATATTTTGCCAATTAATGGAAAAATCTATAAATCCAGAGCCCTCATTGAGGCAAAAAGATGTTTCTGCAATAGTGTAAGTTACTTTAATTGTTTTAAAACACTTGGAAACGAAATAGTAGCCTTTCCTCTATCTACTTCGTATAAAGAAGTGCTGGCATATCAAAGCCTACATCCTTCAGGCGTTTCTCCCTTTGCAGTAGACCACTTTTATTATTTTTATTCACTCGGAGCTAGATTACAGAATTTGATTTTCCTCTATCAGCTACATACAAAGAAGTGCTGGCACAGCAAACCCTACCCCTATAAAGGATTTGCTGAAGTCACACACCCCTTTTCCATATTTTGCCTATATCTATGGTAAAATCTAACAATTCAGATCCCTCATTGAATGATGCAATAAAAAATCTGATAGCAAACCACTTTCATTGTTTCCTAGCCACTTGAAGATAGAAAAAGTAGATTTTCCTCTATTAGCTGGTTACGATATTGCAACATATAACAATAAACTAATTTGAATTTTGATTTTCCTTTTTTTATTACAGGAAATAACCATATACAAACAAATCATAAATAATAATGGTCTTACGTCTCTTGAAATCAGTTCTGGGAATTATTCTAAATGATAGCATCCTGATAAAAGTCCAAGTTGGCTGGCGAAAATTCCCTAGGTTAAAGTTCACAATGATGGCGATGATGAAACTGATTTTGAAGCACGATGAATAATAAGAGTCACTGTAACGAGTTGAAATGTCCGTGAAGACGATGTTGATGATGATTAACAGTCAATTTCAGCAATCGATTGGTTGAAAAGCGTTCATTAAAACAGGTTGATGATCTCGATGAGAATTCCTCTCTCAAAATAACTGCAAACACTTCATTGATGGCGGGTAAAAAAATCCCACAGAAGATATATATTCCAGGTGGAAAAAAGTCTGCTCTGACACAAAGCCTGGCGTGAAACTCTAAGTTCTGATCTGATATGATGATCTGATGTGATGATGTCCTTTCTTATACACAAATTATTTATTATTCTAGAAACTTCTAGTATTCACTATAAAAAGAACATTCTGGCCATTTCTAGAGCATTCTAAATTCTAAAAACATTCTTATATTACCTCATTGTAATTAATAATGGAGGCAAAATAGCTAATCCTATTGTCCATTTTTCACTGTGGACAGGCTCTATTGTTAACTTTCTCTATAGTTTGTAAATTCCAGAAGTAACAAAGATTACTCAAAGCTTTACTCTAGAGCCTTCTGGAACATTCTCAATCATTGTATGTTATGAATATCCGTAAAGGGGAAATAACTAAATAAATGAATGTTATTGCTCTTACAATTCTTATATGTACCAATATATAAAATGAAGTGCTATTTTAACACCTAAAGTGCTTGTAAAGTGACTGCACTACGAGTACCGATTTTCTAATTTAGATTTGAACTTAAAAAGCACTGTAAGTTAAATTAGCACTTCATTTTTACAGTGTTTATATATACAATAAACGGAGAGCAAGTCGAAACGGGAGGTTTTTTTTAGAGGCTTAGAACTATATAAAAACGGGACATTTTTTCACCAATTTAATCATGAAAATTATGGGTTTTTGCGAAAGAAATTATGCGAAAACGAATCGCAAGCTGAAAATTTTCTATATTCCAATCTTATAAGTGGACATTTTAAGCACGATTTTAAATACCGAACGAGTCGACTATCGTGTATTTCAATCTCGCTTGTCGATTTCTTTGTAACATTTCAATCTTATTTCAATTTTTTCAACATCCGGAATTAAGGGGGGGGGGGCGGGCAAAACGTTATTTTGTCTCCCCATATTTTTATTGGTGGGCGATCGCCGCCTCCCCCCCCCTTCCCCGGATCGACGGCTCTGTTAAGAGCCGATTTTACTTGACACATCAAACTCTGTCATTTTTATTCCGCGCCGTCATCGCAGTGCACCGCATTAGGTTTACTTTCATTAATTTTTATACCACGAGGTCGACTCCCTTTCAATTCCATGAAAATGACATAAAATTCCAGGGAAATATGAACAAAATAAAGGTTGATATCGCATATATAATGGATTCCCACCCCTCTTTTAGAGATAAAACTTGTAAAATCAGTTCAGCCAAAAAACTCTGCACGTCTAATATGTCTTATACTAACCCACTCTTCTAATAAGTCCACCTAAATTTTGGAAGCTGTTACTTCTAATAAACCTAGTATATAGTCACATGAAAATATCAAATCTCCACCCAAAATCAGTTCAGCCAAAAAACTCTGTACTTCTAATATGTCTTATACTAACCCACTCTTCTAATAAGTCCACCTAAATTTTGGAAGCTGTTACTTTTAATAAAGCTAGTATATAGTCACATGAAAATATCAAATCTCCACCCAAAATCAGTTCAGCCAAAAAACTCTGTACTTCTAATATGTCTTATACTTACCCACTCTTATAAGTCCACGCAAATTTTGGAAGCTGTTATTTTTAATATCCTAGTATATAGTCACATGAAAATATGAAATTTCCACCCAAATGTTTAGTGGCAAAATAAAGTACTGTTTACATTTTATATCTTCATCTTTATTTAAATTTTTTTAATCCGCATTATTCGCTTTGCCTTTACCTGCACAGGGAAGTTTAACATCGTTAATCCCCCTTGATTATAGTCTAAAAACATTGTATTCCTATTAATTTATGGGTCTCACGTTTGATCGATAGTTTGCGCATATAATACTTTTCTGATTTATATAACGAATGCCATAGACAAATTCAAGGGTGCAGAGGTGATAAGGTACAATCAAGATTAACCTGGGATATAGATTATTATTTATTTCCATTTATCACCACTTTTCTTATTCTCTATCAGTTTCCTGCTTTCATGACATTTCCCATACCTCGGAATATTGAAAGGTAAAGAGAAAACGCCCCCTTTCACGATTGTGGGTTGAAACGGACAAACAATGTTTGATCTTATCTTTGCATTTATATCCCATATTGTCGATCGTAAATCATTTGAAGTGTGAATAACGGAAATAATCAATTTGTATTTTTGTATTTGTATTTATTTATTTACCGAAATTCTTAATAAAAAAACATAAGAATACATAGGAACATATAAAAGCAAGATATATATATATATATATAAAAAAATAGCAAGTAAGAACAGATATGTACAAACAAACAATATCAAATAGACATGTGAAATCGGAAGGACACGCGGTTCATATTTTTTTTTCTTTTGATGTGTTTATTTTTTGTCAGGAAATAGTGGACTGTGATGTGCGTCCAAAAGATGCCCAATTTTTATTTTTTTTCTGTTTAACCAGAAGCAAATTATATTTCTCCCTGAACAAATGGGTTATAAGTCTAGAAATGTATATCTAAAAGATCAAATCATGCAATTGTATTTATCACACGATAGGCATGGCAACTCACAGGAATATTACCGATGGTCTTCTCTGTAAACTAGCAGAAAACATCGAGCCAGATGAACAGATGGAGACATTGGCACGAAAACTCGGATTCGAACAAGCAGCCATCAATAGATACACAGAGACCAATATACTAGAAGGACAGGTCACGTGTAAGGGAACACGTGACATGCTGTTTGACTGGAGACAGAGAGTGGAGCCATCCAATCAGCATCCTAGACTGAGACAAGCTCTCATTGATGCTAATCTAATCATGCTTGCAGATACTTATCTCAAAAAGACGTTAGTCACCCAAGGTGCGTATAGAAATAATTCAGGCCAAATGATATATGTTATTCTCGAAAATTGAAAAAAGAAACAATAATGTTTGTTTGGTTGCATTTATAATGAATGATTGTTTATCATGCACGCTCAGAGTCTTCATTTTCAAGGAGCATCAAATTAAAACAAACACAAATATTCATTTTTCCTTGTCATTTGGTAAAGACGTTCTTAGAGAATATAAAACAAATAATCTTTTTACTTATAAATGTGATTCCGACATTCTTTCACAAAATATGATATAAATAGTGGATCTCCTTATTTCGAATCATCTATATTTGTCTTATTACAAATGACAGAAATCATGTGGTAGAAATTATTTTATGCAATGTTTTGTTTTACAGTTCCAGATATCTACAGTAAGAAGATTTCGGAATCTCTGACTGTTCGAAAATGTCGCACAATCTTGGAGGATAAGTACTCGAATTGGCTGTGCAAGATCCAAATGAAGCCTTATGACAAAGATGATTATGCAGAGTTTGAAGATATGCACACCGTTGTTACCATGGTAAAGAAGGACAGTCGTGGAAATGATATTAAGGAAAAGGAAATATTGCAAGGCTCTGTTGGGAAAATCTTTTCAGCCAAAGTAAATGGAAAGTTTCCATCTCGAATCCTTATTTCGGCTCCGGCTGGACGAGGAAAGACGACAGCTGTTGCTAAGATGGCACACGACTGGGTTCACAGAGAGGAAGGGTCAGGATTAGAAGACTTGCCACTTCTGTTCGTAGTCAAGTTTCGAAACACAAGCCACAGTACATCGATCGGAGAAGCCATCATATCACAACTCCTGGGTGATGTTAAAGATCTGACGCCAGAGGGCCTGGAGGAGTTCATCAGACAGCATCAGGGAATCTGTCACATTGTATTCGATGGGCTCGATGAGTATGCTGGTATCTCTTCCTCAAGCAATATCATGAGCATTCTCCGCTGGATAATGTTTCCACAATGTCGAGTGCTTGTAACAACACGACCTCACCTCGAAAACATTTTCAGTCAAGGAGGTCTACCAAGGGTGTACATGAAGATGGGGATCGAAGGATTCTCGAGAGAGAGCTCTTGTGATTACATTGACAGGTTCTTTACTTCTGTTCAGAAACCTATGAAAGCGGATGGTCTGAAAGTCTACCTCGATGAACAACCCCTTATTGAGGAACTAGTAAAAACTCCGTTATTTTGCCTCATGGTCTGTGATTTGTGGTCTGAAGATCTACTTAACATTGAGACTACAAATCAAACAGAATTACTCGACAAATTTAACGTATTTTTAATGTTACACGCAAATGCCCGGACACCTGACTTGATGATCACTCACGAACAACTAAACAAAATAATATTGCAACTGGGTAAAGTTGCTCTAACTGGTCTACTTGCTGATTCTAAGAAGTTGGTATTTACCCCTCGTGATTTTCAGAAGATTCCCTCTGTCCTCGATAAGGCATGTGAGTTAGGGATAGTATCCAAGACAACTGTATCAAACGAACACCTTTCTCAAACTAACGAAACAAGTTCTACCACTATAGAATTTTATCACAAACTTGCCCAAGAACACGCAGCCGGAAAGTTCCTTGGTGATGAAACTAACAATTTTCTGCTTAATTTGAAGATTTCTAAGTTAGACCAAGTGCTGCGAAAGATTAATGAAAACATTGTTGAATATGAAAATCTTATTCGTTTGGCTGCTGCCACGAAGAGCACCGCATGCGTTCGAATCATGGAGATGCTCCTTACAAATAGATATTTATCTGAGAGTGAGCGATGTCGTATCATCCTTGATTGTTCATCAGAGTCTGGAATTGAAGATGTGAAGGTGTTGCCATTGGTTCGAAAGTGTATTGCGTCACATACTATGCACTTAAAGTCACCAACAGTCTATACTTGCGTTGGAATAAGAAATCTACCAGTGGAACTGAAAAACGAGGTATTCTCAGCGTAATGACTTATAAAGGATACTAAAGCTTTACAATCTGTAGGCCTACTTTGTATACTTCAATACCATGAACGTATTATTGAAATTTATTATACTATTATACAGTGCGTAGAAAAAAAAGTTTTAAACTGAGAAAAAATCCTGTATAAATATACATTTGTAATATCCTGAATATTTTTCCTAATTTTAACGTTGGTACAGATCCATTTATAAATGTAAATATCGTATCAATAATATCTATTTATAATTAATTTAAGTCAATGCCCTATTTGTATTTGACTTCGTTTTCTTTTTTGTTTATTTCGCTAGTACGTTTGAGGCCGCTGCCCTAGTCAATTAATGATTATTTGTATTTATTTTTTAAAAAGAAGTGTATCACTACTTCTATGTATGTTGTACATTGTTTGTTAATAATTCCTGTTGGAAAATGCTAAAATAAAATAGAATAAACTCAAAATCAATTAAAAGAAATAACGATATAACTGTCGAAAATATTTCCGCTTGAGTGAGCACCACTTAGCTGGGCGTTGTGGCGCGCGCCTGTAATCCAAGCTGTGGGGAAGTTACAAATTGATGCAGAGGTTCGAGGTTCGAGCCCTGGTCACGTCTTTCGGATGGTGACGTTAAAGGTCGGTCCCAGACGTAAATAATCATATCTGATTGATACACGTCTGACAAAACTCAAATACACACACACTTACTTTTGAAAAGTTAGTGAAAAATGATTTGCGCAGAACTTCGAAATAGTTATGCGAATAAAAGTAAACCTTAAAGGACAAGTCCACCCCAACAAAAAGTTGATTTGAATAAAAGGAGAAAATTTCAATCCAAATCGGATGAAAAATAAAAAAGTTATGACATTTTAAAGTTTTGCTTAATTTCACAAAACAGTTATATGTACATCCCGGTCGGTATGCAAAGTGGCAGAATGATGACGTCACCCACTGACATGACTGACTATTTCTTTTTGTATTTTAGTATATAAAATTATTCTCATTTGAAACAAAATTTTATTCCTCTCTGAGCATGTTGAATTACCATTATTTCAACAGTTTATGGTTAAATCAAGTTGGTCCTTATTGTTAAATCTGTAAAAAATTAATATTGTTTTTTCAAACAATAAAAAACAAAAGAAATAGTGAATGAATGACATCATCGACTCTCTCATTTGCATATCACTGAGTTGTGCATTTAACTGTTCTGAGAAAAATAAGCGATACTTAAAAATGTCATAACTTTCTTATTTTACTTCCGATTTTAATGAAATTTGTAGCGTTATGTTTGTTTGATTTCTATCGATCGATTCAAATGAACAATTTTCTGAGGTGGACTTTCCCTTTAATCATAAGGAACACATGGAATTTACCTAGTAAAAATGTTTTCTTGCCCAAACCACTTCGAAGAGTGCATTGCGCCCCATCACACTCACCCACACCGAGGCCATCGTGACGATATTTGCTTTACACTGAGCTGTGATTTTCATAGAATGGCTTAGGTTTCATTTTTTTATAATTATTGTCAAAATTGGGAAAAGTGTGGAGAAGCAATTATCAAGTGGAAATGAAATATAAACCCACTTTAAATGACAAAAACTTAGTGAAAAAATGCTGGAGATGTCTGATATAAACTTTTGTTCCGATTCAGTTATGTCCTCAGATCCAGCTGGCACAAAAAGGGTAAAAGTTGTGCTGAGTGTTGAAATTTCATTTTGGGTGGCAAAACTGTTACAAAATGCTTGAATGTGTCCGTTATATTATCAATTGACTAAAAGTGCAAGGGAAATGTATGAGAAATGTTTCGCAGGGTAAGTTTGATTTCGCCATTTTCCCTTGACACAGCGTGAAAACGAGCATTTCTGCACAAATAGATTTCTGCGAGCTTCACAAAAATGGAGAGTGCTCACTCAAGTGTAACATTCTGTCAGATCTCTTACTTTCATTGGATTAATGAGACCCAGACCCAAGAATATATGTGAAAAATTACGCTAATGTTGCATTTCTTTAATTCTCAGGGCTTTTTCAAAGTGTAAACTTTTTTATACGCACTGTATAATAGAAAATACCTCAATAAATGGGTATATGATTATGAATAGATCTGTATGTTAACTGGTTAATTACCGTAAGAGGTTTTTTGTCAATTAAAGGACTTAGTCCTGTGGTCACCGTAATAATATAGGAATTCCCGGCCAATTTTTTTTTGCAGGATTTTTGAATTTATTGGAATAATATACAAAACAAATTTTCAATGCTTGAGACATAATCATAACAGCATAAAGTACATAACCAAGTGACAATCTTATATGTAGTGATAGGCGAATGCTTGAAGCATAGCAGCCAGGAGTATCGGGGGTATAACACTGATGTTAACTTTGATTTTTTTTCAAATTCGACGGATTCCGTTCACTCGGGGATATCTTTGCGTTATAATTCGTTTTCTTGTTTAAAGATTTACGAAGTTTTCATTACAATGAATGGTAGTTTCTTTTTAAGTGATGAACAATGCCCTTCTTTTGCGGAGCGGTGTTTCTATTTAGCAAAAATCTGTTTTCAGTTCTCGCGACGGCATGATTTTATCATATAATCTATTTTATAGGAATCAAATTAGCACAATTAGCGTACATTGATTTGTTTTTGGCGTTTTTGCAGTCCTCATGGGATTCTTTTTCTTTATTTGTTCACTCTCACTTTATCTATATATTTTTTTACCTCAGTTTTTTTTTATTTGTTTCTTTTTGTCGCATCATGCTCGGTTTTCAATGATAATGCTCAACTTTAAAATGCATTTAATCATATTAATTAATTCTTCCGCATATATAAGGAAAGGAAAAAATTATCTACCATCTATATATGTATATGTTTATATATATATATATATATATATATACATATACATAAAGAGAAAGTACGCGAAACAATGGTAGGCGTAGCTTAAATCGAGGTTCCCCAGAGCTACCCTTTTGGAAAAATTGGTGATGCCGAAAAATGTCTCTGCCGGGAATTGAACCCCGGCCCCCAGCTTTGAACGCCGGTGCCCTAACCACTAGACCACAGAGACGGGTTAGTTGCTAGGCGACCCTGATCCAATCGACCGTCAGACATATTTTCGACACCATACCAATTAGGCCTATAATTTCCTTTGTCGGGTGAAGTTGGGTTTTGAAAAATGACAAGCCGCCATGCCTCCGCTGCATCAAAGCTTTTGCTTTGATACAAAGCTTTTGCTTTGATACAAAGCTAGTGCTTTGATACAGTACACGTATAGGAGAAAGTATACAAATGTGTGTGTGAAGCTATACATGTACAACAGCTTTGGCAACTCTTTTATTTTGAATATTGTATAATGAAATAAAGAGAACAATGGTAGGCGTAGCTTAAATCAAGGTTCCCCAGAGCTACCCTTTGGAAAAATTGGTGATGCCGAAAAAATGTCTCTGCCGGGAATCGAACCCGGGCCCCCAGCTTTGAATGCCGGTGCCTTAACCACTAGACCACAGAGACGGGTTCGATTGTTTTTTTTTCTGTGTTTTGTTTATTTTTTTGTGGTTTTTGTCTCTCGTTGTATATATATACCTTTGCCCCCCTCTCCCTATATAGTCCAGTAGATATGTGAAAAAGATGCTCGAATCTGGCAGAAAGTGTGAAGTTTGGCATACAGGAGCATTTTGGGGCGCTGATTTAAAAAATTGCCGGCCCCAAGCGATTTGACCATCATTGAATGTCATTTCCTTAAGTTTTACATGGCATGTGACACTGAAATTTGGCATTTAGGTGCATTTTGGGTCACTGATTTCAAATATCGCTGGCCCCCAGCAATTTTATCATTTGGTCGGCGGCAAAATGGCCGCCATCTTGATATCCAAGATGGCCACCATGATATATTATTGCGACGATTTTCTCGAGTTTTATATGAACTGCGGTATTGAAGTTTGGCATATAGGCTTAATTCAGGGTGCTGATTTCATATATTGCCGGCCCGAAGTGATTTGACCATCGGGACGGCCGCCATTTTCAAATCCATGATGGCCACCATGAAAAATCATTATATGTCATTTTCTTGAGTTTTACATGGCATGAAACACTAAAATTTGGCATATAGGGGTGTTTTGGGGCACTGATTTCAAATATTGCTGGCCTCCAGCAATTTGACCATTTGATCGGCGGCAAAATGGCCGCCATCTTGAAATCCAAGATGGCCGCCATGATATATTATTGCAATCACTTTCTCGAGCTTTATATGAACTGCGGTATGTAAAACTCAAGAAAATGACATATGATTTTTCATGGCGGCCATCTTGGATTTCAAAATGGCGGCCGACCCGATGGTCAAATCGCTTGAGGCTGGCAATATTTTAAATCAGCGCCCAAAATTAAGCCTATACGCAAAATTTCAATACTGCAGTTTATATAAAACTCGAGAAAATGATTTGCAATATTATATCATGGTGGCCATCTTGGATTTCAAGATGGCGGCCATTTTGCCGCCGACCAAATGGTCAAATTGCTGGGAACTGACAATATTTGAAACCAGTGCCTCAAAATACACCTATATGCCAAATTTCAGTGTCACATATCATGTAAAACTCAAGAAAATGACACTAACGATTCTCATGGCGGCCATCTTGGATTTCAAAATGGCGGCCGACCCGATGGTCAAATTACTTGGAGCCGGCATTATATGAAATCAGCACCCTGAATTAAGCCTATATGCCAAATTTCAATACCGCAGTTCATATAAAACTCGAGAAAATCATCACAATAATATATCTCGGTGGCCATCTTGGATTTCAAGATGGCGGCCATTTTGTCGCCGGCCTAGTGGTCAAATCGCTGGGGGCTGGCAATATTTGAAATCAGGGCCTCATAATACACCTACTGTATATGCCAAATTCCAGTGTCTCATGCCATGTAAAACTCAAGAAAATGACATATAATGATTTTTCATGGCGGCCATCTTGGATTACAAAATGGCGGCCGACCCGATGGTCAAATCGCTTGGGGCCGGCAATTTCTGAAATCAGCGCCCCAAAATACCCCTGTATGCCAAATTTCACACTTTCTGCCAGATCCGAGCATCTTGGCCATTTTTTGTCACATTACTGCTCCACTAATATATTCTATTAATTAAGATTTTCCCTTTTCCTTAAATGTAGAAATATTTTACCTCTACCTAGCGCCAGCCTTTTTTTCTTCCCATTCTTCTTCTTTAAATTTCCTTTTAATTCCATCCATGGTTATAAGTGCACCCTTTTCCCTCCCTTTGAAGATTAATTATTTAACAAAGATTAAAAAATGATTGACTAAACGTTCCTTTCCTTTGTCCTTTAATTCTACACCTACGAGAATTCCTTCCCAGCATTACCCGTAGAAATAAAATCAAACATCTCCTTACAATTATCCCAAACCAGACAAGCATATTCACATTCCAAAACTAGATGGCGATATGTTTCCTCCTCTTTTCTACAATAACAAAACATATTTTGTGAGATTTAAAAAAAGGAACAAGTGATAATTTGTATAAGCAATGTCGTACAACATTTTAAACTGAAATTCTCTTAATTAACTGTTCAGAGTACATTGTCTTGGTGTCATAAAAATGTGTTCAATCTTTTCATAAGAAAAAACTATATTTGTTTTGTAACCTTTGGAAAACATCAGGCATTGCGAAGTTACTTTGCATAAAATTTGCATAAACTTTTTAGATACTAACTCCTCTATTGACAAAATTGTTTATTCAGATGTAAATGGTATTTCTTCCGTAAGAGAAGCCCCTTTGCTATCTATTTTCATATTTCGTTTCCAGCTGACTGGAAAAGTTTCATAAATTGACTCCATCAAATGAAAATCATTTATGTTTAAACCCTGTCTTTGGAAGTAAGAAAATGACCTTAAGTTTCCATCCTAATCCATAATATGTTTCAAGCTGTAAATATTTTGTTCATATATTTTGGTTTTGGTTAAATGTGCCTTTCCGTTCAATTCGTACCAATTTTCGGTTTAAAAACATCTTATTTCCTTTAAATGTTTCAGATTTTAATCGAAAGTCCTTCGTCTCTATCCATACTTCTAACAAATCTATATAAAATTGCGGCAGTGCTAGATCTCCAACGATCCGAGCAAGTAATCGCATGAAAATATATATAATTTCCTCCCAGATGCTTTGTGGCATAATTGAAATATTGTTTCCATTTCATTTCATTATTTTCTTTTAGTCTTTTAATCCATTGAAAACTCATTATTTTCAAGCCGCCTTGATGGTAGTCTAAATACATCGTTCTTTTGTTAATCTTATTTCCGTCACCCCACAAAAAAGTAAAAGCCAACTGATCAAGTTCAACATGAACCTATCCTGGGATTGGTGTGAGAGATGCCACATCTTTTGACAAGATAAATTGCTTTAATAATTGTATTTTGCCCATCAAAGTTCAATCTTTTTTTCAACTTCTTTATTTTACTTAATATTTCTTTATAATTCAATCTTTCTTTTACTTCTACATCTAAAGAAAAAAATACGAGAATCTTTATAATTATTATAGTTATTATTGTAAAGCGCTTTGATCATATTTCTGGTAAAGCGCTATATAAGTACCTGTTATGTATGTATGTATGTATGTATGTATAAAATCCACCTTTTGGCCAAAAGATAAATCCTATTTTCCTTGAGAGAAACCTAATAATAAAACCTTCGTCTTATCGCTATTAACTTTAAGTCCTGACACTTTTCTGAATTTTTCTAAAATTTCTATTACTTTTTGACTGAATGTAGATCTCGGAGAAAAATAGACATATCATCTGCATGCATAACCTGTTTTACTTCTTCCTTTCCAAAGGAAATTCCTTTATCATTATATCTTAAAGATATAATCTTCTATATGAAAAGATACGTGAAAGCGGATCTCCCTCCCTTACTCCTCTTTCCACATGAAAATAGCTTGTAGAATCTCCATGTAAAATACAACTTTGCTATTTGTATATAATATATTGACCCATTTGCTAAGTGACTGGCCAAAACCGAATAAGCCTATAATGTTTGATGTAAAAATTTGTGGAATATCGAATCAAAGGCTCTGTCTAAATCAATTGCTATCACATACTTAGGGATATTATTATATAACGTATGAAAAAGCGTATCAATTAATCTGATAGCTTCTCCTATATTCCTGTTTTTAATAAATCCTATTTGATCTGCTAACACAACGCTCTCCGAATCCTCTTTAATTCGTTTGCTAAAACTTTTTTCCTCTGTATTCCGATCAAAAAAAGAATTCCTATCGCTAATTTAAAAGCTAGAAATGATAATCACTATTTTGAATGCTAGCTGGCTCGTTTTTAATTTAAATGAAAAGAACTCACAAACTTTTGACAAACATCCAAAATCATATGTAAAATCAATAATTTTAATAACAGTTTGCACGGCGGAACCGATCCACGCTAATTTAAAAGCAAAAAATTAATATTGATTCAAATGAAAATTGCGGGAATCTCCCCGGAAAATCTTATAAGATATGGAAAAGGAAGAGGATATTATAAATTTCAAATTCGTCTGATACAAATAAATAATAGGCCTATGTTATGTTAATTCTTTGTCTGAGTTTGATCGATACTAATTTGATCAACAGTTTTTATCTTCATCATACACAAATTAGGTCTGTCATTCCCATTCCCCGGGGGGGCCACTTCCATTCACGAGTGGATACCATGCGCGACCATGGGGTCTCGAAAAGCACCCTAAACACGTAATTTCCATATTCTGAAAATGCAACCCTCAACAAGTATTGGCGTGTGAAACCCTACCCTTAACAAGTACTGGAAACAAAACGATACTCTTGGCAAATATTCCCTGAAATGAACCCCTAAACAAGTACAGGATTGTTTCATTTTTACGGGTCCTTTGGTTGTCTGCTTTACCTTATTTAATTTAGTACGACCCCACCTTCTACACCTCCCGCAAATAGGACTCTAAACACGTAGTTTTGGGGCAAAAAGGACATCCTTTATAAAACATTTTAATTTTGTTTTATCATCCCCGCAAAGTCGACCCTAAACACGTAATTTTACTAGCGAAATAGATACCCTTTTTTCATTATTTTTTGTGTTTTTGACACCCTTTTCACGTTACGTACGTAACGTGCCCTATCGTGAAAAGGACATCCTTTTTACGTGTTTTTTTTGTCGCGCATGGTATCCACTCGTCAATGTAAGTGGCCCCCCCCCCCCGGGTCCCATTCATCTATATATGCGTGTGTCTTCACAACAGGTTCAGGTAGTGGCGATCGAAGAATCAACAACGACAACCTCCGTGACAAATAAACTATGGCACTGCCTTCGATCATTACCGACGTTCACAACTTTGGACATCTCAGACTCGTATCTCAGCTTCCCTCCATCTCCTCCTGAGCTACCATCCGTCACAAAGCTATCAGCTACGAGAATGATGTCACAATGCTGCAATCATTTGATTTCTTCACTACCATGCTTGCGAAATATCGATGTCAAAGATGCCTATAAAGAAGACTTTGTTGATGTTCTCGAGTCATCAACATGTTTGACATCATTAGAGCATCTACATGTAGGGTGAGTTAAGCCCGTTTTTAATACTTTTTGGAGACTATTATTAGAATGTAATATTCGGTTGATTGACTGTTTGAAAGTTTATACGTTTGATCCATTACTAATGATCAACAGTTACTGTAGTACCATCCGCGGGCATATAGGCCTACAGCATATTCGGTTGATGTCAAGCTTACGATATCCCATATATTTAACTAAAATATTTTCCAGATATCTTATCCCGATTTTCGATCCACCGCTCGGCCTGTGATACACACATTCATCATTTACATGATTTTCAGAAGCTAATCTGATTTTGTCCGCAAAGTGGCTTTCAGTAATTATTAGAAATATACGTACTCTTTAACCCGAAAGCACGGGTTTTTATACGAGGACTGTGGGATATCATATCAAAAGTTGCACGAGACTACAAGGAAAATTTCGTGCAGCGGTGCTATCTTTGTTGGTTCCGAAAAAAATCTTCGCGTAAGGCCATGAAGGGGGAGGGGGGAGGGGGGTGATGTCAACTAACCTTTGGGATAAATGGATTTAAAAAATAAGTTTCACCAAAATCTAATAAGGCAATTTCTTAACTGCATGGACATGATACATTGAAACAATGTGTAATTAATTATCATAAAACCAGGCCAGTCGGAACATGAACCTGTAACTCCATGGTCGGAGCAACTGCGAGTGGTACTGCATTACCTTAATACATGCTGAAAACTGTAACCTCGTTCTTAAACTAGCTTTATAAAACACCCCGAGGTGTTTTCCCCGATAAAACATAAACCAAGATAATACTAAATCAAGACAAAACTAACTTCATGCTATTCAATAACACATTTAATGATCTACCTATCAATTATACACTCGTTGATGACCAACTTTCCTGTAAACATCACGCTGGTAACATTATCTAAGGTATAATTGGTAATAAACGCACCCAAATTCAAACAAAATGTCGCTTAATTTACATGTACTTCATTTTAATTCGTTACATATTCATCAAAGGCAGTTCGAACATTTGACCAACGCAGGGTTCTTCTTCCATTTGTCATGTTTGTTGTCTGATATAGGGATCACAACGAGAACATAATTTAATTATTTGGTCAACAGACATAATTATCGATTATGGTAAGTCTTTAAAAGAGCAATACATGGGGTCTACATTTTTTTTGTCACATCAACATTATAATATTAATCATAATAGGTAGCAATGATGTAACTTCCCTAATTCCCTTGCATTTATTTATTTTGTATATTTATAGATCTCGTGATGGCTGGTATTTTAAGTTTGATGCAAGCTCAGGTGTTCAGGTGAGCTTAATATTGTTTTTAATACGAGTATGGCATTTTATGCTCCTATTTGAGAATTTGGACAATTTTGTTGGAATTTTTGTGGGGTCAAACAAATTTCTACCCGAGTAGTCAAGTGAATATGCGCATAACTTTAATCGTTGAACTATTATAGATCCCATTTATTTTGCTTTAAGCTTCGACCTGGTCTCTGACACACATTGGCGTAGCTAGGATATTTCCGGGGGAGGGACTGGGTGTCTTTGCTTTTTAATTTGGGGGGGGGCAAATTTTTTTTTCCTTGGGTGTATATGTCACATAGGCGGATCCAGCTTTCGCCAATAGGGGGTGGAGCCGAAATGATTTTCCCCGATTGGCCGCTAAAAATTTAGCTTTGTTTGTTTGAAGGTTAGTCATCACAGTCACTTCTTAGCTTTATTCTTATAAAACAAACAAAAAAATAATCTCATAGCCCCTCTATAAATAGTGCGAGCGCGAGCATTTTTTTATTTATTTCAATTTTATGTATTTTGTCCTGAAAATTTAAAATTCTGGGCAATGTTTGTTATCCTGAACAAGATGCGCAAGTAGGCTAACTAGATAATTACCACGAACGCCAATTGCGAGCAGAGATTTCTAATAAACGTTCTGGTCTGATCTGTTTCATGAAACTAGGACATACCGCTAAGAGTAACTAAGTATCACTGAACATCCTGTGTGAGTTTCAAGTCACATGATCAAGGTCAATGAACTTTGGCCAAGTTGGGGCGTTTGTTGAATTACCATCATAACATTGAAAGTTTATTGGCCTAGTTCATAAAACTTGGACATAGGAGTAATCAAGTATCACTGAACATTATGTGCTAGTTTCAGGTCACATGACCAAGGCCAAAGTTTATTGACCTTTGGCCATGTTGGGGTATTTGTTGAACTACCGTCATAATTTTGAACGGTTATTGGTCTAGTTCATAAAACTTGGACATAAGAGTAATCAAGTATCACTGAACATCATGCGCTAGTTTTAGGTCACATGACCAAGGTCAAAGGTCAATGGACTTTTGCCAAGTTGGGGGTATTTGTTGAATAATTATCACAACTCTAAAAATGTATGGATCTAGTTCATAAAACTTGGACATAGGATTAGATTGATTGATTTTATTTATCAGGTAACTGTGAACAAGTACATGAAAATATGAACAGTAGTGTATACCTTGACAGGATTGCCCATGAAAGCCGAGATGGCTTATTTCCAATGGGGTCCTTAGTAATCAAGTATCATTGAACATCTCATGCGAGTTTCAGGTCACATGACCAAAGTCACAGGTCATTTACGGTCATTGAACTTTGGCAATTTTCAAGGTAATTATTAAATTGCTGTCATTACTTACAAAGTTTATAGATATAGTTTATAAAATATATGTTTAATATGGGGGTAATCAAGTATCACTGACAATACTTAGGTCGCATGATCAAGGTCAAATGTCATTTATTGTCATTGAATGTAGTATTTTATCTTTACATGAATGTTGTTGTTTTTTAATAATTATTTGATAGTAGTTTCAAAGACAGCACTACTGCTATATTGAATCGCGTGGTGCAGGTGAGAATGCCAGAGGCACTTCACTTTTTTTTGGGGGGGGTCTTCCCTTCATCTTAGTTTTTTCTACTCGTGTTCTTCCTGCTTTTTCCTCTTTTTTTCTTTCTCCTATTCCCCCACCGTTTTTTCCGAGTCGGGGGGGGGACCTAGGGGGCACAGCACTCACCCCCCGTAGTTACGCCCGTGCTGACACATCTTTCACTCGTAGTTTCTCTTTTTCATATACCTTAAAACTAGGTAAGAATAACAACGTCCGAAGAGTCTGAACTCACTGCTGACGTGACGAGAAGAATGTGGTCATGTCTCAAGTCATTCCCCAGTTTACATACTATTGGGTTCACAGACTCTTATCTAAGCATTCCATCATCTCTTCCTGAGCTCCCATCATTCGGTCGCCTGACAGCCGAGAGAATGACACTAAATTGTTACAAAAGTGTACTATCGTCTCTACCTAATGCAAGGGAGCTTGATGTATCCCTCGTAATCGAAGATACAAGCATGAACACTTTCGAGATCACAACCGATACCAAGCCGATGAAAGAAGTGACAGAATATCCACACGATATTGACATGGTCAATATAACACTTCAGCATTCGACAGCACCGACATCAGATGTAATGAATGAAGTACAATACACATCTCAAGGGATTACCCTTTCATTTGAAGATGATACAAAGGAACATTGGCGACTATTTGTTTGTGGGGAGATGGACAAATATGAACCTATTATGGTTGACCTGTTTGACAGGACGACGCAACTGCCCTTCCTGAAGTCTATGTAAGTATATTGGTCTGGGCTCCGTAACACAAAGATTAGCGATTAATCGCTAAATGAATTGGCCAATCAAGATCAATGTTACACGCGCATTTTTCGCAAAATACTGACCAGATACCAATCACAAGTGTTCTCCCATATTTGCCATTCATCGCTAATCTTTGTGTTACGAGCCCCTGGCTGTCTTTGTCCTAAAATATGATCACCATTCTAGTGTGTATCATCTTCTCTTCAAATTAAGGTGATTCATATTTATCCATCTAAATTTTACTCTTTAATGAAATCGAATAGAGGGAGAAATTCACCTATAAAAAGAAAATTGATTTTTAAAACAGAAGAGAGGATTAAATATCAAACAAGCATAACGCTAAACATGTTCACCAAGGCCGGATGTAAACTATTTATTAACTAGTTAACATCCGACCTTGGTGAACATGTAAGCGTTATGCTTGTTTGATTTTTACTCCTCTTTTCTTTTAAAAAAATCAATTCTAGTTCATATTGGTTTCGAGAAAATCAGCAATTTTCTCGAAACAAATAAGTAATGACAACTTAGAAAATTGCTGATTTTCTCGAAACAAATATGAACTAAAATTATGCGAATAAGATGGACGATTATTCGGTCTTCATATTTCGAAACGGTAAAAGCAAAAACGGAATTCTGAACCAAACTGCTTCCGATTTGTCGCTTTACAATCTGGGATGAAAACAAAAATCATATGAGTTTGATTATTTCTTTTTTTCCTTTTTTTTTTTGGGGGGGGGTGACAAACAGATCATTAAAGCCTGCCTACTATGTTGGTACTTGCGCAAGGTGTTGAAAGCAACAATGTTTTTCCGCTTTAAATGGTCTCGACAAATTTTATTTAAGCATATTTTTTTCAAATTTAGACGTTGGATATCAAAAATGTACATAGCGGACAATTTATCCTGATATATTCATTCCATGTCATGCTTTAAACAGGTCTGTCAAAAAAATAACTTCTTTTGATCAGCTGTCGATCAAACTGAACTGCCATTTAAATTGTAAAATTTATCCATGAAAACATTTTTTTTCACTCGCATTCTCACAATGAAATAATTGGTAGAAAATTATCCAAACTTTAAAACAAGTGTTTAAAGCCTCAGTCTGCTGCCATGTTAGAATATATATCTATATATATATATATATAAAGAAGCTGACAATTCACTTTTGAGTCCATCAATAATGGGTATAATAATCAATATAATATTTCAAATCTAAAGGAATGATTGTGGATGAATTTGATAATCCTATGATATATTTTTAAAAAACCCAGAAGATTATTAATATGAAGAATATTTTTTCGGAGATCGTCTTTGGCTAATTTATTTTGAAAACTCCAGCACGAAAATAATTAGCTTGATGATCTTGTCATTTATTGTTTATAGAAACTTATTATAACTTCAAATTAGTCAACATTCCATTTTCTTTCTTTCTGTCAATACAGCTCTTATAAATCACCAAACGCGGTCGACCGTGTTGAAGTCGAGTCACCACCTTCCGAGGCAAAGACCGAATCCGAGTCACAACTATCTGAGTCCGGTTCACAACTCCCTGAATCCGAGTCACATCTCGCTGAGTCCGAGTCACGACTCTCCAACTTCGACTCTCAGTCACGAACTTCCCAGGTAGGAAACCCATATGTCTCAGATATTGGCCCCAACTGGGTTCGAATCTGCGTCCCTACATTATTCATATGTACCCCAAATAACTTTGAACCCATATCCCATGTGGGGTTTATATGGGCCGTCCAATATGACTGCTGGCTTAGATATGGTGCCCATATGGACAATATAGGCCCTATTGGTTTGTAAAATCTATACATAATCATAATGGTGTTGATAATACCATTTCCTGAAATTTGTCATAGCAATCTGTAATGAAATTATTTAATCAGAAACAATGTTGGACTGACGGTAGATCAAGCTGTTGACCTGTGAATGTATTTAGATTTACGTTATCGCACGATTTCCGCATGTCTTTAAGAATTATTATTAGAAAATAATACTTCAGATTAAATGTTCAAATAAGTGGACACGGTTAATTCCTAGGTTCATCAACAAGGCCTATCAACCGAAGCTGCAAGTAACGAGTCCAAGGATTACGCCGAATCACTGGAGGGCGAGGCCGAGGACTGGAAAAGTCGCTCTCGAGTATTATATTACCCATTTAAGAAAATACGTTTTATTTAAAAATCCTTTACAAAAAAATAATAAGAATGTCAGGATCCGTGTGAAGATTTGTTGGATCAATTAAGACATGCATTAATGTTAATCTACAACTATTTTACCCCTCTTAAACGTTTCCTGGTCTTTTTACCCCTATCTAGGCCGGGATATTTTGGGAGATCATATGGCCGAGGGCCTCCCAAGCAGCCCCCCCCCCCTTGAGATCTCGGTCGTCGATCACGCCATCGCGCTGAAAATTTGCAGGCAGGTTGCCTGAGACATAATCTTCGAAATTTCTGTATTAATTTATTTCATGCAAATCGCTATTAATTGATTATGCTAATGTTTGCGTAATTAGTAAGCAAATTCATACTTTTCCCTCTAATTTCCTAAATAAAGCTACAAGTGTTGTAATTTTTGGGGGGTGTTCTCAGCAAATGAAAGTGAAAAAAAATGCGATGTCGGATCAATTTCCTTTGTATTTTATTGTTTTTTGCAATTTCTTATGTATTTTTTGTTTTTCATTATTTTTCGGGGACTCTTTTGAGATCATAAACAGCAAACACAAGCAAAACGAAAAAATGGTAATACGTTTTTTATTTTTTGGTTGAAAACACAATTGTATTGACTTTGTACACGAAATCACGTTTTTGAGCAATTTTGGGTCTGACATGTATGATTAGAACTACCCCTTATAGACAACCTAATCTTCTAAGCATCGTATCTGCGAAAATATTCATCAATTTTACGCAGTTTTCGTCTCTTTTGTGCAGAAATTGAGCTGATCAGATTCGCATATATCGACGAACAACGAATGCGACGATTTTCCATTTGCACCCGTATTTTGAAACTGACCACCCGCGGTACATTAAGTTTACGGCCGATTCTTGTTGCGGTGGCGAAATATTTTTACTCTCTCAAATCAGTTCTATGACATCAACGTGCTGAATGATCGCCTCACTACTTCCACTGCGAGCTCCGGCGAATGATTCTACGATTGACGGTGGATATTTGTTCTAAAGCCGTTTCCTATCTAATTTCTTGGGGGTTTTTTTAGCGGGGTTTGGGTTTGCTCAATACAATTTTTACTTTTTGTTCTTTTTTTCGTAAAATCGATTCTTACTGTTTCTATGGACACTGCGCCTACTCTCCCTCGCGTATCGTTTGTAATACGAAATAATCTTAACGCGCGCAAGGTGGTCGGTTTCAAAAGAGGGGGTCGATATGTGGTAGTCTCACCATACTTACAAAATGTTGTGTAATTTCGGAACCGCATATCCGGGCGTCGCAAATTTGATCTGAAAAGATGCGCAAGACTTGAAAAAAATCGCGCGTTGAAAATATTGCGCGAATCAATGAGAGGGGGGAGGTCGGGCGACCCCCCCCCCCTGCCTAGATAGGTTTAAAGCAACGAACGTAGAGGGCAGCAACACACGGCAGTGTCGCTCTAAGGAAGGTCAACTCGATACGCGCATGCAACTGAGCTGCGCGCATATTTTATTGTTCATGACAACGAAATCAAATGCCGATCCAATACAACAAAAAATTAGTAGTGATCAAGAAACAAATATGAAAGAATATGACTACAACGATATCAAAGATAACATTAAAAAATATGTTGAGGGATATACATAAATATGAAAACATACTTTGATATTTAAAACTTTACAAATGCAAGTTTCAGGAAACAAAAATCATTACCAAATCGGTGATTGTTTTTATCAGCGATTTCACCAGACGGCTGTATTAGGTAATTTGCGCCGAGACGATTTTGTGACCACTCGCAAAGCATTTCGGGATTGAATATAGCCACCTTATTTTCTCCGGGCTCTTCGCTGAACCCATCATCATTCTATGCTAAAGCTACATTATGCTCCGTCGTCTGCTTAGATTTCAACCCCCTAGTCTAGCACATAGAAATATCTCTATGGTCTAGCACTGGTACTTGTTCTGCTAGGCGTCGATCAGCATTTATCTGCAGTTCATATAGGCCGTGACTCATTTATTTATTTATTTATTAGAGCCGGCAGCAATGCCAATGGGTATTTAAAAAATTATTCATGTATCTATCAGTAGTATGTTTTCATTTCTTTTCACCATTTTCCCCAAAACTTATAAATTTAGAAATACATTCCAATCAGTAATAAGTTAAGTCTACATCTCACCTAGATCTTGATCAAGTTGATCGATAGACCAAAAGCTTCAGTCTCTGTATTTTGGTTGTTCTGCTGAACTGCGCTGGCTCGCTCACCGAGGGAGATTATAGTAAAATGTCAGAAATTGTTGAATAAATCCCCAGAAACGATGGTTATTCCTGTCTAGTTGATCGATAGACCCAAGTCTAAAGATCTAACTTTTATTTGTCTAACTAGACTAGTGTAGACAAATACTTTGACCAGTCTCTGTTTGTTGAAGATGTTGTTCCACACTGGATATCTAAGTAGATCTAGAATAGATCTGGCACGACTTGTTGGTATGAGATATTCTATGCAAAAATAAGAAAATACTAAAATAATAATAAACTGAAAACAGACGAATTCCACATTGTCTTTTAGTAGGACGCCTAAATCTAGACCATTTGAGGGTTGGTCCATGCAAGCTTAGTTTGGTTCAATTAAGGCCAGCCTTCATCGGCTAGCTGCCGCGTAGGAGGTTATGATTTTTTTAGTCCGTTAAATGCCTACAGGGTAAAGTCTAGATCTAGAAGATTATATGGTTGGCAAGTTACCGTTAGGTAACTTGTCAACCATTCACTTTCGAAATTTCTCCCAAAAGAATACGCGTTCTGCCAGCTAAGCCCAGGCCATGCAGGCCCAGGAAAATTTACCAATTGCAATATGGCAAACAAATTATGAAAGTCTTTAAACATTGATTGCACAGAATCAATGGTCAAATTAAGATATGGATGCTGTCTATCAAATCTCCTTTTTGCCCAAATCAGAAATTAAGATGGTCTAATCTATCTAGCCCCCATTTCTAGTCTAAGCCTAGATCTGTAAGATAACTAGGCCTAAGGTTAAGTCTAACGCAAAACGATGATGGCAATCTGCAAACGATGTAATGTTGCAATCAATTTCCCTCAATTGGCTGATTTTCTTAGAAATTATTGAAGAAAACCAGGGAAAATGTGAATAGGTGGCCGTTTATTCAAGCTTTAATTTGGCTTTGGAAGTTTGGTTACTCAATGATTATCGACCTTCGACGCGACGCAGCGCCTGCATGGCTGGGCAGCTCAGCTGCAGCGCAGCGCGCAGCCAATGCAATGCATCCGATGCATGGGTTTTTTTTCGCCGTCCATAGTCTCGGACTCGAAGTTGAAATTTAGACCCGGATTTCGGGGATTAAGCGCCTTGTATTAAGATTTAAAGACTCAAAAGTCAAATGCAATTTAAAATTTGAAATCTGACCTTGAACAATCATCGTTGATAAACATCAGCCCTGAAGCAATTGCACTTCAAATCAGACCAGGCAAATTATATGTCATTGTCTTTGTTGCTAGAAGATCTATGACGAGTCGACTGAAGCCCCAGCGAATCATCAACGTCACTAGTTAGCTACGCGACCGGCCCAAACTCGGCGCACCCAGGCCAGAAAAATGACCTCGATTATTACGGTGGTTGTCTATGCATTTATTAGTGGTGCATCGAAATTCAGCAGAGGAAAATAAGAGATAAGAGGGATCCTCGTCATAGACTTAATATTCCAATATGAGAAAAAATGTCAAAATCATGATTATTTAAGCTAAATAATTTCTTTAAAAATAAAATTAATATTTTTAATATTTCTACCCAGAATAACCGATCTAATAATTGTTCATTAAAAAATATTTGAAATTAACAAATGAAAAAAAATCAACTCGATAAATTTCCAAAAAGTCCCCCTTATTTTTTAGAGTGGTCACAAAATTCGAGCGGAGTTGACCTTCCTTAGAGCAACACGCTTGTGTGTTGCTGCCCTCTACGTTCGTTGGTTTAAAGCTTATTGAGCTTCGATGGGCTGAATTCTTAGCAGGGGGAGGGAGGGGGGTGGTTGGGAATCAAACAAATTTAAGGGTGGGGCTATAACACCTGTAACCCTTGCCTACGCCAATGGTACCGGGTTTGAGAAAGTGTAGTGAAAATATTTTTAGCCGAGGTTGGTTCGGCAATTACTAAAAAAAGAAACATTGCCTGACCAACCGAGGATAAAATATTTCCAATTCACATTGGAATGCTTTATATCCCTTCCATATTAAAGTTTTTACGAAATGTATTGGTATTATCGTCCTATTTGACCCATCTCTATGATCTGGACAAAATCTAGATCGGCTTATAGCTCTAATTAATCAAGGAGCCCGATTCATTCGATGATTGAATGATGGCCATCATTAATTTTTTATCACGCATGCAATTCATTATAAAGAAGCAAGATGCTATTTTTTATATGGACTGCTTTGAGAGGCATGGTTGTTTCTAGGGGCTCAAGGGGACCACAACGCGACTATGCCCTAGGGCTTTGCCAGAGGGCATGGTCTGGCCGATGCGGTACTCGCGACCCGAAAGAAACAACCGTGTCTCGAATATGTAAGCAGTCCATATATATTTTATGAACCGAATTAAACGTTAGATCTAGGCCTAGTCTAGATCTTTAACAAGTTAGGCCTAAAACCCCTAGATCTAGGCCCCACGCTAACGTTAGACATAGGCCCTAACTTTTCTTTAACTAAGCCCTGCCCCTGACGTTAGGTCTCGAAGTCGAATATCAAACAGTCCATACTGATACATATTTTAAGAACCAAATTAGGGTCTGAATAGACCTAACGTTAACAATAACAGTCTTTAATAAATCTCCATTAACAATTAGATCATCTAGGCCTTACGTTGGATCTCTAGAGAACTAGATTTAAGATTAAACGGAACATTAGGCCTAACGTTAGATCTAGAGTCTACTATTAACTTCAAAGCTAAGAGTCTACTCTTAACTTCAAAGCTAAGAGTCTAATATACTCTTAACTTCTAAGCTAACTTTAGATCTTAAGACAATTAACATTACCTAACGTTGTCGTTTGTCATACCTAACGAGTAGACTGAGTACGTTATAGAGAAATGCAGCAGTGATCTGTCTTATCTTTTCACCCGCCTCACTTTTTTCGAGCATGCATTTGAACAAATTGCAACAAGATTTGATGATTGATACATCCGTTATGTCCTTAATAAGTTAGTTTTTCTTTTCAATAACGCATGAAAATAATAACAGGAATTAAGAAGCAAAAGTCAAAGATCGGCATCGTTCCATCGATATGTCATATCCGTTGCGCGCATTTGCGCAATAAGCGCGTAAATGCACGAAATTATTGTCTGAAGCTTTTGATCAAATCGCGCGGATAGTTATGGTATCCGCAATCACCGCAGAAAGCCACAGTTTGCATGCAATCAAAAGGGGATCTCAGCCATATTTTGCTATGCCCGTCGTTAAAGGGCGGGTCAGGAGGCAACGGGCAGAAATCTTGTTAACTATACCCGTTGCCCTTGGTTACCATCATAGTTTGTTGTTTTCCAGGCATGGTCGTTTACATGAACTCAATTTTGACCAATCAGAGGAACAGATCATTGGACATTCTTAAAGAGAGGTTTATAATGACTTCTAGTTATCTGAGAGTTTGTGATTCAGCTAGCATTGCATTTTTACCTGTGTTGAATGCGCAGCGCTAAGCGCATCCCTGATAATCGTCTGCGCCGTTGCATCACTAGACTTGCCCGGTGGCCGTGGAGGCAGTCCGTCGTGTGCTGTGCACAAGTGATTGCGTGGTTTTCAGTCGGACGCAAAATAGAAAAAAATATATATATTCTACTCTGCCGTCACGAACTATACACAACAAAAAAAGTAAGTCCCCCCTAAATCAAACTGCTGTAACTTTTGAACCGAGTTATTTTGAGATATGATATTTCATGGGTGGTTTTATACACTCATTAAGCAACTCCTGGGGAAAAATGAGATTGATCGGTTGAGTCATGCATGAGTAATTAAAGATTGAATTAAAAAATGACCATTTTTGAAAGTCACAAGAGTCGTTTTTCAGATAGTGCAAATACGAAGTTGGGCAAAAATTGTTTTTAAGGTGAACTTTATAGTGTTATGCTGTTTTACTATCCATCATTTAACCATTTCAGACCAAATTTTTATATCGTATGTTCATGGTTTAGTGAGCACGATGTATTGCAGGGGCCGCGGGGAGGAGGGGGGGGGGGGGGGGCTGGGGGGCTTCAGCCCCCCACTTTTTTCCATAAGCAAGTACAAAAATGTAATACGATTGTGATTTTTGGCATGGTCAGCCCCCCCCCCCCACTTTGAAAACTGCTCTGCGGCCCCTGTATTGTAACATGTCATCATAGGGTTTTTGGGGTATTATCTTTTACAACTTGTTAGATCATTTTAAAATTTGAAAATGTTGATGGCTCCCCCGATTATAGGCCCCTCCCCCATTTAAAATTCTGGATCCACCACTGATCTGTCCATACATTCAACTGATCCTGAGAAATTGTTAGGAAAAGAATACATTTATGCAGTATAAAGAGTATTCATTCCTAAATTTTCGAATGTGCTCGCTCAACCATGAAATGGCTAAAGTTCGGAAAGTGTTTGGTGATAGAAATGATGGATGATAAAAACAACAGCAATTAAAGACACTTTTCAAACCAAATTTGCCCCCAATATTCACTTTATTACCCTTTAAAATGAGGCTGTGTCATTGAAAATACAAATTTTCCCACTTTGATGCGTGCTCACTCATCCATAAACAAACAAATCGATTTCATTTTTGCACAGAATTCTGCCCATAGGTTGATAAACATTACTGCCAAACGACATTGCTAAAGACAGTCTTGAAAAAAAGTTCCACCATATTGAATAAGGGGTTTACGTAAGCTTAAACATATGCACCCATAATGTACACAAGTCTATGAGAGAGGAAGTCAAAATTTTAACAAATAGGAAATGAGGGTTTGTTTCATGGACGGTTTTTGTTACTTCTGCCAACAGAAATTTTCATGAAACTTTG
This sequence comes from Lytechinus variegatus, assembly GCF_018143015.1. NCBI lineage: Eukaryota > Metazoa > Echinodermata > Echinoidea > Temnopleuroida > Toxopneustidae > Lytechinus > Lytechinus variegatus. Next base: position 15,193,181 of record NC_054745.1, on the reverse strand, counting down.
CACATGGCTTCAGAGTAACGCTATCCAAAATGTGCGCACACCAAAATAACCATTCGATTCGGTACAGAGTGGGGCCAAGGCCTTGAACTTTCTTCTCATTTGCATAATTTTCGAATATTGTGTGCTCACTGATGCATTAAACATCGGGATTTTCATAAACATCAAATCAAATGAACTGTGCAAGGAGGTGTGTGACAGATATCCATAGTTACAAATTGCAGTTTTTCCGAAAACGTGAAAAAGAGCTAATCACATTCCACATGTTCATTCAAGCGTAAATGTTTAATTTGACACCTTTGAATCATTGAAGCATGTTAATTGGTCATGAAAATAAAAAAAAATGAGAAAAGATCATTTTCAGTTAGAAAAATGAAGCAATACTTTCCTCCGATATTTGAAAATCGCATTTTTTGTTTCCAATAAATGTTCATTGAACCGTGAAACGGTGAATATTGTTGGAGATAGTCTTCCCCAAAATAACTGTCATCATATTCTAGCATTTTTTATTGAAAGAAATGTGTAAAAATCCAATTATAGCAAATTTGGACTTGAGTTTATTCAACCGTGAAATTTAGCTTCAAACGTTGTATCGTCTTTTAGAAAGTACCCTTTCCAAGCCTTCTGACTAGTTTTCATGATGAGAATGTGGAATTAGCTCCAATACAATGGAATCAAAGTCGTGATATTTTGCTTGTGACTTTTGAAAAGTAAAATTTTTGCCTTTTGACGGTGCTCACTGAAGCATGACGTGAGTTACATCCACAACATTTACTCATAGGGTAGCTTATGAAATTACCTACACGCTCATGTAAAAATATATCAAAAACTCGCATTGGTTCGGAAATTATTGATGTTTGTTTAGGGGGGGACTTACTTTTTTTGTTGTGTATATTTTGATCTCCAATGATAAATTTAATTATCTGGTGAAATTATCATTAGTCAAGTGACCAATCAAATAGCAACACGTTTTCAGTTATGGATATAAAATTTCATATTAATGCTCTATCATATAAGAAGCATATTCAAATTAATGGAAATCCTAGTTTCTACTGTATCCATTCATCCTATACATTGTTTCATGAATGCATTTTTTTATTTGTTTCCCTCTGTCTCTAGCCCACCGTCCAACCTGAAGAAATAGATATCCTTACTGCTGTACAACTTGGCCATACCTCTGCTATTGAGAGGCTCATGCGTCATGGAGCTGATATCAATGCGCCGTCAATTGATGGTCAGATCTGTCTTCATAATGCCATCAAATTTTGCTACAAAATAGAGAGAAATGTAGAAGAAACTGACACCCTGAAAAAGGTCAGTATCATGTAGAACTTTTCAGTAATGAATCTTAGATAATCTTTAATGCTTTACTATTTTATAAGCATAAAACGGACATCGCATGAAGAATTCTTTTTATTATCTTATTCATTTTAGATTTCTGATGAGGTTTACAATGGAAGCCTAACACTCGAGAGGGCATTGGTGTTCTATCTACTTGATAATGGTGCTAGGGTAGACGTGAAAGATGGGTCAGGCAAACTACCAATCCATTACGCTAAGGATGACGTGATCAAACAGATGATTTTTTCGAGGTGATTATTTCTAGGACAGATGTTTTTTTTTTTGAAGGCCCATGAACGTCAACCATCTTAGTGTTAACACGAGATCATGTAAATGTTCTACAGCATGAAATCATACATTATGTTGGATTTTAATGGAAACAAAATATCAAGTAGTCCGAAGACTAATAAATGTGACTGCTTACAGTAGAACATAATTGCTGAAGAATTTCACCTCACATATAGTTCTGTTCGAAATTGATTTAAAATATAAAGGAGTTAATTAAATTTAATTCGTTGCTATAGAGCTGTTTAGGACTGTCCGGCGTAGAAACTGAAATATTTTCATGTAAAACTTTCTGATCAAGAAGGGTAAGGTGGCAAAGTGTGTTATGCATTTAACTTTGAAATAAAAATAAATTCCTTATCAATGTCTCAGTATGATTTTTTTATTTTGTCCAGGTATAAATCCGTAGAGGAAATGCAGTCTTATCGAGGTAAGAACTTTCTACAAAATGTGAGAAAACAAGACTTTATGTTTCATTCTTTAAAAATATCCTATACTATACAAAGAAAAGTGTACGACATCAAATATAACGTCGCCTTGGTCGCTAATTTGGTGTCATGATATTCGGAGCAAAAAAAAAGAAAACAAAAGGAAAGAAAAAAAAAGAAGGAAAAGAAAAGAGAAAAAGACGAGGAGGAAGACGAGTATATAAAATAAGATGAGAGGAAGACTTGGAAAAAATATTTCATGTCACTGTATCAAATTTACCTCGCGCTCGCCTTTGCCTGTTAAGTGATTCACATATTTTGTTCAACATGGAGCTTAGATATCAAATTTGGAAGTCAATATACAAAACATATCCTCCTCGGAAATCAAACTTTCATTAATTTGTGTGATTTACTAATTGATTTTTAAAGAGTGCTCTGTAAAAATGTAAGTTTTATGTTCTGAATATTAACATTTTCCGCTCGCGCTGAGCGCTCGCGAAGTTTTATTTATCAGGTACTTATTATTTTCATGTAATCCATAAAGTTTTCAAAATATCCCTTTTAAGGTCTGATTGCCAAAAACGTATTAGCTAGCGCTGTCATGCTTGCATTTTAATTGGCGGGTTATGTATGTCTCAGTATTGATTATAGAACAAACTACTTAAAATCCCCTTGTCATGACAGTTTTTCAAAAATTTCGGCTCGTGATTTGCGCTCGCATTATTGGTTAATAATATATCAACTGATTACTGATGCATCCTATTCATAATAAAAAAATGCTTGAAATGTACAGTATTCAGGCCATAATATCATCAGATTCTTCGCCCTCATTATGCATTAATAAATAAGATATCAATTCAGTAATCAAATTGTCTTTTTTAAATCTCGTTTAGCAAGATGAATAGGAAGATATATAGTCATTATATTCATATGATAACATGTACTAAGGATGTCACGGTCCTATGTCTCAAACTCAAAGTAATAATGAAAAATATCAGCTCTTTATCAAGTGCGATTTATATCCACTTTACAATTTTCCTACAAGGTGTTTGAAATATGAAGATGAAATTGACCCCCCTTTTCAGATCGGAATATTAAATATTTTAAGCTCGTCCTTCGCGCTCGCTTTTATTTTCATGATAAGAGATGTCTTTAGAATGCCTAGATTCTAGGTCTAAATCTGAAACGCGCGCGCATGTTCATTCATTTATCCAGTTTCAGATCACAATATCAAAAATTTTCTGATCGCACTTTGTGCTTGAATTATTAATGTAGGAAAATCCTCCTTTCTCATCCTTTTCATGATTTACAAAACATGAATAGTGTCCCGTTCTAGGTCTAAATCTCGATTTTTTTCCGCTTGCGCTTCGCGCTCGCATTGACCGCGCGAAGACTTAATTGAGTAGTTACGAGACTTGGTAATCTGAAAAGTCTCATAGCGCTCAATTAGCGGACTTTCCAGTGGGGAAAGATAATGGTGATAAGAGGTCCATCAAGTCTCATCATATCTTGCTAAATGTGGCTTTTATTTCGTATGAATATCATCAAATCGGTTTAATACTAGGAGGAAGGAAGAGAATAAAGGAGAGAGCTAAAAAGGGAATAGAATAAAGGGTGAAAAGGGGTTGTATAGAAACAAGTAAAAGAAGGAATTTAGCCTAGGGACTATATTTGGTAATGAATAAATTAGAAAAGGGGAGGAGAGGAGACAGAAATATTTGTGTACTTATAGGGGAAAATATGACTATTATTTTTCTACATTTTCTTTTATTATTAGCATCATGAACTATTTTATTTTTTGCACACTTTTTTTGACAATAATGAAATTGCCAAATCACGGTAGATGCAGTAATGTGCAGGGATGAATTAAACCTTGTTTCTGACATTGAAAAAATAAGCATAGCCCCCTTTAGTATTTAAACAAATGTAGAATAAAATACAAAAGAAAAAAATAGTGAGTGATGCCATATAAATGTCATAACGTTTGTACATAAAATTTCAATAAAATTTCGGCTTTTTTAAAATTATGCTTGTTTGATTTTTAAAATATATGTTTATTCAAATTTTAGTGAAGAAGATTTCTCATATAAATGAAAGTAGTTTTTAAGATAAGTAGGAATTAACTTAAAGAAGAACCCCCCCCCCCACTATCATGGCCCGAGACAGAGGCAAATAAAATATTGTTTAAAAAAAAGAAAAAGAAAGAAAGCTATACAAATGGATTCAAATTGGGGGTTGTGAAATCAGAACGCGTTCGAAAAAAAGAGAAAAGCATAAAGGTAAAATAAATGAGAGAGAAAGGGAAAAGACAACAGTTAATTTCAACAGCATAACGAACCTCTAATCTCCGATGCAAATGCTTAAGCATTATTTTTCAGCAAAAAAATATTTGTATCAAGATCGTGGTGCAGTGCACCTGCAGCAGCCGGGCGCTGCGCTGCAAGGCAGCAAAGTGAAGAGACACTGCGCGCTAGGAGAAAATTTTACGTTGTAAGAGCACATTTGATTGGCTAATTGGGCTCAGTAGGGGAGTGGCCTAAAGGGACTTAATTGAGCTCTAATAGAGTTTTCAGAATACGAATTTGGAGGTACATTAGCGCTCCATTAAATGGGTAACTTAAAAGGAAATTTAAGTGGAAACTTACGAGACTTTTCAGAATACCCCCCCTCGGGCACAAATATGAATATTCATGACTTGCGTCTTCGGAATAAGAGTACGCATGCGCGTGGACATTAACCAAATTAATTGTGGCCACGGCACACGTTAGCGATGCATGCCATGCCCATGAATGAATCAGTACACGCAAATTACCGGTTTCCTTACATCATGTACATAATAGGCCTCAGGCTTAGATCTATATCTTTATCCCGTTCTTGACGTTATCAAATTTTAATAAATGACAAGACAAAATGCTATGCTAAACTATGGCTAGACTCGGGTAGAGCATTAACTTTATCCATTGGCGTCGGAGGCCAACACATTTAAGGGGGTCCACCTGAAACTTTGTTATGGACACGTTAAAAAAATTGACAAGCAAAAAAAATAAAAGGTTATCGACTAAAAATTTAGGGGGGTCCCCACCTCAAATTTAGGGGGGACCTGTCCCCCCCCCCCCGCTTCCGCCGCTTATGACTTTATCTCGAATCTGGACCTGTTTAATGCCGTGGTTAGTGGAACTGTTTAATTCCGAACTTTACGTTTACTACGTTAGACCAACGTTAGACTGACCAACAGGTCCAGATGTGAGATAAAGTTAAAGCAATCGGTATCTAGGCTAGCCCTAAAGTCTAGCATAGCACTTGTCATTAATTGCAATTTGTGTTTAAGAATTTGATCTAGATATAGATCTAAGTCTGAGACTTATGTACATGATGTAACAGTGGCGTACCGTGGGTCACGGCATGGGGGGGGGACCAGCAAAAATTTTGAGTCACCAAGTGAGCGCGCGCAGCGCGCTCAGTTGCTAATTTTGCTGACCTAATAGAGATACTTTAAGGACAGTGTCATTAAACGGATATGTATTTCACTGATCACACAATGCGATCGCGAAGCGCGAGCTGAATTTTTTTTAATATTCAGACCTAAAAGGGAAAATTATAAGCAAATTTTTGTAATCATGATATGTACCTGTTTCGCTAAACAAACAATGCGCGCGCGAAGCGCGAGCTGAAATTTTTGTATATATTGATCCCAATCAGACATTTTAAGGACTATATTTTAGGAATCTATTAAGAGTATACATATCTCACCATAGTATTCTAATGCGAATGCCAATCGCTTGCTGATTTTGTTAGAATTATATGTATCCAAACAAATAAAGCAATTGTCATTGTAACCATGATTAAAATGCGCATCCCACTAATCAAATATTGCAAGCGCGAAGCGCGAGCTAAAAATTTTGGAAATTGAGACCTGAAGAGGGACATTTTAAGGTTTTTTTTTTAGGAATTCAGGACGACGTATTTCATTAACCTAATGAAGCGAGCGCGAAGCGCGAACTGACTTTTTTGTATATATTGACCCCAAACATGGAAATTTTAAGGACTATTTTTAAAAGAATCCATTAAGAGTACACATATCTCACCATAGTTATCTAATGCAAGTGCCAAGCGCATGCTGATTTTGTTAGAATTACACCTAAAGACATACTTTTTGTAGTCATTGTAGTCATGATTATCATACGCATCTCACTAGTCAAATATTGCCAGCGCGAGCTGAAAAATTTGGAAATTCACGCCTGAAGAGAGGCATTCCAAGGCTTGTTTGTAGGAATTCACGTAGACCACTAACCAAATGATGCGAGCGCAAGCTGAAATATTTGATATCCAGATTTTAAAAATGGACATTTTAAGGACTGATTTTAGGAAATCATGAAGAGCAGACATATTATCTCACTAATCCACTAATGCGAACGTAAGCACGGACGGGAAATGTTTTATATTAAGACCTTGAAATATGTCACTACATAAAACAATAATAATTCGAAGTGCAAGGAGATATAGTTGGTGTGTATTGACTTGAAAACGGGCGATTTTAGTAAAACAATGCGAGTATCAGGAACAATGAAGACATAGGCCCTGAGCAAATGATGTTTCATAAAGTTATATATATATTTTTTTATTTTTATGTAATATAACATAACATAATTATAATATAATTAACAATAATTTCTTCCTTCCCACTATGTTTCTTTCACTTTCTCCCTCTTTTTCTCTTTTTTCCCGTTTTTTTTTTTTTTTGGCCAGCCGATGGGGGGCACGTGGCCCCCATGCCCCCTCCCCCCGTAGTTACGCCACTGTGATCAGTAGCGGACCGTGACCCGGAGGAGACAAAGCATTGGGGGGGGCACTGCATTGTTTGTGAACAATGCCGTACCCCCCCCAATGCTTTGTCTCCTCGGGGTCATGGTCCGCCACTGACTGTGATGTAAGTGTACCGGGTAATTTGAGTGTGCTGATTCATTTATGGGCATGGCATCAATTCAGGGAATACCTGCCAAGAGTATCATTGTTTCCAATACTTGTTTAGGGTACTTGTATAGGGTGCTTTTCGAGACTTCATGGTCTCGCATGGTACAAAAGCTGAACCCTCTGAATATATTACAACCTAGGTAAAATCAGTGGGATAAAATACCATTAAAAATGATCTAAATCGTAATTCTGAGAAGACTTTTATTTAATCTGAGACAAACCTACATGCCGACCCCGAAAGGAAACAAAAATTTGAGGGAAGAATTGGAACATAGACTTTATATAAAATTTTTCGCTCGTGCTCGCATTGCCTGTGTAATGAATCCCATTCAAGAGGGTTAAATGACACTAGTATATAACCAGTATATATACAATATATCCAGTTCTGATATCAATTTACACACAATTCTCTAGCACATCAAGCATTTATTATTTTGTTTGATTTACACAAATTGTTAATGTGAATCAAAATGTTCGGCTCGCGCTGCGCGCTCCCATTGTTTAATTTGTGAGATACCTATGCTCTTTGGAAATTCTTACCACAATTTGTCAAAAGGCTCCTTTATCATGTCAGTATATCAAACAAATAAGCTCATGCTTCGCGCTCGCATTTAATTGTTTGAGACGCACAGCTTAAATAAAAACGCGCTTAGACTGTTCATTTTTTTCAGGTCGGAATATCAGAAATTTTGAGCTTGCGCTTCGCACTCTCATTATTTATTTGCTGATACTTGTATCCTCTTCAATAATCACTAAAAACAGTCCTAATTGAGTCACTTTTCACGTTACTATATGATAAAATTTCGGCTCGCGCTTCGCGCTCGCATTGTTTAGTTGGATACTTATCTTTGTTCATGATTATAAAGACTGCTCTGAATCTTCAGTTCTAAGGACATAAAGTATCAAAGATTTTTAGTTCGCGCTTCGCGCTCGCATTATATATTAAGACCACATGAGATACTTAATATTGTTTATAACAATAAAAACTAACATATACTTAAAACTTCAGTCTTTAGTTAGGACTACCCCATGAAAAACAAACCAAAAAAAGCCAGATTGTAGCGGCCAATCGAGAAAAATGTTGATCAAAATATTTTTCGCCCCCCCCCCCATTGGCGAAAGCTGGATCCGCCCCTGGAAAGTGTGTCCTATAGCACTTTCATGTGATCCAAGCAATATCCGCTTTGATCTGCGTCCTTACAGGGATAATTGAGAAAATTAACAACTTGTCAATATCTTGTCACACCATTACATGTATCATTTCAAGGACTCAAAAAAATAATTTGTCTTTCTCCAAGATTGCTGTTAGAGTGTTAGTGTAATTGATTATCCTATTTCCCTTTTTCTATTCAAGCCATTTACCTAGAAATATTGCTTAACAGAAGGAAAAGTTTTTGAAATGTTATCATAACTTAGAAAGTATGTTGGCCTAGTTCATATAAACTTGGAGGGTGATCTGCGAGGTCAATTTGACCTCGCAGATCACCCTCCAAGTTCATATTTAACTATTTTTAAAGCAACATTGTATTTGGCCCACCTTCGTCTATGAACTCGCAGACATTTTCTGCGCAGGCTGATTTTTACATTAAAATTTCAAACTCGTCTTGCTCATGAATGCGCGAAGTGTTCGTCAAATGTTAGGTATCAACATTTAGAGGAATGATTGAATTGTACGATAATTTAAATGAAATATCATAATTTACCTTTACTTATTTCCTTGGATGTTGAGACGTAAAGCAATGTACTTATGTGCCCCTCGTTGATTTTCTTATCTTTGGTAAGGTCTGAAATTTAGGGGATGATTGTGCCAAAAATTTTCAAGTCTGGATTTGAACTGATTTAGACTAGTTGCACTTACAACTGACCTAGGCAGGGAATTCCAATTAGGGCCTATTGCAGCTCTTTAAGAATAATTCTAGTTTTGGTAACGATCTCAAAATGACTTTTTACAGAGTCTAATATAATGACCATCCAAGTGTCTGTTTGTATGAATAAAAATATGTGCAAACGGATTCTGGATAAAATTGTGTAATTGCTGAGAAATAAGAAAAATAAGCGCGGATTCGGTCACTTCCGTCGGGTCTTTATTCCAGCAATAATAATACACTGTCCCACGTGTGCCTATCTGTGTTGGTGATCTTCAGTGTGCATGGTGTGAACATTTTCAGCGGAGATTTCAAGATTTAACAAAGTTCAGTTTATGTAACTGTACAAGATCTAGATCCTCGATGAAGTACTGACAATTGAGCCCGGTTTTACGGACTTTCTCATGAAGTCAGTGTTTACTGCAACTACTGACATTTCTCTTTAATGAGAATGAATTTTGGCGAACGGCAGATCTGCATCTCTGCTTCCCAAGAACAAAATGTGGGCCCGAATCCCGGTTTCCTTTTTTCTGGGACGCACTGTATACAGTATACACACACACACACCCTCACACAAATATATATATATAAGTCTCTCAACAGGACGAGAGGGCGGAGAGAGAGATATGGGGGGGGGGCTAAATAATCTGTTGACCCTAATTCTATCAACCTACTTCTCCCACTTAGATCCTATCTCACCCCTATTCTCCCTACTCCCTTGAACACATTGCTGAGGTCCACATGATAAAGTTGAAATGCTGCCCCAGAAACTTGTAATTTGTGTTCACTCATGCATTTGGGGGGGGGCGCACTGTATATATAAATACATATATATAATTTATGGAGAGCTCACTTGCAAAATGGTTAGGTTTATAGGTTCAATATATAGATTTTTGGTAGCTCTATATGACACCAAAGAAAATTTGAAATTCCCATTAAAAATTGAACTAAAATGGCAAAGAAGAAACTTTTTTTGAAAAGGGGTAAGGTCCATTTCAGTTTAGGTTGCAAAAGGGGTTAGGTCCACACAGTTTTTTTGGGGGAAAAGAATATCTTTAAAAATATGAAGACAGGTAGATTTCTTTTATACCCAATTTTATGTTCTATGGTAGGGCATCATGAAAATTCAGTTTCGCATAAGAATATTGCAATATGGGAGAATTAAAAAAAAATATTTTCTTGAAGACACCTTTTCCAACTAAATTCTTCTGAAGAACCCATTTGACAAAAGGGGTTCATTTTACATAAATTGCATTGCTTTCTGTCTCTAAATCTCTACTTTTTTTAGTCACTCTAATGATACCAAAGAAAATTTGAAATTCAAATGAAAACGCGAATGAAAGTGGCAAAGAAAAATCACTTTTTAATCAAAATAGATTGGATTCATTTCAGTTTGGTTGCAAAAGGGGTTAGGTCCACAATGATATATATTTTTTGTAATATATAGAAACAAAAATTGAAGACGGGTATTTCTTTTATACCCAATTTTATGTTTACATGATAGGGTAGTACATCATGACAATTTAATTTCTCGTAAGAATATTGCAGTTAAGTGAGAATGAAAAACGTGTTTTTTTGTCGGAATGGTCCACTTTGGACCTAAACCCTTTCCCAACTAAACTCTTCATAGTGCGTCCACAGAAGACGAAACCAAGATTTATCAATGATTTTACATTAGTTAATCACAAATACAATAGACAAACGACCTACCATTGTAAAGCTTAGAATCTTTATTTTCATCAGGAATTACCTAGATTAACTTTCATTTACGAGTGAGCAAAACAGTTTGAAGAGGGGATACCAAAAAGTCACTTGGTGGGCTGGGTTTCAAAAAAGAAACCCACATTTTGAAACAGTTCTTTAATTTGATACCACAATTACAGAAAATGGTCTAGAAATAACAAAGTTCTGGTCATTTAAAATAAGGCTTGAATTTCAATAATTTCATAAATGAAGAGGTTTTACGGGATAGCGTTCAAACTAACTCGACACTCCGTTTTGTTGACGATCAGCCATACATTAAGTCTTTTGTTATCCATGCGATAGCTTCTGTGGGAAACCAGTGAAAGCACGTTTATTTAATAAAATTATGGAAATACAAGCATTGTTTCGAGAGTCTTTCTTACTTCTTGACCATTTTCTGTGATTAAGGTATCAAATGAAAGAACAGATATTGAAATTTTTAGGGATGTGAATTTCTTGTTAAAATTCAGATACCCCCGCCAAATAAGTTTTTGGTATCCTTTTTTCAATTTGTTTTTGCTCACTCATGCGTGAATGATGAATAATGTCAGTAATTTCATATGAAATAGGAGATTCTAAGCTTTACATTGGTAGGTCATTTGTCTATTGTATTTATGATGAAGTTATGATAAATCATCGATAAAACTCTGTTTCGTTTTTTGTGGGACATATATATATATATATATATATATATATATATATATATATATATATATATATATACATACATATATACATTTTGAAGAATAAAATATAGAACATAAAAAAGTACTGCTTACGATCATTATCACAATCATGACAATCATGATCATTGATATATATTTACCTATACTTGTTGACATCCATTGATTTCACACAGAAAAACCAGCACAACGTCCAGACTTAACTGTTGTAGCCGACGGATGTGTTCCGAAGGAGATTGAATTGGAAGATCGCGGAGTATCAATGCTTATTCCATCGGATGCTATCCATCGGGATGAAACACCTCAGATCACTCTCACCCTTCTACGCGACCCTACCAGTCTTGACATTAAAGACGATGAGTCATTGGCCTGCTATGGTATTAGATGTGATCCTCCTAACATGGGGTTCCTCCGGCCTGTTAAGATCAAGATACCTCACGCAACATTGGTAGCCAACCCAGAACAAGTCAAACCAGAAATCATTCTATATGAATGGGATTCAGTAAATGGTAAGTCGTTCTTACCGGACTAGTGTTATGTGCGATTTCCTAAAAAATGTGCTATCGGTGGAAGTTGTAGGAAATCATGCAAAGCTGATCATGAAACATCAAAATACATTGGTTACAGGTAAAAAAGTATATGTATATATTGGGTAAAATATTTACCACTACGAGGGTAATTATGTGTCCAACCAATTTGGGGCAATATTTTACCCAAAGCGGGAAGCATATTGTCCAGTAAGCTTAAAAAGTGGATAAATATAAACGCCAAAACGAAAATGCCAAATTTAAAGAAAAAAAAGAAGGAAGAGAGGGGAAAACATACGAGTAATACGAGTAAACATAAGAGGAGGAAGACGAGTGAATAAAATAAGATGAGGGGAAGACTTGTATAACAATTCTTTTTCATATTTCATGTCACTATACAGTATAAAATATCCGCTTGCGCTTCACGTTCGCATTGGTTTTTTGGTGGTTTATATATCTTGCTCAATACGGAGCTTAAATATCAAATGTTGAAGTCAATATATGAAACACATTTCAGCTCGGAAATCGAACTTTCATTATTTTGTTTGATTGACAAATTGATTTCTAAAAAGTGCTCTGTAAAAAAAATATGTTTTATCTTCTAAATATTAACATTTTCTTTGTTTCATCTGTCAGGTACCTATTATTTTTTTGTATTACATAATGTTTTCAAATATCCCTATTCAGGTCAAATTGTCAAAACGTATAACAACTAGTGCTGCACGCTCGTATTTTGATTGGTGGTTTGATATGTTTATCTCAATTTTGATTATCTGACAAACTAAAATCCCCACTTTATCAAAAATTTCGGCTGGCGCTTTGCGCTCGCATTGATTGTTGAAAATATATAAACTCATGCATCTTATTCATAATTTAAAAAGTGCTTTAAATGTCCAGTTTTCAGGCTATGATAAATTAACAGATTTCTCGCTCTCATTCAGTGTCATTAGGCTTATTAGAATAGTGAATAAGATTTGAATAAATAATTGAATTGACCCTTTTTAAGAATGGAATATGGACAAGTTTCATCTCCCGCTTAGGAAGAAAAATAGGAAGATAGTCATTATTTTCATATAATGACATAATGTTCTTAGAATGTCTATGTCCTACGTCAAAACTCTAAGTAATTAATAACATTGAAACGCAGCAGATCTTTTTTAACTGTGATTCACATCCACCTCACAATTTTTCTACAAAGTGCTTAAAATACAGAGCTTAAATTGACCCTCTTTTCAGATCGGAATATCAAATATTTTAAGCTCGCGCTTCGCACTCGCTTTATTGATTTTCATGATGAAAAATATTTAGAATGCCCAGATTCTAGGTCGAAATCTGAAACACGCGCACAAATGTTTATTCAGATACGCAGCTTGTTCCCTATTTAAATCATTATGAGCCTATATATCCAGTTTCAGATCAGAATATCAAAAAGTTTCTGCTCACGCTTGCGCTCGCATTATTAATGTAGGAAGATACCAAATTATACCCAAATTTACATCCCCCCTGCTTTTTTCGCGCTTGCATCAATTGTTTGGTTTTATATCTTTACCGTTCATGATTACAAAAAGTGCATCGAACGTTAATTTCTTAGGCCGGAACGTCAAAAAATTTTCAACTCGCGCTCGCATTATTTAATCATTGAAATATTATCGTCTTCATGGTTAACTGCAAACAGTCGATCTTAACAGGTCCCTTTTCGATCAGGCCAGATTTTTTTAATACATGAAATTTCAAAATTGTTTAGCTCGCACTTCGCGCTCACACTATTTGAATATGGCTTATGAAATTATTACACATTCATGTTGCTTATAAGAATAAAGCTAAGATATTACTGTTAGGACATGGACATTTTTGGCATTTATGTGCAAACGGATATTTCCACCGTGAGATTATCATCTGAGTTAAGTAGTTATGTGTTTTGTAATAATAAAGTTGAGCAAAGCTTTTTGAAGTGATTTACGATTGATAAAATATATATTTAGGCTTTATTTTTCCGCAAACTAGTGGTTTAGAAATATTTTCAAATCGTAATAGATTACTAGATAAATGGTCCGTAGCAAATGCTGTTATTATTTTTGATTATCATTACCAGATCTACCAAGAACCACAAGACATAGTTCATCCAACTCTCCAAACAAACCACCATACTGCAGACTGTATGAGAGATATCTTGAGTTATACATTGGCCACTGTGCTGAGTGGTGGGTTGTTATTCCTCTAGAACAACATGTGATCCAACATCGGTTTATGTGCGTTCCATACATCCCAGACAGGGTAGACAGTGGAAAAGCGATCGACGTCCATCTTATAATGCATGCCAACCTACCTGATATGGACGCGGTTAGTATGAAGATAATGATATTGTAATGGTAATGGTAATGGTTTATTGAAAATTCATCCACAGCCAAAGGCTGAATTGCAGAATATTTTACAAACCAAGTACAATACTCAATGGCATAGTGACAAAATCATTGCTTAGGAAATTAAAATATTATACAAGTTTTATAAACAAACTTTCCTCAATAGATGGATACTGAAGTTTTGGTTATTTTTTTTTGCATGATCAAAGTTAATATAATATATATATATATATATTATGTATGTATATGTATATTTATTTATCATATATAAAATGTGAATATTCATTTTAAATACACTCATCAAATTTATCAAGCAAAACTACAAACTGTGAGAGTAGGTTTAGCAGAAGTGAAAGGGGAAGGAGAGCAGAGATAAAGCAAAATGCCAGAAAGAAAGAGAGGGGGAAGGAGGAAGAAAAAGAGGCAGATAGAGGAAGAGAGAGGGGGTGGGGGGAGCGGGGCAAAGAGGTAAAAACATGAAGTTGTATTGAAGGGTGCAAAATTTTACGCTAGAATAAAAAAAACATAATATTTGGAAGAATTTGAAAATAAAATATTGCCCTGACTACATAGGTAGTCATAAAACTTTTTCAAAAAACAATCTCCGGCGAATAAATAAAAACTCTGGCAAACAAAATTATGCCAATTTTGAAACTTGCACATTAAAAAACTCTTGCAAGATTTGCCAGAGATTTTTTTATCATATACATCAGAGCCCTGATTGTCATTTACCGGTATTTACTCATTGTACGTTAAAAACAAGTATAAGGGAAAAAACAACAACAATTAAAAGAAAGAGCGAGACGGACTGAGAAAGACAAACAGTAGGAAGAAATGAATTGTGAAAAAGGGAAAGGAATACAACATAGAGATCAATACAGTTTGATAGTGACAAATTTTAGAGTTGTTGAGTTATGCATTACCTGAGTTTCAAAGATCCTGTATTTTTAAATGAGATTTGATTATAGATGAGTTGGCTAATTTTAATTAAGTATATAAAACAAAATATTTATATTATACGCAATACATGTACCTATTAAAAAAACAAAATATGACTGGATACAAATGGAAAAATAAGTATTTTTGCTTATAATCATAAATGCGATTCTGAATGTATTATCATACAAGTAATATTACATACTAATAATATATATACATGAGATTTGATTATAGATAAGTTGGCTAATTCTAATTAAGTATATAAAACAAAATATTTATATCATACGCAATACATGTACCTATTAAAAAAACAAAATATGACTGGATACAAATGGCAAAATAAGTATTTTTGCTAATAATCATAATTGCGATTCTGAATGTATTATTATACAAGTAATATTACATAATACTTATATATATATATATATATTGTGTAAAGAAATGGATGAAGAGAACAATGGTAGGCGTAGCTTAAATCAAGGTTCCCCAGAGATATTTACCCTTTGGAAAAATTGGTGATGCCGAAAAAATGTCTCTGCCGGGAATCGAACCCGGGCCCCCAGCTTTGAACGCCGGTGCCTTAACCACTAGACCACAGAGACGGGTTAGTGGTTAGGGCGAGCCTGATCCAATTGCCGTCAGATAGACAGATTTTCGACACCATACCAATTATGCTTTCCTTTGTCGGGTGAAGTTTGGTTTTGAACAATGACAAGCCGCCATGCCTCAGCTTTGTATCAAAGCAATAGCTTTGATCCAGCTGCCATTGTTCTCTTCATCCATTTCTTTACACAATATTTAAAATAAAAGTGTTGCCAAAGTTGTTGTACATGTATAGCTTCACACACACACACACACACACATATATATATATATACATGAGATTTGATTATAGATAAATTAGTTGGCTAATTCTAATTTAGTATATAAAACAAAATATTTATATCCTACGCAATACATGTACCTAAAAAAAAACAAAATATGACTGGATACAGCTGGCAAAATAAGTATTTTTGCTAATTATCATAATTGCGATTCTGAATGTATTATTATACAAGTAATATATATATATATATATATATATATATATACATATACATATACAGCGATGTACAATACTATAGACGTGGAGTAATTATTAAGTCAATATTGGCAATTCATTAGGTCGAACAAGTATGGGATGGGACTATTTATCAGTTCTACATTTTAAGTGTTCTCTTGTGTTTGATTTGCAAAAAGTTCTGGTGTTCTTACACTCTACACCCTGTTGATTCAAAGGTACAATAGTGAATAATAGTATCAAATTGTTCAATATGTTGATACTTCATTAGAATGGAATATTTACATTTAAAACATGTCATTCTTTCTTGGTAATATTCTTAATATATCTGAACAATAAGTAAAAAAATGCATTCTTCGAAGGCTAAAAACCAAGATGATTTAAAAAAAATAACTGCTGATATCCTGACAACCACCCCCTCCCCAAAAAGGGGACATGAATAACTAAACAATAATGATAATAAATTAATAAAAAAAATAAAGTAATGTTGAATTTCAAAATACATTTACTAAAACAGGCTTTATCATCCACACCATCATTTTTTTTGTCAGAAAGACTTGTTCATATATAATTAAGTATTAATGAAACTCTTCGGGGACAGGGTGGTAGCCTAAATAGAAACTTCAAACATGACGGAAGAATAAGCAGTCAGAGGACTATTGCCACATAACTATAGAATATATTGTACCTAAGTCTAATTCTTCTCTATCCATTTACTACTATCGCATTTTTGAAAGATCTTTTTATACAATAATTGAACTTTGAACATTCGCACTATTTATATAGTTATGTCTGTTGTGAGATTCTTCTAGCTGTCAGGAATATATCCCCCTTTTATTTTCGGATTGTAAATGTATTTTTCCCTGTTCCTTTTTTCATAATATTGCACGTTAATTAGGTGTTGTCATTATCACAGTTTGGTGGCTGGAATTTTTTGTTCAACAGGAAATCCAAGAGGAGGAGAAAAAGCAGTCATATCACAAAGCCCATCCATCCATTCCTATTAGTCTTGCAACCAAGTCTGGCAGTGTGGATGTGATAAGTTATCGCAATGATCAGGCAAAGGACAATAAGGTAATAATTTCAATTATAAGACGTCTAATTGAATGACAACGAAAATAATTTGCAATGTAACTTTAATTTGGATTAAGGCAAATAGTCTCGTGGGTCTTTCGAACGAAAGGGGGTGCTTCATCTCGTTGACATTAATTCTTTGAAGATACAGGCCCTGTTCAGTTTGCGATTGTGCCGTATAGTGGACAGCGATAAGTAATAGTCCTGGAATGAAGGAACGCGAGAATGCTTGAAACCGAATCATGATCGACTACTGCATTAAACTGGAGCTGGCATACATTGGTTACTGGTCGTTCCCCAGAATCATTAATATGATGATAATTATGTCAGTGTGATGACAAAACAGTACTAATAATCGCTATGATCATCTTACTACCATTACTATCATTTTGGTCAGTTTTAAAGGAAAAATGTATATGTGAAGAAGTTTCGATAAATAAAAAAACTAAAAAAACAATAAAACAAAATAAAATAATGAAAATAAAATACCTACGACCCGTTAACATGGTTACTTCCTCCCTGAAAATGGACAGGGGTACGTTTACGCCTTGAACATGAAGCAGACTATCATGACGTACTTTCTGTTTCTGTTTATGGTAACTCCCGCAGGAACTCGGCAGAACAGCATTTTTGCTGGTAAAAGCCTATCTGGTATGTAACCAATTACCTGGGAAACACTTTACGTCTAGGTTAATCAGTCATAGTGGCTGAGCTTATAAACGACCGGTAATACTTTGGGCCTGTTTATCAAAGTGTAGACATTGGCAGAGCTGGGACTCGAACCCACAACCTTGCAATTATGAGTCCAATGCTATAACCACTGGACCTAAGAATAATATTTTAAAAAGTTTATATGTTTATATGTCCACGATTCACAAGTCCCAAATTTGTAGTAGTCCTACATAGATTTAAGGACTTCTTTGCTGGATGAAACAAAATATGCCTCAGTTTATTGTTACTTTGATACAGCCTGAGCGGCGAGTTCTCTCCCTCAAAGATGCTCTAAGTAAAATCAAACACCAGATCGTTCTACCCGTAACTTCACATGATGATGACACAGATATCCCGGTTAATATCAAGGTTACACAGAAAGGGAAGAAGTACGATGTGTCGATGTCTCTTTCCTTCATCATTAGATGTTCAGGTACGTATGCGAGTTTTTTAAAAGTCTGCACAATAAATGATAAACTGTACCATCGACGGCAAATTTTGATTCACCACCTAGAGAACAAATTTAATTATTTTTTTTATTCGATAAGTTCGACATGTATGTCGTTGTCGTGACTAAATTACCCAAATTTTCTTACAATGCCATGCAAAAATTCTTAAAATGGATTTTACGTGATAACGAAACCTGTGATTGTTTTTTACCCAGGTGAAAGGGATTTGGAGCCCACTCCTTTTAATCGGTAAGATTGATTCAAATGTTGAACTCTATGTGTAAATTTTTTATACAAACATTTACTTTTACACGCAAACATTGATAAAGACTTGTAAATGCATACACAAGTAAACATACACGAATAAAGTATATATATTCTCACGATATAATATACAATCTAAAACTGCAATAATATTTCATTGAAAAAAGGGTTATATTGCCCAAGATAACTTATGTAATTTTGTAAGAGTTTGAAATATTGGATTTGGTATTCGAAAATGTTTAACGGGTTGAAACGTAAAAAAGGATCTGAAAGTTTCCCCAAAAAGATATGGACGCAATCATTTTGGGTATATTACTTCTAACTGGTATGGAGAAAATCAACACCGATTCCCCCCCCCCCATGCCTATAGAAGAAAGCGATACCTTTCTCAAAACTAACTTAGAGGAACTGAGAACCCCACTGCGAATGGGTGAGAATTATGGAGTCAGTATGTCTACGTAATTCTCACAAATATTGTGTTTTCTCTAGTCTACTTTATTCGCTATAGCCAACTGACACTATTTGGATGAACTTTTCTTCTTCTTTCACTGTTAATGAAGACATAGTATTTTTTTTCTAGTTGTCACTTTCTTAATTTACTTAACTTTGTTGGGAAATCATGATGACTACCTCAATATTTTACCCTAATTACCGTGTTACTCTGCTCTTCATTTTTAGGGTGGTTGAAGAAGTTTCTCGATGTGATTTCCAGGATAGCGACATTCTCAACATTGCTGAAAAGATGACAGTGGATCAGTTTTATGATTTAGGGGTAGCTCTCGGTTTCAAAATTCCACAGTTGCATGCTATAGAATACAGAAGATTAGCAGACAGGCAGCAGGCAACCTTTGACATGCTGGTAACTTGGCGAAAAACACAAACCTCTCCTCAAGGGGCCAAGGAAAAACTTATTTCAATCATGGAATCGTTGGACTCATCGACCACAGAGATGGACATAAGAAAAATCACAAGTTTGTATATTTTTGTTGGTGCGGGTGTGTGTTTTTGTGGGGGTGGGATGGCTGAGGAGAGAGAAAAGAACATCTGTCTATTGTGAATATGATAGGGGGGTAAAGAATCTGATATTAATTTTATGTATACGACTTCGTGGGTGTTAATGTGAAAGAGCGCAAACACAACTTTGCTTGCAGTGAGTGAGGATGATGCATGTCTCACCAACCAAATCATGTGAGCTGCAAATGTTTGATATTTTGACCTGGATACTTGACATTTTAAATACTGTTTGTAACCATGATCAGGATGGGTAAAATTAAACAAGTGATGCGAGCGCGAAGCGCAAAATGAAACTCTTTGTCTTTCTAACCCAAAAGCTATATCTTCAAAATGATTTTGATACGATGGCATCTTATTGGAAAAAAATAACAAATAATGTTTGTTAACCAGGCTTCTTTAGAATAGTTCAAATTCTTCGTGTCTAATTGACATCTTCATTAATTCTTCTTCACATATGTGGTTATCCGTGGTCCTTGGTGTTCCATAGGGAAGCATTCTCGGCCCAATTCTATTTGCAACGTATTCCAATATCATGCGTATTTAAGAAAAAATACCGCCACCTATTATTTAACGCAGATGACATGGTTCTGCTTTTCAAATCACAATTTGTTAAAGAAAGACAGCAGACTTAAGCGAAACACTGTTAACACACATGACTTATAATAGTTTATCCTCTTGGCCAAAAACAGATATCACTTTCTCTCGTATTAGAAGAAATACTAAAGTTTTAAATTTGATGTGATATAAAATAATCTGGTAAATTGTTGGTTATCTAAGAGGGGGATTAGTTGATTCAATTGTAAAATAACGAGTGATTGTTCGTATGAAATTTCTGTATAAATACCAAAGTTCTCTGGATTAGAAACTCTTAGTCAGTGTCTATTTGACTATGCTATACCCTGATTGGAAAAGTAGCATAAAAAAATCTGATAAAAAGGAGATTAAAATTTTCCAGAAAAAAATTTAGAGTCATGCATGTAAAAAAGTTTCTCGCTGTTTTACTTTACAAATAATTGTGATATCAAAAGTAGGTCCCTATATCACCTGCGTTCAGCCTTAACTAAAACAGTTCTTGATTTTTTTTCAGGGTATATATATAATACGGTTTGAAATCATTATATTTTCATGCCTGCATAGGACCCCACTAGAAATAAGCTTTTGTTCAAGCCACCTGGATTTATTTTGGTTGTTTATATAATGACTTGATAGTTAAAACCAAACCAGTAAATCACTTGAAAAATCGCAAGAACCGGTTACTTCCTTACCCTTGACGCTGCTCCTGATGGAAACTGAATGAGTCAAATCAATATCCAAACCAAGCAAGAAGCAAGTTCAAATTGATTTATCTTTGTTTTATTTTTTTTTTCTTTTCCTCCATCTCCTTTAAAATCTCTGCGTAAATCAGGCATGGCTTCTGTCAGGTAAGCGGAGTTTTATTCGTTCTTTTTTTACGTCCCCACAATTTTTGTTTATTATTAATTTTCATTCATTTTTTGTAGTTTGATTCAATATCTTTTCCACCTTTAAATCCCCTCCCTCAGCATATATTTTAAATACAACATAATATTATTGGCACACTAAATGTAAATATAACAATTGGAGGGGTATAGGCCCTACCCATAACACGTCCATTGCTTGTTAGCAGGGTCCAAGCATATATAAAATTACCATTGACATTATCAAACAAATTATACAATACTAATTGCATATACAACCCTGTAACACACAAACACGCACCCTTATACCATAGAGCAATTAATAACAATTTGGGGTTTGTGTCAATGAATAGGCCTAGGCCTAAAGAGTTGGAAAGCAATATTGCTCATAATCCTTAAACGTTATGGCCCGTATTCTGATAGCAGGTTTAACTGAAACTCAGGTTTAAAGTTGTGGTTTAAGTTTAAGTATGGAAAGCCAAAAGTATAAAAAAAATTGATTAAGTTGTATGTTTCTTATTTTATCTTCATCGATGGTGAAGACAATCATCTATTCATACTTCCCGGACAATTATGAATGATTTGAGAGCCGAATGAGCTGAAGTATGATATCTCTACTGTTAGTGATTTATGTAACAATTGGCTATCCATACTTAAATCACAACTTTAAACCTAAGTTTAAGTTAAACCTGCTATCAGAATACGGGCCTATATATTAAAAAATGGAAATAAACTATAAGATGAAAGGATGAAAAGTATTGCATCAATGCTTTTATCAATTTTGCTATAATAAACTACCCTTTGACAAAGAGAGCCCCCCCCCCCCCCCAGTCGGGTGTAAAAAAGAAACGTGTTTCCAACAAAAATTCTAAAAATTTCGAAAATCGTGTAGAAATATTATTTGAAGTTCGCCCTAATTCATTAGTTAACCCTGATACTCTTCAACACTTTCGCGATAAATCTGTAACGTTTGAGGGCAATTCAGCATCGTTTCACCCCCGCTTCCGAGTGCCATGTTTTGTTTAGATCTTGAGCAACTTTTGAGACCAAAATAATTTTAGGGTCGTTGTTATGAAATTATGCAACTTTATGTTAGTGCCGAAAACCCGAATTGGTCATTTTATACACAAATTGTGTTTTCGGCTAAATTTCATAAATGAGTGGACATCACTGGCGTAAGTTCTGTTCAGGGTGATTAACCATTGTGCCATCCTCCCACATTGAATGTTCTCTTGTATTAATTTGCCATTGCAGTGAAATCCCTGACAACATTCTCCTAGATTTCTCCAGGAAGATCAAACCAGAGAAGTATTTCGAGATTGGAAAAATGTTGGATCTCAATAGAACGGAGCTTGAACACATAGAACATCGGACATTGCCTAACAGGAGAGAAACCAACATTCAGATGCTTTCCAAATGGAAATCATCTCAGCCCCCCGGCGAAAAGGCGATGGAGACTTTGAAACTTGTCTGGGAGTCTGTTCAATCAGTAGGAACAGTGGACAATGGAATAGGTTTGTGGAAATAGAAGTTTCTTTGAATTAATGAAGCAGCCGATTTGTATTTCATTTAAGCGTTTGATGTATTTGATGACAGTAGAAACTAGAGAGAGAAAAAATATATAGCGCCCACTTCACTAGATCGTTGTAAAATAGGACTACTCGTCACTCATGTGGATCAATAGGAAACGTTTGATATCATCCCCAGCGAAGGGTTCCACTTCACACAGCATCATATGGCTTTAAGTTATATAATGTATTGCGAAATATAACGCGTATGTGGTTTGGCTAAATGTATATGCAATTTTTGAAAAATATATTGCAGGTTCAGACGATGATACTTCTACCGACCTAAAGCAACGTCCTGTTGAAGAAAGAAAACCATTCCAGCAAGAAAGCAGACCTGAAAAGATGGAGATAATTAAAGCTTCAGAATCGGGTAATCTAAAGTTCAATTTGATATTTAAGTTGAATTTAATTTCAATGTATATCCATGTCTTAAAAAAACAAATATATTCGAAGAGTTTGATTTATCCTACGAAATTTATTGTAATGTCCGGGGAAAACATGAACTTTACTTCTTGAAATATTTTTATTATATACAACTATGACAACAGTAAAATCATCCTTTACTAAATCAAAATCTACTGTACTAAATATCGTGAATTTGACAGTTCCTTAAGACCCAATTGGAAATTTCATTAGTCATGTTAGAAAATATATTGGTAACGCTAATAACACCGGAATTAAGCTTGATACCAACAGATAAATTGTGCATCTACCATGTCTACATGTGTACGGCTTAGAATCTAGTTCGTTATACTTCGAACTAGAATAAAATGTTGCTTTTCTCTTGATGTAACATTCCAATACTTTGTGGGATAAATAATTTTTTGTCTACAATCAATTTGGTCTAATTGCCGTTTAGTATGCACTACATCCACGTATATTCATGAATGATACAAAAGGACGTTTTGGTCTAATCTCTATATCGAGTATTAGTTTTGGCCTTGAGATATTAGACTTATTTTTGGTCATAAGCATTTCATCTAACCATACGGGCTAATTGATGTGACCAAGTGGTTACGAGACTAACTGCGTATACTCCCTAAATGCAAAAGAGCTTAATATTTGATCCCTAATCATACTCTTCTCGGAGTGAGATGAACTCTCTCATTTTCGAGTGAGATATGTATCTTTCTAGAGTGAATTTTACCTCTTTTTGGAGTGAAAGAGTCTACAAAGGTGCGCAGTTCACTCAAAAGGGATCGGTCCCTACTATCACTCTGAGAGAAGTGTGGTTAGGACTAAGACTGGACTAGACTAGCTTTTTTAAATTTAGAGAGTAGGCCTGTAGCCTAACTGGGATTTAGGGGGAAGTTGTAAAATTGCATTTAGACATAATGCTTAGTAAAGAAACTGGTTGTAGATGAACTAGGATTAGACTACATGGGACGAGACCAAAGGGAAAGTAGACGAAGCAAGACTTGTAGTCCAATCAGCATTTTGCTCTTTTCAAATAACATCTTCACTCGTTGCTTTCTTTGCTGGATGCAATGGAGTACGTATTCCAATGAAATCTTTTAAAAACTGAACAGACAGGTTTTTGTGACGATAAAAGTCTCATTTTAACGTTGCGATGTATAATTCGTTCTTAGCTACTTCCAGTCTGCCTTCTTGGAATCCTGGCACATCACAGCAGGATCCTGATAAACGTGGCGGAGAACCAAGCACAGAAGAGCTTTGCAGGGTCGCTCAGCAAGTCCGAAGTTTACCACTGGTGTGTAAACTTGGGAAAGCCCTTCGTCTCAATAACGACATCATGGTCGACTGCATCGCTCAACATAGTTTATCGGTATTCCATGTCATAGCACGGCAGCTCCTCCTTAAGTGGCTGGGTTGTTTAAATAAAGACGAATAGGAAGATTAGTTAAGCTCATGGCTAATCGAGTACAACATCTCCAATGAGAGAACAGGTTAGTTTCATATCTAAGGTAAAGTATATTATTTAACCATCAAAATCTGAATTCATGTAGACTAACCAACTTTATTGAGATATGAACAATTACAAGATTTACAACCTGACCAAAGCCAAGTTACACAAGCCTTGCTTCTTATATATTCATATCCCTCATGCTTTCCTAAACCTTTTACTTGTTACCTTTGTCATATTTTCGCATATCTTCCTGCTGAACCCATACAATATTTTGCAGACTATAAAATTTTATGTCCCGATAATTATCGTGTTCACTTTATGTATATTTCACTGTTTTCTATTTACTAATTGCATTGTCTAAAATAGTATATATGTTTTACTTTCGTGTCAGCAGGTTATGAACAAATACCAAAACTCATTAAGACCTCAATAGACCTACTGAACTTAAACCGACATTTAAATGCACTGGCGGCTCTGGGGGGAACAGCCTGCCCGTGACTTAGACTTAGATTATTATACATTTATGTTGATTTTATACAAAATAAAGCTAAGAAGTTACTGTTGCGACTACCCTTTCAAAGAAACGAACGAAAGTCAACTTTGAGTGACCGATCGAGGAAAATCAAGTGGCTGAAAAAAAATCATTTTTCCTCTCCTCCCCCCCCCCCCCTATTGACGAAGGCTGGACTCCACCTCTGATACACATTGGTTTTTCAAAGATAGCCTGGTCAAATATTGCTTACTGATAAGTATGACGAACAAAGAAACATGAATTATTAAGCGCTATATGACGTAACTATAATTATTATTACATATTTCACCTTTGGTCTAGTTTTCAACAAAGGACAGCAGATATGTTTGTTATACATGTACATTTCGCTATTGAGTATTATGTACATGTAATAATAATAGTACGCATTTATGTAGCACCATCTATCTATAATTGTTTTATTCCGAGACGCGTTGTTATATTATTACCCAAACTTAAGCTCGAGCTGCCTTTCAGCGCTCATGCATTCAAGGAATTAATCATGCCGTGTACCCATTCACCTCACCTGGGTTGAGTGCGGCACATTGTGTATATTTATTTTCTGCTGAAGGAAAATTACGCTATGGGTGAGATTTGATGCAACGACCCTCTGTTTCAGAGTCAGAAGACTGGGCCACAACGCCCTACATGTATGATGTCATTGTCTACCCCTCTCATATACTTTTTTATCTAATGTCCCTAAGGCCAGCCCTCGTTCAGTTGTATACTCATTGCAAGGGTGACGATCGACTTAAGTAAATTTTGGGAATCCCATGCCTGTAAAGCAAAATCCCCGTCTTCATGTTTTTTGTGATCTGCACGTTGGTGTATCAACCACGAAGATCAGCTCTATCCATTGCCTATTATACGTAGCCGTTATCAGAAATAATAACCTAAATTTTTCTCCACATTTTGTTTGTTCGGCTTTTTTTTAGGGAGTGGCTCTTCCAAGATTAGTGCTGCACAACGTGTAGAAGTGAGTCAACAAAGTAAACATGTTCGCTTGACCGAGAGCATGAAGAGGATACCAAATCTCTGCATACTAGAAATTAGCGGCACCCGTCGACCATTACCCACTCTTTGATGAAATAAAAATAGCAGGGCAATTTTTATGTCAGGATGTTTATTCAATCATGG
Source organism: Lytechinus variegatus (assembly GCF_018143015.1). NCBI lineage: Eukaryota > Metazoa > Echinodermata > Echinoidea > Temnopleuroida > Toxopneustidae > Lytechinus > Lytechinus variegatus. The sequence continues at coordinate 15,166,933 of NC_054745.1, read as the reverse complement.
ATAAAAGTCATCATCGAATCCAATACCGCGAATTTGAACGTAATGTACTGCGCATTTGGATTTTTCTAAATGTTCAACGTCCACTATTATATTATATTATAACGAATAATATCGAGATGAAAAGTTTGCGTGCATGGAAATATGTCTTTTGAAACAGCCCATCGCCAAGTTGTTGGTTTTTAGTGTGCAACTTAAAATCTCAGTTTGTTAATGAAATTTCGATAATTTGATTCTGCAGAATGGATTCACCAATGCGCAGCAGCTGTTCACGTATCTCGAAATAAAAAAATAATTCACAAAAATTGAAAAGGTACTCCGGGCAGAAAAAAAAGTGAAATTCACAAAGCAAATGCTGAAAATTTCAACAAAATACGATAACAACTATTAAAGGAAGCTGTTCAATGTTAAAGTTTATCAATATTTTGTGAAAAAGTTACATGCCCATCGTCATTACTTAGATGGGCTAATGATTTCATATCCCACTTTCTTTTTTCTTATGTTGTTACATGAAATAATTTATTTCATAGTTTTAGACGGTTGTGTATGATATGTCTCCCTTATAATGAAAATAAGTTGCAGCAATAAATGTCCAATGCACTAACTCGGTTGTCAATCCAATATTTTAATTCTTGGAGGACAAAATTTGAGAAAAAAAATTCACACAATAAAATACAAAAGAACAAATGAGGATGTGACCTCAATCATCTCATTTAATATTCTTGAAGACATACATATAACTGTTTCATTGAAATGATGCAAATCTTTAAAATGTATTATCACCCGTATCAGACATCTGAGCTGGTCATTTACAAAACCGTATTGCCCTAGATTCATAAATATCGGGAAGGGATAGGTATATTATTTGTAATTTCCTCGGTCTCAATGCGCATAATACTTTGCATGCAGAGACGACGCAAAATATACCTTTGTATTTTCCCCGGTCTCACATCCGGGCATTTGAGGATGCGTATAAAGAGATACGCTTCATAAGGATCTGCGCGCCAACAATATACATCATAATATACAAATGATGCATGGGTTAGAGTGGGTCAGTAGGAACTGTGTGCACAAGGTAACTTTGGCATGGTTTAGACCAACGAACGTAGAGGGCAGCAACACACAAGCGTGTTGCTCTAAGGAAGGTCAACTCGATACGCGCATGCAACTGAGCTGCGCGCATATTTTATTGTTCATGACAACGAAATGAAATGCCGATCCAATACAACAACAAATTAGTAGTGATCAAGAAACGAATATGAAAGAATATGACTACAACGATATCAAAAATAACATTAAAAAATATGTTGAGGGATATACATAAATATGAAAACATACTTTGATATTTAAAACTTTACAAATGCAAGTTTCAGGAAACTAAAATAATTACCAAATCGGTGATTGTTGTTATCAGCGATTTCACCAGACGGCTGAATTAGGTGATTTGCGCCGAGACGATTTTGTGACCACTCGCAAAGCATTTCGGGATTGAATATGTCCCCCTTATTTTCTCTGGGCTCTTCGCTGAACCCATCATCATTCTATGCTTAAGCTACATTATGCTCCGTCGTCTGCTTAGATTTCAACCCCCTAGTCTAGCACTGGTACGTACTTGTTCTGCTAGGCGTCGATCAGCATTTATCGGCCGTGACTCATTTATTTATTTATTAGAGCAGGCAGCAATGCCAATGGGTATTAAAAAAAATAATTCACGTATCTATCAGTAGTATGTTATCATTTCTTTTCACCATTTTCCCCAAAACTTATAAATTTAGAAATACATTCCAATCAGTAATAAGTGAAGTCTACATATAACCTAGATCTTGATCATGTTGATCGATAGACCAAAAGCTTCAGTCTCTGTATTTTGGTTGCTCTGCTGAACTGCGCTGGCTCACTCACCGATGGAGATTATAGTAAAATGTCAGAAATTGTTGAATAAATCCCCAGAAACGACGGTTATTCCTGTCTAGTTGATCGATAGACCCAAGTCTAAAGATCTAGAAAACTTTATTTGTCTAACTAGACTGTAGACAAATGCTTTGACCAGTCTCGATCTGTTTGCTGAAGATGTTGTTCCACACTGGATATCTAAGTAGATTTAGAATATATATAGATCTAGCACGTCTTGTTGGTATGAGTCTATGCAACAATACTAAAATAATAATCAACTCAAAACAGACGAATTCCACATTGTCTTTATAGTATAGGACGCCTAAATCTAGACCATTTGAGGGTTGGTCCATGCAAGCTAAGTTTGGTTCAATTAAGGCCAGCCTGCATGGGCTAGCCGCTAGGAGGTTATGATTTTTTAGTCCGTTAAATGCCTACATACAGGCCCCGTTAGGCCTTAGCGTTAGGCATGAAATCTTTAAAAATTCAGTCAGAAAATGCATAAAAATAAAATCACGACGAGCTCAGTCACTTTGCTCTTTCACTTTCGAAATTTCTCAAAAAAAAAACCGCGTTCTGCCAGCCAAGCCCAGGCCATGCAGGCCCAGGAAAATTTACCAATTGCAATATGGCAAACAAATTATGTAAAAGTCTTTAAACATTGATTGCACAGAATCAATGGTCAAATTAAGATATGGATGCTGTCTATCAAGTCTACTTTCTACCCAAAATCAGAAATTAAGATGGTCTAATCTATCTAGCCCCCATTTCTAGTCTAGGCCTAGATCTATAACTAAGGTTTCTAACGCAAAACGAATGTCGATGATGGCACTCTGCAAACGATGTAACATTGCAATCAATTTCCCTCAATTGGCTGATTTTCTTAGAAATTATTGAAGAAAACCAGGGAAAATGTGAATAGGTGGCCGTTTATTCAAGCTTTAATTTGGCTTTGGAAGTTTGGTTGCTCAATGATTATCGACCTTCGACGCGACGCAGCGCCTGCATGGCTGTGCAGCTCAGCTGCAGCGCAGCGCGCAGCCAATGCAATGCATCCGATGCATGGGTTTTTTTTTTCGCCGTCCATAGTCTCGGACTCGAAGTTGAAATTAGACCCGGATTTCGGGGATGCAGCTTCTTCTATTAAGATTTATAGACTTAAAAGTCAAATGCAATTTAAAATTTGAAATCTGACCTTGAACAATCATCGTTGATAAACATCAGCCCTGAAGCAATTGCACTTCAAATCAGACCAGGCAAATTAGATGTCATTGTCTGTGTTGCTAGAAGATCTATGACGAGTCGACTGAAGCCCAGCGATCATCAACGTCACTAGTTAGCTACGCGACCGGCCCAGACTCGGCGCACCCAGGCCAGAAAAATGACCTCGATTATTACGGTGGTTGTCAATGCATTTATTAGTGGTGCAGCGAAATTCAGCAGAGGAAAATAAGAGATAAGAGGGATCCTCGTCATAGACTTAATATTCCAAAATGAGAAAAAATGTCATAATCATGATTATTTAAGCTAAATAATTTCTTTAAAATTAAAATTAATACTTTTAATATTTCTACCCAGAATAACCGATCTAATAATTGTTCATTAAAAAATATTTGAAATTAACAAATGAAAAAAAATCAACTCGACAAATTTCCGAAAAGTCCCCCTTATTTTTTAGAGTGGTCACAAAATTCGAGCGGAGTTGACCTTCCTTAGAGCAACACGCTTGTGTGTTGCTGCCCTCTACGTTCGTTGGTTTAGACCATAATGCCAAAGTTACCGCGACCGCGTGCACACAGTTCCACTGACCCACGAAAGAAACCCATGCATCATCTGTTTTATAGAATGGACAAAATTTATTGAATAAAATACAAAAATTAATGATTTAACGGCTGCATGATAATTTCATGCGTCCGGTAAATTGAATTTACCGGACGCATGAAACAATTTACCGGACGCATGATTTTTTTTACCGGACGCATGATTTATTTACCGGATGCATGAAAATTCCAAAATGTAATGCAGACACTTTGATAACCCTGGACAACATAAATATGGGCTTAACTGCATAATATGTTGGCACAAAGGCATTATTATACCCAAAATGCCAAATACAGCTTTGCATTGACAAGATCTTGAGGCAGCCTCCGACCTCCAATTTAGCTGTGTGTGTATGCCCGGGCCGCGCCGGGGGCCAGCGCTTGCAGCTGCCTGGGCCTGCAGTGCAGTGGAGAATTAATTTGGCTGTTGGCTGTTCACAGCTCAGGGCAGTAGATGAAGATCTAACATTAGATCGTATGTCTGGACTTCTCAACTAACAAGTATGCGGGCAGTTTTAATCCCAATGACAATTACGGTACCAGATTTGTACTTACAGATCATTTTGCATCCTTTATTTGATTCATTCTGCCTTGATCGAAAATTCAAAATTTTGACGTAAACAAGCGTAACAGTACATGCGCGATGACATCACAATGACCTTTTCGGGCGATAGCTTGTTTACAGTGGATATCGCTTTGATTATCGGGATATCGTTCGTGCAGCCCAGTAAAAATTCTTGCATAGCTCTCAACCAATCAGATTGCGGGGATTTTCTCATCCATTCTATAATAAAGACATCACTGGATCCAAGCGCTTGCAAGTACGTCATAATGGTAAAGTGCAGAGCCTAGACCCTTATATTAACAAGACACAATATAACTATTTTAAAAAGAAATATCACCATTATCACGATTTTTGCTCTAGATATCTGAGTTGGATGATAATAAAATATTGACTGGCTCTTCTTTCGGGGAACATCAAATATATTGGCCTTAAAAGACCCATATTGCCCTCGTCTAAAGACTCGGGCTAATTTGATTCTTTTGCTGGCAATATATTTGATGTTCCCCTCAAGGCCAGTCAATATTATATAAATATACTTTGTAATTGTCCGATTTTTATCACAAATCATTTTTAGTGTTTTGTCTGATTTTATTCTTTACTCTGTTCAAATCATATTATTGCAGCATGGAGTACCTCTTTAAATGTAGAGATATATTCACAAAAGATTGATACCCATTCTTATCTGGGGAAGGTGGATCCGTCAAGAAAGGAGGACACTATTAACCATATTTTTCTCTCGTGCATTTTTGAAATGTATTTTGAATAAATAAAGGCCACATCTTGATGCATGTAAAGATCGAATGTTAAAGAAAGCTTGACTAGGTGCTCAAGAATTGGAGGCAAATACCTAGAAACCAGGAATATAAGATTTCAATAAGCATCGTAATAATTTTGACTGTTTGGTTGATAGATGTTATGGCCATTTTTTATTTGTACAGACTACAGACTTTTGGTGCTTGTAATAATTTATCCCACCTTTCTAACTTTTCTGATATGGTAGTATGTTCCAATACTGAAATTGCAATTCATGCATTTATGCCCGATTTCATGAAGGTGCAGCCATTAAAACCCCCTTTGTGAATTCAGGCCTAGTCATTTTGGTTTTATCTTATCTCATGTATATATATAGGCCTAAAGTTTCAATCATTATGTTTGTCGGATAGCTTTATTACATTTCGTATCGCTGAACATTTTGTGCGAGTTTAAGGTCACATGACCAAGGTATTCAATGAACTTTGGCCAAGTTGGGGGTATTTGTTGAATTACCATCATAACTCTGTAGGTGTATTGGTCTAGTTCATAAAACGTGGACATAAGAGTAACCAAGTATTGCTGAACATCCTGTGCGAGTTTCATGTCACACGGTGATGGCCAAGGTCAAAGTTCAATGGACTTTCGCGATGTTTGGGGTATTTGTTAAATAACCATCATAACTCTGAAAATGTATGGATCTAGTTCATAAAATTTGGACATAAGAGTCACTGACTCGGAACATCTCATGCGAGTTTCAGGTCACATGTCCAAAGTCAAAGGTCATTTAAGGTCATTGAACTTTGGCCATTTTAGAGGTAATTATTAGATTGCTGTCATAACTTTCAAAGTTTATAGATATAGTCTATAAAATGTGGATATAGGGGTAATCAAGTATCACTGACAAGTTTTAGGTCGCATGAAAATGTCATTTATTGTCACTGAAGGTAGTATTGTATCTTTATATGAATGGTGTTTTTTTTTTTAATAATTATTTCATCGTAGTTTTCAACGTCAGCACTGCTGCTATATTGAATCGCGTGATACAGGTGAGACTCCCAGAGGCTCTCCACTTGTTTTTGTTCAATCTGAAAATGACTGTCAGGTTTTTTTTCCAAGAATATAATATAAAAGTTATTTCATCCAATTGTGAAACAAAAAGAAATTCATGTTAAATCTTGACTCAAATTGTTAGGTGAGCAGAGTTGGAGACCACCATGATAATAGGTTTAAAACGATGGATTATGTGAGTTTATAAAATTATCGATGGTCTGCATGGCCCACTAGCTAAGCTTCTTAGTAGGCCACCCCGTTTCTTTTCCATTTTAGCTCATCCACGTTGCAATGAACCATAATAGCATGGAACATGCATCATATATTCTGTGATTATTTACATTTTATTCTTTCCCCTTTATCCATTATTCAATGATCAACTGTTGCTGTTCAGAATCAACACGAAATAAAGATTCATTCATATCATGTCGATGTAATGCTTACGATTTATACTCTGCATGAAAAACACCATAGACGGTCATATACATATGGTAATATATTTTTATATATCAATGTTGCTCTTTATTTATGACTTTGCTATCGTACTCAGGGTTATTGTATAGTAGAGTGTGAATTTCAAAGTATAACCCACTGGCAGCTGTTTATGTAAATATGTCGTATGCAATAGTTGTTTTAAAATGCTCTTATTTTTAAATAGGACCATTGGTCTATGTTATTTTTGTATCCTCCTATTTATTATTTTTATATTCATGTCCATTTTTCAAGGCATGAACTCTATTTATAACACTGTAATACATATCCATATCCTAAATCTGCCATAAAAATGTTAACATATATTTTGCTGAAGTGAAGACATCATTATTCCAGATTATGTAATTGTGGTTAGAATTCTCCATTGCAATAATTTCATGTGCAATACTTCGACGGTATATTGTTGTACATAAGACCCTATAAACTGCGCAATGATGAATATGCTTATGTTTTATCATGTTAATAAATCATTGAAATAAAAAATAATACCCAATCCACGGAGTACTTTTTTTTAATTCCTAATAAATCTACATTTTGGTCACTGTTGAATAATGGTTCTGCCATTGCTATACTGATGTATAGAAAAGGGTGGTAATCTAAAAGACACTTTTAAATTACCAAGTTCTGTGTTGTGATTTTAGAGAAATAAAATCACGGTTTGTTTATTTTCCGTATAATTATGCAGAAATTCGTCTCAAAACTACATTTTCGATAAAAGTGTGTGCTTTGTGGTGCTCTGTCAACACTGTCTATCAAAATCGTTTTATCTGTATGCCATGTTCTGCCCCATCGAATTTACGCCATTGATTGGCTACTTGTGGGAATTTTTTTTTTTTTTTTAAGGATGTTTTATTATATTCTCTCAAATCAAAATACACAATCAGATTCTATAAACAATTTGTACAAACTATTTGAAACATAATTATAAATTATACAATAAATCCATTACAATATGATTATACAACTTATACATCAAACTTCATAAATACTAGAAATTAATACTAATGCGTTTCAGCAATTACAAAATGAAATATTAACAAAATACATGACATGATCAGAGAGAAAAAAAAGATAAAAATGTTGTTCCACCTAACTAACTGGATCCAACTGGAACTTCCAGTTGGAATGAACTTAATTAGGGAGGTGGAACAACATATTTTTTTTTTTTTTTAAGGATGTTTTATTATATTCTCTCAAATCAACATACATAATCAGATTCTATAAACAATTTGTACAAACTATTTGAAACATAATTATAAATTATACAATAAATCCATTACAATATAATTATACAACTTATACATCAAACTTCAAAAATACTAGAAATTAATATAATAATGCGTTTCAGCAATTACAAAATGAAATATTAACAAAATATATGACATGATCAGAGAGAAAAAAAGATAAAAATGTTGTTCCACCTCCCACCCCCCCCCCCCTCCCCTCCGTCCCCAGGTTAGGAGCATTCTCCCCTTTATGCCTATACTCTACATGGAAGGGACTGCAATTCTCCGTATTAGTTTTTTCTGTGTTTTTATTTATTTTGTTTTGTGGCTTTGTCTCTCGTATATATACCTTTGCCTCACTCTCCCTATTTATTCTTTTAATTAAGATTTTCCCATTTCCTTAAATGAAGAGACATCTTGCCTCTACCTAGCGCCAGCCTTCTTTCTTCCCATTCTTCTTCTTTAAATTTCCTTTTAATTTCATCCATGGTTATATGTGCACCCTTTTCCCTCCCTTTGAAGATTAAAAATTTAACAAAGATTAAAAAGTGATTGATTAAGCGTTCTTTTCCTTCGTCCTTTAATTCTACCCCTACAAGAATTTCCTCCCAGCTTAAATTACCCGTAGAAATAAAACCAAACATCTCCTTACAATTATCCCAAACCAGGCAAGCATATTCACTATGCTAGAATAGTTACTAGTATCGATTATACTTCCTTTCAAAAACATATTAAACTATGGACGTAATAAATTTTTATTCGCGAAATAAACCTACATGTACGTAGAATCAATGACAGAACCAATGATAAAATGTGCCATGTAAATGGCTTTTGAAAATGAAGAGCTCAGTTGCACAAGAGGTTAGATCCGGGTTTTTTTCATCAATTTTGATTATTGTGATTCAATGTATAAACTTTTAGTGGCTCTATAAGACGATACCAAAGAAAAGTTGAATTTCTCCATTAAAAAGTGAACAAAATTGGAAAGAAACATTTTTTTCAAAAGGGGTTAGGTCCATATTAGTTTGTTTGTAAAAGAGGTTAGGCCCACAAAAAAGTGGGGTTTTTTGGAAAATAATATTTAAAAGATACGGGTAGGTAGTTACGAACAGGTAGATTTCTTTATTACCCAATTTTATGTTCACATGGTAGGGTATCATAAAAATTAAGTTTCGCATAAGACTTTTGCAATATGGGAGAATAAAAAACGTGTTTTTCTCAGAATGTTCACAAGTGGGCCTAACCCCTTTAGCAACCAAACTCTTCGAATATTGATTGCAGTTTATAGTATCGCTTATTACACTTAAAATAATGTGATTGTGACTAACCAATCATTAAAATCATATATAAAAATAAATCAAAGACGTTTACGGACAGGCTCGGGTGTAGATGACCGTTAGACACTTTTTTTAATATTTTTCAATTTCAGGATTATTACAGAGATAATAATAACTATTCACTTTTCTTTGCGGCCAAGACCTCTTTATAATGCCCTTTCTTCTTCTTTCTTTCATTTTCTCTTATCTTTTCCACCCCTTGCTCCCATTTTTCAAACTTCTTAAAAAAATTATATGGGCGGTCGCCCTTATCCCTCTTGTGGCACAGCCAATTATTCTAGAAACATGTTCATGATGTTATGTTTCATTTGCTTATTGACAACATATACTTGGCATTAAGTGTCAAAAAGATATGCAATTATGTTATTTTCAAAATAAAATCTTTATTTAAAAAACAATAGTAAAAAATATACACAAATCACTGTACACTCTAAGTATAAATAGTACATAAATATTGCATAAACAAAACGTGGAATGTAAATTAGTTGGATATGCCTCTTTCCATCAGGTTATAAACTAAACTTATTCCTGTTGCATATTCATGGTTTATTCTATGTAATACTGATATTCTACTTTCCATTGAAGAAATCGAAAGGACCTTTCTAATCTAAAAAAAAAAAACATTGCACCATGATGAAGAGTAGGCTTATTGTCCCCTGGTATACCGAAGACAAAGTGATAAAAGTCATCTTGATTTCACTTTTAAGTGTACGCTTTTCGAAATCATTCCAAGAGGCATTGCTAAAATAAATAATTTTGCTTATTTGGTTTCTCGTATATTTGTCTGCTTCTAAAAGAATGCATATTCTGATGAGGTATTGCGTACCTGCAGGCATTATACACACATATGTGTGCATATATATATATATATATATATATATATATATATATGTATATATATATATATATATATTAAACCACAGTTCAGTTAAATAATAATTGAACTGAACAGCATTTGCTAAACAAAAAATACATACATTAGGGTTGGAAATTTCAACTATCTTGAGAATATAACACGTCTTATTCGAAGATTTTTTTGCGAACACTCTTTCATTCTATCGGTATAGCAGATATAGCTGAATAATGATAAGGAAAGCTAGAATGTATATCATTGAATCAGAATATGTGAGAAGTTTTACCAAGAATCAATATTTAATGCAACATTTATTTCCAAATCATTGTTCATATCATGGAAATCATATTGACAACTCTGAAAGCACCGGAGCTACATTAGAGGTAATTGACAAAATACTGAAAGGCTTGAAGGCAGTAACATCCATACAAGGTAAAGAACGTTAGTTACAAATAAAGAAAATGAAATGTAAAAGATATTATGAATCATTGAAATAAAGTCTTTGTTTGCCTGGTCAGACGACTTGTCAAACAACAAAATGTTGAAGGGATTGCTATCCAGTGGAGAGAATGGGGAGAAGCAGAGAATAGAAAGAGAGAGTTAGGGAGAGATAGAGATGGCTAATAGAAGGAATGGAATAGAGAGAGATTGAAGAGAAGGTAAACGGGAGGAGAGAGACAAAGATTAACAGAGAGGAAAGAGCGAAAAGAGTATAATAGGTGATGGAGATAAATGAGAAAATAAGGTAACAAGATAAGGTGAAGAGAAGGAGAGAAAAAAGAAAGAGAGGAGTTTAAATACTACACTAAAAACTGTGGTGTTAAAACCGACACCAGTTGCTGTTAATAGAGGACCACACCCTGAGGTGTTAGAATTATACCCTAGAGATTGAACATAACACCAAAGAGTGTAAATGTAACAACCAAATGTGTTGTAATAACACCTATGGGTGAAAAACTAACACCACCAATTTAACACCGGTGTAAAACAACTGGTGTGGTCCTCTATGTACACCGGTTAACACCATGCACAGTTTTTGCTGTGTAGCAAGAGGGAAATGTGTCGACATGGTTTATCAATGTTACGATACACGTTATTTGAAATCATGGAAAAGAAGACATTTGATTGAAAATGATTTCGTAGAAAATGTTTATAAAATATATTCTCTGCTATTATTAGAATCTAAAATGATAAATACTCAAATAACTGTATATTCTCTCGATCTCTGCCCCCACTCTCTCAATCCGCCGCCCCCATTTGTATCTCTCTTCTCAGTTTTGGAGTAATACTGGCAAGAATTGTCGTTTTGTTCAACTCTTCATTCTCTTTTAGCTTTTTCTGTCAATGAAAGGTAAGCAATTCAGTTCTTGATCCATTCTAAGAGCCACTTTCCAACAAAATCTTTAGTTCTTTCATGCTCTTCAGAAGCAAACAAGTCAAGGGTATATGCTCCAGGACTTGGCAGTTTCACGCGGACGGTAACAGACGATTTCCTACTTTCCGATTTCGTTTCAGAAACCTGACATCCTTTATCAGATACTTTGAAAACAATTCCAAATGGCTTGTCCCGGATCAGTTGTAGTGTACAAGTCCCGTCCGAGTTGGCGCCGAGGGTTGAACATCGGGGTGAATTTGTAGAAAGGCCCATCTGGAAGAACTTGGTGGTAGGCCCCATGGAGCCTCTGACGACTGGAAACATTGCCTGTGTGGTTGCCGTCGGACAGTCAACCAACCAAACTCCTGCAAAGCTGAAGGAATTGTCTTTTTCGTTTTCGGCGAAGATAACAAAGTCATAGACCCCGGGTGTTTTGACCCTAAGTCGCAATCTTGTCGCTGTGATTTCACCCTTATCTGACCACGAGGTTTCGATAAGCATTGTGGCCGAGTCCTGATCTTTTAAACGCTGACCACCTGACGATTCCAGGCCAGCATTGATTCTCCGGTTCGTTCTCGGTTTGTGGGTTAAGAACAGATCACCTTCTCCGTTGACCAGTTCTAGCCTCTTTGACTTCCCGTCGTCAAGGTCCAATCCTGAATCCCAGAACACATGGTTTGGGCCATAGGCCATTTTCCTCCCGGGAAATTTAGGTTTCTTACAAACGATGTCATTCAATACCAGGAATACCCCAACGTAATTAAAATTCCCGCTTCCTTTTGCTTTCGCAAATAATCGGAAAGCAAATATGCCCGTCTGGTACATGCGGATTAAGAAACGTGTTGTGCGGATTGCATTCATAACGTATGTATCTGCGAATATTAGGCCTATACTCTCGGGTTCATCTTCTTCGTCTTTCTTGATTTTGAAGACAAACTCGACATTGGATTTGGCATCACTGAAAACATCAAGATTTCCTTCGCCGTTTTCACACACTATTCTGCTTTGGGTAGTCGTTTGCAAACCTAGGGAATGAAACTCGGCAACGGGTCCGATTTCGGTAACTCCTATTGGAAACTGTTCCGTCTTGATCGGTTTACGACATACCACCAGCCAGTATCCGATATAATCGTGCTTGGGCATTGACTCGGTCTTTGCAAAAAGTGAAAGTTTGAAGAAGCCTTTCTGCTTTAACCTAAGGTTTACGGTAGTAACCTGTTCAGTTTCCCTTTTGTCTGTCTCTACAGTGTAGCTTCCATCTTTCTTTGGTGATTCAGAGACATCCTTCAAGTCAGCAATTACCTTAATCCCTTTCCCTGGATCACTTAGGATATCTAGTTGCCCTTCTCCTTCTGAGGTAACAACTGTTGTTGAGAGCGCTTCTTTGAGACGTAAACCAAGTTCCTCAAATCGACCGTTCGGACCGGAAGGGCCCTTCATATCTGGAAGACGCACGGGGTCGAATTTACCTTCACAGACAACGGTATACATCATTCGACAGGAGTGAACCTCTTTGTCAAATTTAACATACATAATCAGAGAATATCTTCCAGGCGAAGGGCACCTGACGTGGAAAACCACCAAGTCATCGAATTGTTCGCAGTATACAGAAGATGACAGCTTCTTGTTTTGATCTTCAAATTTGTAAAGTTCTATACTGATAGACGAAGGACCTTGATGAAGCTTTTTAAAGACCAGATGAGCATTTCCTGATACAGTATGAAGCGTAGCATCGTTTTTGGAAACTGGGACTAGGCCATAGTCTGGCAAATTCAAAGGTGCACCAAAGAGGTTGAAGTTCTCTTCAGTGGACATGGAGTTCAACTTCTCGCTGCCTGTTGCTTTGATAACATACCTTACTAATGAATTGGTCATCGCATCTGATATATGTTCGGGATATAAGACTTCAGTGTTGTTTTTCTCCTTGCGGCGTGCCGATAAGCTCCCAACTATGACGAAACTGTACCTGCCAGCTTTTGGAAGTCGAATGCTACAGGACAACTCATTCCCATTCCACCATTGTTGCACAGCTCCTTTCAATTTCTTCCCACCTTCGTTCTCAATTATGCAGAAGGTGTTGTAAAGCGCCCTCTTCAGTTTGAACTTAATCAAGCAACTGTTATTAGGTGCATTGATGACACCATCTTTATGGCTCAGGCATTTGAGTGCGCAGAATTGCGCTAAGTGTCCAAACTGAGGAGTGTTGTTCCACTCCTCTAATGACCTGTAGGGGTAATTTTCATGGTTGCTTAAATCTCTGGGGAGATGGGAATTGGCGAAACTTGTAGGATCAGCTAAGAAATCTTCCTCCTTCCAGTGTCTCGTGAAGGCAGTATCTGTATAAAAAAAAGATACATTTATTTGATAAATACCCGAGACAAGATGTGCAGGCCTGCATAGGACTTTCGTGACAACCCCTCCCATTTCCAGTTTTAAGGCAAACTAGAAGACTTGAAGGGTACTGCTTAGAGATTAAACAAAGGAGGATCATAAAAGGTCCTCAGCACTTTCCCCTTCTTCTGACCCTTGGATCAAATGGGTTCTTCTTGATGTTCTTTGACTTTCATTTCGAGAAAAAATGCAGGTAAACTTGCATAAGTCGTGTGTTGTCCTAAGTCAAAGCAATTTTAGAATAGAATATGTAATACCCTTCATACGTCGATAGCTGAGAGCAAGCGCTTCCAGTCCCTTCCAAGATTGTTTGACTGGATTTCTCTCCTTTTAAAGGTCACGTCCACCCCAGGAAAATGCTGACTTGAATAAAGAAAAATTAAACTACACTATAAAAACAAATCAGTCAAAAATTACTAGGTAATAGGGTCAGCTTGGTGCAACTGCTATTCTAGTCATATTTTACTAGAAATGTGAATGTCAGTGATTGCCATATCAGTTGCTCCCAGCTGACTACTGGTCTAGTCAATTTGAATGATTTATTTTAAGAGTGTAGCATAGTGCTGAAAATTTCATCAAAATCGGATGTAAAATAAGAAAGTTATGACATATTAAAGTTTCCCTTAATTTCACAAAACAATTATGCACATCCTGGCTGGTATGCAAATGAGGAGACTATGAAGTCATCCACTCACTATTTCTTTTGTATCTTATTATATGAAATATTCTTATTTTCTCCTCATTGTCAAGTGATACAACGACTAATTCCTCCCTGAAAATGTGGAATAGCATTCTTTAATACTATGTTTCAGTCAAGTTGGTCCTTATTGTCAAATCTATAAAAAATGAAATATTGTATAATTCAAACAATAAACAATAAAAAGCAAAAGAAATAGTGAGTGATGGACATCATCGACTGACTCACCTAGTTGCGCATATCACTGTTTTATGAAAAATAAGCGAAATTTTAAATGTCATAACTTTCTTATTTTACATCCGATTTTGATGAAATTTTCAGTGTTATGCTTGTTGGATTTTTCTTTTTTTATTCAAATCAAATTTTAGTTGGGCTGGACTTGTCCTTTAAATAGTTCTCATCCATGTTCCGTTTGGTCATCCCATCTCTTTGTGATGCACATGTCATTACATGTGTTACACATACATTTTGCAAGTCGATTTTTTCCTTGATCGAATGCGTTTTTGTGATCCTCTTGGCTCCGACTTTATGCTTAACAAAGTTAAGCATAAATTAAATTAAAATAATAATAATAAAATCACTCACCAACGCTACCCGCCGCCCAGGTGCAATCGCAGAGATACGTCTGACCATCTAACGTCACTCTGTTCCAAGAATGGGTTTGCTTTGAAAGATTCTCACTGCCAGGTCGGTAGCCAGCCCCCTTCGCATACCCACTGATCTTTTCGCATTGGACACCAGCTTTCCTGGATGGGGGTGGGATGCCGTTCGTTTTAATGACATAATTAGGAAAACTATGCAACTACCACAAGTAAAGATCTCTTTAAATCAAAATTATAATGGCCCAAAGCAGACGGTTCCAAGATTTTGAAATCTTAGGCAACTATAATGTACGAGGTATAGAATGATGAAAAAAATGAAAATGAAAATCCATATTTTATTGTTCGAAATAGACATGAAATGAAATGTTCCGTAAAATTGCTTTGCCCAATTGATCGTGGGCCCGGCAGCCACTGTGCAGCGCCAGATCGACGAGGCTCTATCCCTTTAATCTACAATAATATGTAAATTATATTCATATAATAAAAATGCGTGCCCCCCCCCTCCCTCTTTCCCGTGGAAGAATGGCAGTTAGGGGCTAATGGTCAAAGATAATTACAATCGTACAAAGTACACTCTTAAACAGATCAGTCAAATTGACTAGACCAGTAGTCAGCTGGGAGCAACTGATATGGCTACCAATCACTGCTAGTCACATTTCTGACATAATTATATTCTAGTCAGAAATAACTCTGTTCTAGTAAAATATGACTAGAAAATAGTCAAATATGACCTAACAGTTGCACCCAGCTGACCCTATTAACTAGTCACTTTTGACTGATTTGTTTTTAGAATGTAGCTCGGGTCAGTCACGTTAGTTGTAAACCATGCATAACCGGATAGTTCCTGAAATGTGATTGTCTGGGTTTTGAACAAATTAGAAGTGTATGAATTTGAATTCACGATATCATTATGATGATCACTGGGGTCCATGAAATTTGCACCGGCGGCAATATTGATCCAATGGAAAAATCTGCATGTTAAGCGGCTTAACATGCAGATTTTTGTATTGGATCAAACTAACTCATACCAAAGTACCTTGACAGGGGCCGCGGAACGGTTTTCAAAGTGGGGGTGGCTGGCCATGCACCCCCGCTTCCGCGACCCCTGCTTGACCAGTGAACATTTGCACCAGTGCCTTCGTCTGGCAATTGCACCTTTTTTGCCAAGATTCAAGCAACATGTTGCTGACAGACAGTGTCACTTTTCCCATATTGAAAGTGACTAGGAGACTGACATCCTTGTTGGAGTCTACAACAGACATGCTCTATTATTCATTATACTTTGACTACAAAAATATATTAATACTAAGACATTATCTGTCTCCCCAATACCAGGTATGTATAGGTGCAATCTAGATTCCTTTTAACAAAGTACTACAAATTTGTTATCATTAATATTGACTCTCGCTGTATTTTGAAATCATTTCTAATTTTGCCTGCGTTACACATAAAACTTTTATAAATTAAATGCTCCCAGAATAAGGGCCAGATTGCACAAGAGAGCATCTTGGACCCCGACCGCAAGGGTCTTTGCACATCGCGCACATTTTTTTCTAAACTGTATCCACTTAATTGACCCTGGCCCTTTCAGGCTTACTTGGAGTCTCATCTGGTCCTTCAAATGAAAAGTTTGAGAACCCCTGCACTAGAGTGAGAAAAGAAGGCACTACTTACTCGCACATTGCCCGGAGCAGGTTGCTATAACCCTCACAAACCGCTAGTCCGGTCCGAAGGACAGTTTCTGCTGAGTTGTCTCCGAGCTTGCCACTCTTGTATCCGGGGACGTTGTATTCGGTGTTATGAGCCACCCATCGAAATAACGCCCTGAGTTTCTCTAGGTGTGTGTTGGTGCCTTTGGTCAGATGTGCAACAAGCTGGTCCATGTCTTTCCGAAGTCGCGGTGGGGTCTGATAATGGAAAGAAAAAAGTTGTAAACTTCTCCGAATCTGAACATGTTGCTTCCGAGGAAAACTAAATCAAATTTTAACAAAATTGACTTTTGTCTAAAAATCAGCTTTGAAATATACTAAAAACACAAATGGTACGTTTGGTATTGTGTTTTTCATCTAGAACTGGGTAGTTACGTGTAGCCGAGTAGTTAAAGACGGTTACAAGAAATATACATATTTCCAATAGATTGGAAGTAGCGATTACAAATAGATCAATAATCTGGCGTCTTTAGACTTATCTGATGAACTTTTCCCCAGCACATTTTATTCATACGAAACATTGAAATAGAATTGATTTGCATAAGCCGAGGAACGATTCCAATATTGGAATAAGAAAATCAAAACAAATTACATTATTCGGTATACGTCTTCATTCGAATCATTTTAGTACGGAGGATAGTGTAAGATCCCACCAAATGACGAGATGAGAAAACAAGAAGACGGACTAGATGACGAAAATACAAGTTGTTGGAACTTGGCAACTCGACTTATTTGTTAAGGACAAGAAGACAAGAGAACGAGTTGATGAAATTTGGCAAGCCGACATGAGTTTTTGAAATTTTGGCAAGTCTACTTGTTTAGGACTAGAGGACAAGATGACAAGTTGGTAAAACTCGTCAAATCCATTACTTTGGAACGAAAAAAATCTAGACAAACAAATTGTTGGCACTTGGCAAGTCGACTTAATTAGGACAAGATGACATAGTGACGAATTTTTGGAAGTCAGCGAATCGACTCGTTTAAATCAAGAAGACAAGATGACGATCGCAAGTCGACTTC
Organism: Lytechinus variegatus; assembly: GCF_018143015.1. Classification (NCBI taxonomy): domain Eukaryota; kingdom Metazoa; phylum Echinodermata; class Echinoidea; order Temnopleuroida; family Toxopneustidae; genus Lytechinus; species Lytechinus variegatus. The sequence continues at coordinate 15,149,153 of NC_054745.1, read as the reverse complement.
TTTGGATTATTAGGATAGGATGACGAGTATGAAAATCCAACTCGTCAGATATTCTTTATTTCCCCCGACAAGTCAAATTGAAGAGATTAAACAACTTGTCATCTTTTATTTTTCCCGAACAAGAGTTCCTACAACTCTTCATTTTTGTCTCCTTCCAAGTCAAGTTGACCTGCCGAGTTCCAGCAACTCGTTTTCTCGTCATTTTATCACGTCTTCTTAACTTGTCATAATTATGGTTGGCACTTAAAAGCTCAGACCTCTCACATCACACTCACCTCTATTGCGTGTTTATCCAGTTCCTTCATTTTGTTGTAATCAGGAATCAGGGCACGTTTGCCAGGCCAGAAAGTATCCTCAACCTTCAAATCAGGGTTGTCTTTACTCAATGGAAACGCACTCCTCCCAAAGACGGGTATCGGTTCTTTTCGGTATTTTTCGACTTTTACCGAAGGATCGAAAGGCGACTCGGTTTTTAACCTACTTGGGATATTCTCAGGAGCGCTCTGTAAGGGAGTTTGATTACTCTTTGTAACGATTGTATTAACTTTCTTAGAATCATTCTCTTTCGCTAAATGGCCGTTTTGTCGGTCTTGGGGTTTAGTTTTGACACTCGTATTGTTATCATTTTCACTTTCTCTAGTCTGACTACCACCTTCTTTGGCTTGAGATGTTTGCCCTTTTGGAAGAGGAACTGAATTCTTCTTCTGGGTCTCTCGACCCTTCTGGGACTCAGAACTTTTATTAGTCGCCCTCTTCTTCTCTTGAACACCCTCATTGCTCTTAAGAGGCGCTTTCCCTTTCTGATTCTGCCCCATTGTTGAAGAATGGATATTACGCCCATGTTCCACGTCCTTCTGATCATCAGAAACGATGCGATCCCTAATACCGGTTGTATCTCCATTTCTTTCCTTTCGAGAATTAATTACAGTAGCTAACTTCTCGTTTGTGGCGACAGTATGAACCTCAGTACTGCTTTCTTTATTGGATACAACGTCGTCTACTCTTTCGCCAACTGTTGCTGTATCAATTACGACGTCATTGTTTCGTTTGGCGCTACTGTGACGTTGAACGTCGACGTTGCTTTCGACAACAGCGGTGCTTTTTGATCCTCCACAGCCCATGGTGAGACTGGAAGTAGCTTTTCAGCCGTGTCCAAATATCTTCGCGTTGTTTACTTCCAGTGCATAGTTGTGAATTTAAGACAGGCACTCTGTATCGTATATGAATAAAAATAATAGAATTCAACTAAATATAAATACATAAGGATGTAAGACGTAGCTGGTAGAGGTTTACTTTTTAGCATCAATCGGGCCCCTGAAAAGCTTGTTGTAGGACTACCAATCATAACACCCCATCTCACTTAAAACAAGAAGAGTAAATAATCAGTCATCAAAATTTAAAACAAATGAAAATACGAAGAATGGGTCGAGTATTCTTTAATAACCAATAGAGCCGTCTTACCATTTGTTGTAAAATCACAAAAACACTTTCATCAAGGCATAATGGATTTTTTTTTTGGGGGGGGCTATCTATTTCATATTTCCTGAAAAGTGACGACCGAACAATCGATTGTTAACATACATGATATTCTCGAAGAGGATACAAAGCCTATAATAAATCCGAACTTGTGTACGAAGGATATATGCCTTGCCTGAATCACTTATATCTGCACGTAATATTGTCGCTTTCAAAAATGGCTTGGATAAACTCTGGCAAAGCAAACAGTTCTATGTACCATGACGACATCCACGCACACACGCATCATGTATCAGTTTTGCAATTTGTTATCCATTATGACTTCGTTGACGACCGGGACTCAGAGATCTACAGGTTTAAATCACTCCCGTATACCAGATGATGATGATGATGATACAAGAATAAGTTAGTTAAATATTGACTGTATGTTGCCCACTAACCAAAGCAATTGTGGTAGCGTAGCATATTCAAGCGTAACATTGTTACGTCACAATCGTGATGGGAAGGATTCATGAGGCATGATCAAATACTTGACACAAATCTTCGTAATTACTCGACATCCTTCGTTATTTACGGTTTGTTAATGATTAATTTCGCTAAATCAGTGGTCACAGTATTGTTCCGGGTTTATTATCATTCGAAGCTAACTCCTGTGAAATGAATGACAAGCGGCCATAATGATCACTGGCAGACAAGCTAGGGCACTCCTTCCACCCCCCCCCCCCCCCTAGAAAGGGAAGGGTAAAATAGATTTGAGAATAATTGCAATATCTTGTCTTGTCTTGTCTTGGGTTAAGTCTGCATATGCAGACTTGCTGTACTCCGCCAACTTTATTGATGTGTGTGAGATCACCAAGTAAGGGGGTCACTTGCTAGGTGAATGAGTGAGTTTGGATTTGAAAGAGTCCAATGAGTTTATCAGTGTTGTGTCCATGTTTAACTCATTTCAATCTTTGGCAGTTCGAGGGAAGAAACTGTATTAATGAGCATCCCTGTTGACTATCACCCCGGTTATAGTCGTGCTGACTACAGGCCGGTGCTCCGGCGAATTTCTTCCTATACCAGGATTCACCTCTCTTGGGTTGAGCGCAACACAATGTGGATAAATTCCTTACACGCACCATGGCTGGGAATCGATCCCATATCCCTCAGATTAAAAGACGAGAGTCATAACTACTACGCGCCCGCAATGTTTATGATAGAATTTAATTGTCCAAATTAAACTTCCATTTTTTAGCTTGTTTGCTTTGCTCTCTCTGGCTAAGAACTTTGTTTAGAATTAGGCCACTACTGCTCGCAATCATCATGCACCTAGTTTAAACAAGGTCGTTTTCCTAATTTGTCCTGGTAATATCCCCGATATGCTGTGAAATTCTTTGTGTGGATTGTTCTGTTATTTATATAGGCCCATGGGGGAGTCCGTAATCGTGTCATCAAATTCATGATTATTGAATCTATACAGGCATATCTTATCTCAGATCTCACGATTAGTATAAAGTCCCCTATACCGTGAATCAATGCATGCATGGGTAAAACAATTTTATGAATATTTATCTTTATGGAATTAGGTGTTTGTATAAACCGTCTTTAAATATTTCATGTTCTATTCATCTGAGATTCATTTAAACCAAATTGCAGGGGACATTGTAAAAACGAATTCCTTTACAAAAATAAAACTATGTTTGTACAGTATGACATTCTAGAATGTGATATTTGATCTAAACATCCCGTATAATACATTCAGTTAGATAACATTTTTACTGGCCTTGCGGGCAACATCAAACATAATGCTCGTAACAGAACAATATAAATTTGTCCAGAGCCTTATGGTGATCATGGTTTCTTTCGACAAATAATCATGCTTGAATAATACATATGTCATCAGCATAATTATGCTCAAATAATGGTTAAGATTGTTATAGGCCTACTACGCATTATATCTCACACATGAATATAGTTATAAATATATCTCACCAAATAATGTACGATGTACTATTCCCGTCTTCCTCTCATTGTTGATTGTTGATGTTGACGCCGGCACCCTCCGGGGGCAGTTAGCTACCAAGTCGTTGATCATAACTGAAGACACGAGTAAATCAATAATATTTTCAGATTTTTTTTACTGATTACAACATCAGTATAGAGAGGCATTTGCAGCACTGAAATAATTCACTGTGTGTATATTACGCTATATTATATACAGACCGGTGGGACTCTGGACAGATTCATATAGTCTCCATTCACACTTTACCTGTATACTTTTACCTTAAGCGGATAATTCAATATCTAATAGAATGAAATTAACTAATAGGCCTATGTACCTATATATATCTACCAAATTAATATTCATTTTGCCTATTTGAATATTGCTATCTGGTGTGAAAACATCAAGAAAAAGTGGAATTTAACTACAAAATTGTCAAATTAAAAGTCTGAAAGTAGAATATCGTTTATATTGAATGGGACCCTGCAATTAACGCCTGCTTGCACATTTTCAATGGGATCGAATAGACAGAGATAATCTGCCTGGGCAAATAGTACGGTCGCTTGGTGACAATGCTAACATTTTAAGTTGAACTAATTACTGGCGAGTGAGGGCGCTTTCTCTCTAATTCGGAGAATGGAACTGAGAAAGGAAATTCAGTCCATTTGTTAGTAAAGACAGATGTATTTAACAGGAAAAAATAAAGAAATAATAATCAAGTAATAAAGTCATATCGTTTCTGACAAAACTGTTCCTGTATCTAAATTATTATTGTTATTTATTTATTAATTATTATTGTTATTTTTTCTCTTTTTTTTTTTGGGGGGGGGGATACAGAGCTATCGTAAATTTAAAACTAAATCCTCTTCCTTACCGTATTCAGCTGGATAAAAGAATTTGATTTGTCTATTAGAGATACTAGACATCATTTTTTCCCCTCGCAAATATATTTGGCTATTGTAAGCTGATGGGATTCCAATAAAAAAATATTTGGGATTCTTAATATTGATAATAATAATGATGATAATAAAAATGATAATAATAACGATGATGATGATGAGGATGACAATAATAATGATAATGATAATAATGACATTAATAACAATAATAATAATGATAACAATAATATTAATTTGATAATAATAATAATGATAATAATGATAATGATGATGATGATGATGATGATGACGGTGGTGGTGGTGGGTGGGTGGTGGGGGTAATGATGATGATGATGATAATAATAATAATGATAATGATAATGATAATAATAATGATAATAATAACAATAATAATGATAATAATAATGATAATGATAATAAAAACAATGATAATAATGATGCATGATGATGTGATGTTAATATATTGATAATAACAACGTTAATGTATTATTCATTATGTATCAGGATTTCATTGCGTCCTCATACAAAACGAAGTAGAAACGTATTGTCATTCATCATTTTAGTGCTACAGTTCATTCCGCTATGGAAGATATGAAAAACGGTGATATACTTCACCGGCATCGAAAGGTAGAAGGAGTGAAAGAAATATTGAAAGGTTTTCCATCCAGGGCCCCCTCTTACAAAGAGTTACAATTGATCCAATCAATCGTAACTCTATGGAATTCTACATTGTAAAGACTGTGGTGTTTAAACTGACACCAATTGGTGTTAATAGAGGACCACACCCCGAGGTGTTAAAATAACACCCTAGAGATTAAACATAACACCAAAGAGTGTAAATGTAACAACCATATGTGTAGTAATAACACCTATAGGTGAAAACTATATAACACCACCAATTTAACACCCATGTTAAACGGTGTACCTAGAGAACCACACCAGGTGTGGTTCTCTAGGTACACCGTTTAACACCACAGTTTTTGCTGTGTATCAGTGTCACGTATTTTTTCTACAGGAAATTTGCTGAATGTCCTTTACAAACACAGAAGATCACACCAAATTTTCAAGAAATCAATGAACTTCTGGAAGAACATATAGATTTTTCAAAAATAAACATGCCTTTTTTATCTGTTGACTTTGCTGGCTCGCCATGTAGTTGCCACATAAAAGAATGTACCTCTGTCTAAACTTTCAAAAATCTTCTAAAAACTTTGCTATTTAACTCTTAGCTCTTTATGCGCCTTGAGCACTCTACAGAGTGGATTTGGCGCTTTTAGTCTCATTATTATTATTATTAAAAGGGAGACATTATTCACATGTGTATGAAATAATGAAACAATATGATTTCATGTAATAAAATAAGAAAAAGGAAAGTGGGAATGTGACATCATTAGCCCACTAACGAATATACATGACGATGTGCAAATAACAGTCACAAAATATTGTTTAACTTGGAAATTTTATAACATTTTTTAAATCCGATTTTGATGAAATGCTCGGAATTTTTTGTGTGAATTTTACACTTTTTCTTCAGATATAAATATTTTCAGCCTGGAGCATCCCATAAGGGGAAGTTCGCCCTGAAGAAAAAAATGTAAAAATAGCAGTAAAGTAATCAAAATTATTTATTTGGAGGTTTCAGGGAAATCCATTAATGATTAAGAAAGCCTTTAGAATTCTAAATTTTGGATGTGTAACGTCATAAACGAGCGCGGCAGCTCCCCAATATGTTAAATAATATAAGATGCTTAAATTTCAAATTGGTTTATGGTTCGTGATGACTTTTTTGGGTTTTCTTTATGGACGGGTATACAATGATTTGTTAATTGATACAATAATAACCCTTTTCAATTTTCTGAAAATATGACATTTCGTAGATAGTTTTACCACCATATGGAGGAAAATTGCTCGCAATATGACGTCACAAATCAAAATAATGAAGCATTATGAAAAATACGAGACATTTGGCTTCCTCCTGCTCGTACGCACGGGCGTCCGTCGATATAACACATGATATTTTTATGAAAATATGCACCCTTTTTCTTAAAAGTTGATGGAGAGGGGGAAAAATTAATCGTATCAAGTCGGGGTATTCAGTAATGAGTACAGGAGAAACTATATTTCACTGATTTTCATGATTCATTCCATTTGATTAACTCATCTATTCGTGTTTTGGGGCTAATCTTTCCCTTACGCATTGCTTTTTGGCAGAAGTTCTATGGAAAATGCATCTTTTTTCACACAAACTTTGAGACACTCTGTATTCATTCCCCCATTGCTCGAGAATGAATGGGCAGTTAACGACGGGGTTAAAGATTTATTGAGGAATGGAATGTATATTTCATGAAAATGAAAGCCATTTCCCCATTGGATGTTATCTTCAATACGTGTTTTTAGATGAAGTTAGTTGTCGAATAGGCTCTCCTGGCATTAGTTTGAGGTCTCTATCGGTGACGTCACTCAGGATCGTCATGCCTGAACCATCGGTCGGGCAGGGGTCGCAATGGTAGTATGATTTATGCATAATGCACTCGATATATACAATAATCTTGTCCTCCCGTTCAAATGAATGTGAAACTCATATAATTTTCATCAGAGCATTCAACAGGAGTACTGTAGTACACATTTCTTTGTTATAAGTGAATTAAAGTCCCTCCAGTGAGTTTGATCACCCCTATTGTGAAAATGTATCACCCCTACGTTGTAACACAGTCAGCTGTTTGCACTCAGGGTCACTCCGTGACCTGTGTGTGCGTTCAAGAGTTGTACACGATTTTCTGTCTCATTTAGGCAGAAATCTTTCATAATGTTTTAACACTTTTTTTAAATATATAATATCATGGATTTTTTAATCAAAACTTCGACTATTCTGTATTATTATTTTTTTGCCCCTTTTTAGTATCAACTTTTTGTCAGGATGAACTACACCTTTAAAATCAAAGTTGAGGGGAAATTAATATTGTAACACGCTCTCATTAGAACCTGCATCGAAATATGGAAGGTTTGATTATTTCACCTTCCCCCGCCCCCCCCCCCTCCCTGTGGAGAAATAGAGGAAAGGAGTGTTCTTATCCTCACGTTTTTATCAGACAAGGGAGGGGTGCATGATTGGGTACTGAAGACAGGGGGGGGGGCTGTCAATAAACATGAGCGTGGGTGCATCCGGGTTTTTTCATCCTTTCTTTTATTGATTCTTATTGAACTACTTTTCAGTTAACATGGTTAAAAAAAGGAAACTACCACAGTGCGTATATATATATAAAAAAAAACGGGACAGAGTCTGTAAAATTTTTGTTTCCAATTATGATCTCAATATTTTGGTGTCAACAGGTGCTCTAAAGTCATATCCTTTAAACGCCATTAAAATAGTTTAGTTTCGTTCATGCTTGAGCGAACGCGGAATGTTTTTGTCTATATATAGATATAATGATTCGAAAAATTATGTTCATAGGGTTTTCAAACCTGTCCCGTTTTTTTTTTGGGGGGGATACGCACTGAATATTAATAGCTATAATATTTTTTGTGTAATTGCATCAAGCGCCATTTGATCCTCGTGTCAACAAAATATTATCTAATTAAACAGGCGATGTGAGCGCTAAGCGCGAACCAAAACTATTTTATAGCCCCCCCCCCCCCACACCTCTCAGTGTTGCAACGTCACTCAGTCGTGTACTTTAAAAAAAGAAAACTTTAAAATGCCATAAGACCTTTCTATACTGTAACACAAGGTGGCGCACTTCTTAAATGTCAATGATATTGTTATTGTTCATTTTTATTCGGGAAACTGGCAGAACTGATGGTCCTTGTTCGATGATTTCTCCACTTCTTCTGGAAGGATTTGCGGTAAGTTACAGTTTCCTTGACCTTGTACATTTTTAAGCAATCATTAAAATGTTATTTTTGTTGGAAATGCGACATTTCAATATTGAATGTAATGTATTCTGGCCTTTTCTGGGTAATCTGGGCAATTGAGTTTAGCTGGGACGCAATCGTGATTGAGCTGAGTGACGTTAGCTGCACTGCCTGCAGCCCTGTCGTCTCGCCTGCCAGGCGGCGCGGCGGCGACGGGGGGGGGGGCACTCTACCGAAAAAGTGATAGGCCTAGGGGTATGCCGCAGGCGAGACAAAAAAGAGAGCGGGCTTATTGTAAAAAGGAGGGTCCTCGGAATGGGCTTCAAAACTAAATGTTAATGAAAATGGGGGTCCTTGGAACGGATCGCCAGCGTCTGAGTACGTGCGTATGCATCCCTAAAAAAAGAATGGCATGCATGCGTGCATGATGCAGCTAGTGGCTATAGCGCGGCCCTCCGCCGGGTGCGCTCGCGCAGAGACGATGGTCGGACAGCCCCCTGCGGCCGCTCATTGTAGCAGATCAATACGACCGGAACGAAAAAATGCTTTGGAGCGTATTTCTTTCTTCTTTTTTCTCAATAAGAAGAAAAATGCTATGCCTTGGAGCGGCTTTCTGTGTTCTTTTTCTCAATAAGATAAAAATGCTATGCCTTGGAACGGAAATAAAAAAATAATGGGGGTCCCCTCCGCAGCACATGTATACCCACTATGCAATATATACTGAGTGCCCGCCCCCCCCCCCCCCCCGGGCGGCGGCTGCGCTCCTTGCATTTTGCACTGGATTCATCGCGCATTGGACCGGTGAACACCAGCCAGGTCCAGTAAACATTGTGAAGACTTGACCCCAGTCCAAACTTTCTCTTTCATTATTATATGAAACAAAATGAAGTGTGCATCACATTGGTTCTTTTACTACAAACCGTGACCCATCAGTAGACAGCTGGCAGCCTTCTGTTTCGAGGAATTAAAAAAAAAACAATTATTTTTCCTCGTACACAGACGGCTCACTATCGTGCAGCCACCATTAGGGGACTTGCAATGCGAAATCCCCCAGTCGGGGCTCTTCAATTTTTGTCTTTAATAAAAAATTTGAAATTAACGCGACCGAAATGCAAATTAATGTTACCTCTTGGCAAAAAATTGCCAATAAACGGGGAAAAATCAAGTTAAAAGGAACAAAAACAGTGACTTACCTCAGCTGTCCCGCAAATTCACTTTTCCGTTTTATCCAATCGTAATACATAATAAACATTTATATGGCCATTGAGTCCCCTGTACAGACCGCGCTAGAACTTCGGTCTCTGTATTTGGTGAGTGAAGCCAACGGAGTTCAGCCGAACAAACATTGACCAACATACATGTAACAGAGACCGAAGCTTTTGGTCTAACCCATCAGAGCTCTGCTCTTGATCTCATATAAGTCAAATTTCAAAAGTCTCAGGTTATTTTCTTGTTACCTTTGGAAAAAAGAGAAAGAGAAAAATTTGTGTCATCAGTGGCTCAGGCTCAGCATGCGGTTCCAGTCATCTGCCAGTTGTAGTGCGCACATTTGATTTTCATTCTGACTGGAGTCAGAAGACTCAAGTTTTGACCTTTGCTTTGCTTTGCCCTAAGTTTATAAAATTATAGATCTAATGAACTACATGTATGAGTATAAAAGAGAACAGTGAAGTGAAAAAGAAAAGTCAATAAAGTTTGCCTAGTTTGTTGTGATCAGTCATGTGTGAATGATTATGAATTAATAGAAGTTATCAATTAGTCTTATTCTAATAAGTAGATCATTAAAATAAATTTCTCTGCACACAGTTAAGTCAGTTCATCTTTAAAGATCTGGGGCTCGTTGCAGAAAGAGTTGCAAAAAATCACACTTCATTTTTTACCAATCAACAGCGCACAATTCAGACTTCACTTGCGATTGATTTTTTGACTTGCATTTTAACGCAACTCTTTCTGCAACAGACCCCTGGTGTACATGTGTAAGTGTGTGTGATGTTTAAAGGACAAGTCCACCCCAACAAAAACTTGATTTGAATAAAAAGAGAAAAATTCAAGAAGCATAACACTGAAAATTTCATCAAAATCGGATGTGAAATAGGAAAGTTATGACAATTCAAAATTTTGCTTCATTTCACAAAAACAGTTATATGAACGAGCCAGCTACATCCAAATAATACCCCTTTCATAAAACCCATTAAAATGAATCAGGCGGCTAATATGTAGCAGCATAATTTGGTCGTAAAATTGGAGGAGGACAAGAGTTATCCGCATTACTCTGATGCTGCTATTATCCGCATAATAGCAGCATCGGGACAAGATTTTGAGTTTATGAACGCATTTCCAAATTATGCGGATAATTGCCATGGTGCAGTCACAAGGTCACCCTTTTCCAACACAACCGCATCGGAGGGGGCTTGTCCAGTTGTCATGGCGATTATCCCCCTTTTTCAGGACGGGCGCTCGTAAAAATAATGCGGCTTATTTTCGGAGTTTATGAACGCAATTTTTATTGAATTATCCGCATTACTCTTAGGCGGCTAATTGGAGGATAGGTTTATGAAAAGGGTATAAGAGAGTGGAGGATGTCATTCACTCACTAATTCTTTTGTTTTTTTGTTTGAAATATGAAATATTTTGATTTTCTCGTCATTGTCATGTGAAATGAAGTTTCATTCCTCCCTGAACACGTGGAATTCCATTATTTTAACATTTTGTGCTTCAGGCAAGGAGGTCCTAATCGTCAAAATCGTAAAAATTGAAATATTGTATAATTCAAAGTTTCAAACAATAAAAAACAAAAGAAATAGTGAGTGACATCATCAACTCTCTCATTTGGATGTAACTGGCTAGTTCATATAACTATTTTGTTAAAAATAAGCGAAACTTTGAAATGTCATAACTTTCTTATTTTACATCCGATTTTGATGAAATCTTCAGCATTGTGCTTGTCTGATTTTTCTCTATTGATTCAAATCAACATTTTTCTAAGGTGGACTTGACCTTTAATGAATATTTTAGGAGTGTAAATTGATTTCATCATGTTTGTAGTATGACCTTCGTTGCACTATTTTGCTGGTATTGTTCCTCAAAATTTTTGTTTGATGGTTGATGTGTTATTCAGTTCAATTCAATTCAATTATTTAATACTTTCAAAACAAAGACATAACAACATAGACAATATATTTTATTAATTATGACATTAATAGTAAGCAAAACAATATAAACAACAAAACGAGTGAAAAATTACTTCACTCAGATATATAGAAATTAAATTCAATTAATTTATTAGGTAAAAAATCACATGAGTACATGAAGATATGTACATTGTAAAATGTGAGGATCAAACACCCTAGAAAAGCCAGAGGCTTGAAAAGCAGGGGGATCCATGACAAATACATGTAGATTACAGTGATACAAAAACAGCAAATAAATTATAGTAGGAATAAAATACATAGGAAATAGCAATTGAAATAATAAATGAAACAAGTTACAATATTTACAATACATGACAAAACAAGACCCAAATGAAAGTATTTGGGTGGCAGAAAGGCTTAGCCATGTAAAAGCCAAGCTCAAAACATGATTATATAAACCAGATTATGTATTACCATTTAACAAAAGGTAAAATTTAAAAGGTATATTTTATGATATGATTTTTTTTAAATCCAACTTTGATAACTATTGTTGGCTGTAGAGCTTGACAGACTGAAATGAAATACCCATGGATTCTTCTTTTGTATAATTTCCTTTACAGGTCTTGAGTACGGTAGATCTACACGATCACAGGAATCCTTGGATTATCCTCTGTACAGCTCTGCATACACCTTGACCAGGTTACCATACTTTTATCAACCAAGTTGTATGACAATGTAAAGCCAGACTACATCTTCACAGACCTGTGAGCGTTTGGGGTTGCAACTTAAAACCATTGAAACTTTAACAGTACCGTACCTGTTCTGTTTTGAACATTGTCAGAAAATTTGCTGACAATGTGATCCTGGTTCTGCACTCATAGAAACAGTGTAGCCAGGTTTGGAGTATTAAACAAGATAAAGCACTAAAACATTTATTGTGAAGCATTCAGGCCGTCCACCATGGCATACAGACAACCCCCACCGCCGCTCCATGACGAGCAGATACAGGCTGCGATGAGCATGGCCGCCACCGTGAAGGGGCGTCTCCCGCCCCATGGCGTGTCCCCCAGGGAAGGTGGTCACATGACCGATCAGAGGGCCAAAGCAGTGTTGAAAGAAGCAGTGGATGCCGTCGTCAACAGTTTCGCAAAACACACCCAAGGATATGGACGAGGTAAGTTGTCTTCAATTTTAGAAAGATTTTTAAGCTAGTTTTGTGGGTAATTTGGCTGTTATGGCAGTGTCATACAGTGAACGACGGATATCTCATTGAATGACGGATACGTGTAGATATGTGTAGGGGCAAGTCTAAGAACTTGCACTTGATACATGTACACTGTATGTACATTGGACATTTCAGAGGCTCCAGTGACCTGAAAAAATGTATTTAAGGACTTCATGATGGTTGACATCTACATGTATCTAGGAGAAGGATAATCAAAGAATTTGTGACACATGACCCTGACCTTCACCTTTTAATGTAGAGAGAAAACGTGACTGGCATTACCTAAAAGTATGGGACGCATAAAAAAGAACATTTTTCAAGTTGAGAATTTTGAAAGTATTTCAGTTGACAACTTGTTCAGTGTGATCAAAGTCATGTGCAACACTCAGGTATACTATGTACACGTAAATCAAAGGCAAGTTTCATGTCGTAAGGCAAAACCCTTGTACCCTCAAAATAGGACATTTTGTCGCCTTGTAGAATGTACACAATTTTCCTGATGATTTTAATAATTCAAACAATTTCAAATACAGTAGAAGCTATTATTTGTGGATTTCTGTGAGTTTTTAGATTTGTCCCAATTCTCTTCACAACGGCATTATGAATCAGCCAACTATAAAAACTCATAGAAAATCAAAACAAAACTTGTTAGAGGTAGGTGGGACATACATGTGACCATGGCATAAATGACAATGAATGTGCATGTACGTGTAATGTAGATCATATTTGTGCATATTTGTGATGAGGCAGAAAAGTGGTATTCTGCCTACATTTTAAAAGAATGCTCCATTCAGCTATCTGCACAAGTTCAAATATGTACTTTATGAAAAGAAGCCAGAAGAAAAAAAAAAACTGATAGATCGCAATGAATACAATCCCTGAATATTTTGTAATGAGGCAGGAAAGTACTATTCTGCCTACATTAAAAAATGCTCCATTCAGCTATCTGCACAAGTTCAAATAAGTACTTTATGAAAAGAAGTCAGAAGAAGGAAAAAAATGATAGATTGCAAATGAAGACAATCCCTGAATATTTTGTGATGAGGCAGAAAAGTGCTATTCTGCCTATGTTCAAACTGCATGCTCCAGGATGTAGCATATCAGTACTGTATTAATAGAGGCCAAAGGGAAAAATGCTGATAGATACAAAGAAGACAATGCACTGCATATTTTTGATGAGGCTCAGGAGTGATGTGTTGCGGGTGACAAGGTCACGCACTGTCTGAGTAAATAAATACAGGCTTGGGGATACAATGGCATCAGGACATTTGTAAACGTGCAGAGTTGCAGGAATATTATCTACAGATGTGATATTTATATAATATTGGATGGCCTTGAGGTTAATACAAGGAAATATTGGACGAGCTTTGCATAAATATTGGACGAGTCGAAGACGAGTCCAATATTTTGCAAAGCGAGTCCTATATTTCCTTGTATTGACCGAAAAATGGGACATCCAGTATTATGATTATTATTCATACAGAGAATTTTAGCAAATAATTTTTAACTTACCCTCCCGCCCTGAGACTCTGACTTTGCTGTATGATGGGGGACCTAAAGCTACGCACTTTGTTTTCAAACAATAAAAACTGTCCCAATTTTAATATTTCAACAAATTATATTTCACTAATTTGTGGCAAACATTCTAAAGATCATTAACCAAGTAGAAAATATCACAAAACTCACTAATACGAAAATCCCGTCGTGTTTTTCGAAAACCTCTTAATTTCGCCGCCCGATGTAGAAGGGGTCCTAAAGCTACGCACTCGATTTATCATGCAAAAAATAGTATTTCCTGTGCCTCAATTTCTAAAATATATTCAAATTATTATAGGATAAAATGAAATTAAAGCGAATATAACTCCAAACTTCCTAACAGTTGTTGGTTTTCTCTGCATTTAGAGATTTACTGCAGCCTCTGTAGAAAAAAATTAATAGGAATTGTTCATCACTCTGCAGTCACAGTTCCACACACAGTGCGCATTTGCCATTGAAAACTGCATGCGCGCGCGATGAGTGGTGCGTACACTTCGGGAATTCCCCTTCTAGTCGTCCAATATTTTCAATATTGTGTCACCTCGGAAAAAATATTAGGCGAGTTCAACAAACTTTTTAAGTGGGTCGAGTGCACCAACAAAATAACACTTGTATTTGGGCTCTAAAATTGTCTGTATGAATAATAATGTAATATGTAGGCATGTATATGACAGATTTCATACATGTATTTTAGGGACATCCAACAGTGTAGACCTACATGTATTGCAAGTACATACTGTACATGTAACATGTAGTCTCATTTTGTTTCTGGGTTACATTTCTTGTATTAGTGTTTTGTTTTATTTATAATGAGTCCAGTTTGGTTTGGCTTCTTTCAAGAGATTATTTGTGGGTTTTTTTTTTTAATTCTTGTTTTGTTTTATACCTCAGTCACATTTGCTCTACGGCGGCCGTACAGCGAGTCGAAAACAGCCATTTTAAACATTTTTTGTACCAGCTACATACATGTATGGGTAGTTTGAAATAAAATAAATAAAATGGCTGTTTCGACTCGCCGTATGGCCGCCATAGACTACATGTAAATGTGACCGAGGTATAACTTGGTATATTTAAAAAAAAAACATGATTTGAACCCTATGTTTATGATGACACCATCTTCTATTGAGTCTGTATACTGGTGATCCATGTTTCTTAGGCCGTGTTTATGCTTCCACTTTTCAGGCCAGAATCAGCGTTTCCAAACGTGGTTAGTCCAAAACACGGTTGCGTCCATGCTTACTTTCATTTAAACGCTGTTTCAAAACGCCGATCGTAAACTCACAAAAAGGTGCATTTGACCAGAATCAGGCTTTCTGGGGAAGTATAAACAGAACCACGATTGTAAACGTGTTTAAATGACGTCATTTGGTACATGTATGCTTCCGGTGAGAATGAAATCCGTGGCCAAATACAGTCGTATTGCTCCATGTTATCTCCATGTAAACAATCTTTTGAAAAAAGGCACGCCCAATTTGACCTCGCTTTACGATGCGAAGCCAGCTGGAGATCATGATTTGCTCTGAAAAGTTAAGCATAAACAGCACTCCCAGAACCACGTTTACGATCGGCGTTTTTAATCGACGTTTGAAATCGCTGATTCTGTCCTCGCAATGGAAGCATAAACACACCCTTAGTGAAGACAGACCTGTATAATACTGAAAGTGAAACCAAGAAAACCAAGGACCTGTCTTGTATCATTATCCTTGTGGCTGTCAAATGTTTTTAGGCCTATGGAAAGTATATTGGATTGAATTGATGAAAGAAGCTAGATGTACTTGTACTGTGGGAGTGGTGTAGACCTACATTGTGTACAGAGATGTAGACTGGCATTTTCCCTCCTTTGTTTTTTTTTTGGGGGGGGAGGGGAGGGGCTAAAAAACAGTATTGAATACACATATTTCAATCACTCCATACGTACTGCATTTTTATATCCATGGTATAAATGCTAGAAGGGCCTTTTTAAAAGAAATAAAAAATTCATTCAGCTTTTGAATAAAAATGTTCAGAATTTCTCAAAGAATCAACCGTTTAAAAAGGAATAGATACATGTAGTCAACAGCCCTTGCTTGACATGAAAGGTTTTTTTTTAGACAGGTGGCCTCAGCACAGGTCTTTTGATAAGTCTGGTATGTCCATGGCTACATGTACATGTAGTGCTATTCTCAGTAAACTTCAATCCGAACTCCCCTGGGGAAAGACTTATCCTTGAAGAACTTAAATAATCCTGTGTTGGTGCAACACAAAAACAAGATCATCTGAAGAGCAGTCTATTGTGAACTCCATGAATAGACTGGGCTACCGCAGATTTGAATAACAATAGCTCCACTGCTGCAATGTCTTGCCTTCAATACAGTACCATACACTAGTACCATGCAATTACTGTCAAGAGAAGCTTCTGTGCTAATAACATAATTTTTGTGGGGATGTGGGGGGTTTTACATGTATACTGTACATGTAATACATGAGATTTGTATTGTGCACTTTCCATCTTGATTAGATGCTCAAGGCGCTTCAGAGCAAGACAGCAAAAACTATTTACACATAGGCCCTGATACATGTCTGAACGAAAAGTCAAATTTTCAGGTTGCCCTTGAAGTTGGTCACTGAAGTCTGGGTTTTCAAACTCTGGAAGAGAATTTCACAGGTTAGGCCCTGCATGAGCAAAGGCCTGTTCCCCCGGGGGGGCCACTTACATTGACGAGTGGATACCATGCGCGACCAAAAAAACACGTAAAAAGGATGTCTTTTTCACGATAGGGCACGTTATGTACGTAACGTGATAAGGGTGTCAAAAACACAAAAATAGTGAAAAAAGGGTATCTATTTCGCTAGGAAAATTACGTGTTTAGGGTCGAATATGTGGGGATGATAAAACAAAATTAAAATGTTTTATAAAGGATGTCCTTTTTGCCCCAAAACTTCGTGTTTAGAGTCCGATTTGCGCGAGGTGTAGTGGGGTCGTACTAAACCAAATAAGCCGCGACGAGACCGAAGGACCCGTACCAATAAACAGGGTTGGCGGATTTAAATCACGTTGATTTAAATCGTGATTTAAATCGCGATTTAAATCACCATGATTTTTTAAAAAAAATCATTGATTTAAATCACTTCCATTGAAAAATGTACAAATCATGGACAAAGTATTTGTTCAATGCAGTTTTAATTCTTCAAGTCAACTGAAAAACTTTGAATTAACTTTATATCAATAAAAGATCAACAAAGTCTTCATATCTACTTAAAACAAATTAAAATCAAATTAATAAAATCAGGTAATTAAAAACTACAGATGAATGTTGTCAATAGGTACTCATTTTTTGTAAATTATGTCGAGTTTTTCTTCTGAAATTTTACATTCTTTGTCAGTTATTATTAGTCAATTTCTTTCTTAACGTAAAGTTTTCACATAATCCAAAGACTTTTCAGAGAGCAGTTTGTAAAAAAAAATATATAATATATAAAAGTCAATGAGAAAAGGTTTGTTGGCAGTTTTCCAGTTTTGATCCTTTGCCTACACATAACTACTTCTGTCATGTAAAATAAAAAAATGATACCTGCATGTAATCAACATATTTAACATGCCTCTTATTTCGTATTGTTACATTTATCATACATTTGATGTTTTAAATAACATAATTATAAAAATCACATTAACATAATGTAGTACAGTCATAATTTGACTGTTGAGAAAAGCTTTCTCTTATAAACCTTTTAAGTCACTGCAGCCCATTTTATGTTCAGTGCTACAAATAATGGAAGTTTTGTATCTGCATGTAATAATGGAAAGAGCTCTATAACAACAATTTGCAAAACTCAGAATAAACATTTAACACTGCATTTTAATGTTAAGATGCA
The DNA here is from genome assembly GCF_018143015.1 of Lytechinus variegatus. NCBI lineage: Eukaryota > Metazoa > Echinodermata > Echinoidea > Temnopleuroida > Toxopneustidae > Lytechinus > Lytechinus variegatus. The sequence continues at coordinate 15,131,198 of NC_054745.1, read as the reverse complement.
GGTACTTCAGTTACAATCATTGGCAGTTGTAAGCTGTGTCTCATTTAAAATAAAATACTTCTTTTTGTAATACATATGTTGTAATTTAAGCAGTTTTGCAGTTTTTATCCTTTAAGTTAAAAGTAAGTAGATTTTTTTTTCATACTTCATGGATCAAACAGATTTTTTTTGTAGAGAATATGGGAATAAAAATTGTAGATTAATGTAAAAAAAATCACAGTAACAGAATGTAGTATAGTCACCCTTTGACTAAGCTATCTCCTATATTGTTCTCCAAAACTGAGAGTTTTGCATCTATATCTGTAGCAAGAGAAGAGCTTTTTATCAAAAAGATCCTAAACATATACAGTTGTAGTCTCTCTTTGACTATGGGCAAGTCCAAGAATTCGCGCGCGTTACGTATGGGACATTTCAGAGGCTTTAATGACCTGAAAAATAGTGTTAAATGACTTTGATTAGATTGAATACCCTCATGATGGTAGACATCTAGGAGAAGAATAATCATGCAAAAAATTGTGACATATGACCTTGATCTTGACCTTTTAGAGCGAAAAGATGCGCCGTTACGTATGGGATGCAGAGAAAAGACAATTTTTAAAACATTAGTTTCAAGTTGAGAATTCTCTGAAAGTATTTCACTTGACAACTTGAAACTTAGTGTGATAGAAGTCTCAATACTATAGTATATTTATGGCAAGTTTCATGTCATAAGCCAAATCCCTCTAATTACAGACTCTAATTAAACAAATTAATGACATGTTACGTATGGGACAGTTACGTATGGGACATTTTGTCCCCATAGAGAATGTACACAATTTTCCCCATAATTCAAAAAATTGAAATAATTTTAAATATGGAAATAACAAAAGAGTTTCTTTCTTTTTAAATGTTCTACTGAGACATATTTGATATCACTGAAGGGGAAATTAGCCATTTTAACCTTTTTATTCCTTGTTTTTCATGGTTTTATGAATTTCTTATGTATTTCTATTGTTTTTATTTTTTCATATTTTTCCATTTTCACATTTTTGGGGGCTTCATTTGTATTCATTAATCAGTATTCATAACAAATCAGTGTTTAAAAACTAAAGAAAAGGTAAATAATCAGTTTTTAGAGCACTCTTCAAATTTGTTTTTCTCCATTCACTTTGTACACAAATCTCCCCATTGACATTGTGTGTAAATGTCCCATACGTAACATGTTGTCCCATACGTAACAATTTTTTAATCAACTTTTAATTAAAAAGTAAACTCCATTTTTGAAACTTTTTGTGGTATAACATTTTCATACTTAATAAATTAGAACTTCCCAGAGATGCAACAATACAAGTATTGTATTATGAGAAATAACTTAAAAAAACATCCTCAAAATGTTACGTATGGGACATTCCATCCTTGGACAAGACCTAATTTGCATAATTAATTAGATGACACCACTTTTTTCTGCCAAAAGTAATAAGATGTAAGGGGGTCCATGTCCCACCTATGACTGAATCTCAGAAGTTTTGTTTTCATTTTCTATGAATTTTTATAATTGTCCCATACGTAACGCCCATTTTACTGATTATGCAAATTAGGTGCCCCAAATTAGCATAAATATGCATATTATCAAATTTTTCTTTATGAAATTTTAAAATTCCACATTTGGGCTTTCTTACCCCACCAAAGATAACTTCTTAAATTAAAGATTAAATTTTGCCTTCCAGGGTGACCTTTTCTTGGACTTGCCCCTATTGTAAAGCTGTAACTAATTGAAAAAATCATTGATTTGAATTATTTCTCTTACAATATACATGAATACTAGTAATTGGCAAAGGGTTTGTTGGTTTTTTTTTGATAAGGGATTTTTTCTCTTGGATTTTTTAAATATTTGAATGAAAAATCCCAGAGGGGAGTTTTCTCTACTCACTGGGAATTCCCAATGGAATATTCCTTCATAGGCCTATGTATGATAGAATTAAGTTCAGATACATGATTCCTCAAATTTATTTTAATTGTCCATTTTTACTGGATTTTAATTACAAAATATGTGGTTAAGAACAATATTAGGAGTGAAATGTATAACATCAATATTGATGTCATTGTAAGAGTAAGGGGGGGGGGATAATTACCCTTTTTTCGAAGGAACTTTAAAAAAATAAAAAAAATTAAAAAAATCTGATTTAAATAAAAAAAATCTGATTTAAATCAAATAAATCCAATTTTTTTATTTTTTTAAAAAAATCAAAAAAATCGCCAACCCTGCCAATAAAACATTCCTGTACTTGTTAAGGGTTTCATTTCAGGGAATATTTGCCAAGAGTATCGTTTTTTTTTCCAATACTTGTTAAGGGTAGGGTTTCACACGCCAATACTTGTTAAGGGGTGCATTTTCAGAAAATGGAAATTACGTGTTTAGGGTGCTTTTTGAGACCCCATGGTCGCGTATGGTATCCACTTGTGAATGGAAGTGCCCCCCCCCCCCGGGCCTGTTCCCCCACATGATTTCTTAGCAACTGGAATTTGAAGTTTGGAAGAAATACATGCTCAGTTTAATCATGTTGATGAGCACTCTTTAAAGAGAAATGCCAGAAGTTGCAGTAAACACTGATTTCATGAGAAAGTCTGTAAAACAAGGCTTTAATAATTGTCAGTATATCATCGAGGATCTAGATCTGGTACAGTTGACATTAACTGAACTTTGTGAAATCTTGAAATCTACGCTGAAAAATGCTTACACCGAAGATCCCCAACAGAGATAAGCGCACGTGGGACAACGTATAATTATTGCTTAGAGCGTCGGACCCGACGCTCTACCCGAATCCTGTGCTTATTTGCTGATTTCTCAGCAATTACACAATTTCTTCCAGAATTCTTTGGCACATGCGTTTTATTTATACAAACAGACACTTTGTGGTCATTTCATTGGATTCTGCACGAACTCATTTTGATATCGTTACCAAAAGAAGAGAAAAATACTGTCCATGTATATATAATTTTGCGGATATTGTTAGATTTGTGTTTTCATAAAGACGTACATGTACGTCCTACATTAAAAATCCCCAGTTATGTTTGGAGGGGGGGGACAGATATCTATGAAACCTACATGGTGTAGGCCTATGTCACATACAGATGTGTACATTGAAATATTGAATACTGCTACCGGTACTGAAATGATTATAATTTTCCTGTTGAACTTATTTCAGGTAATCAGAACTCTCAGTTGGTGTGAATTCCTGAAATTATTGCCTGGTCACTGTATTTTGTAACATACTATGTAGGTTTGCACTTTGCAGTCAGTTGCTAATGCCAAAGACCAATATGCACCTGGTTCAAAACACAAGTTTACTTTGACCTGAGTTATATGTAGTCCAAATAAATCAAAATTATTTGCAATTCTTCACACAGCTTTAAAGGTAAAAGAAAGTACATGTAGTTGCCACTATTATTGAGAAAGTCTGTAGAATTAGATGCTTGAACTTTGAAATAAACTTATTTTTGTGAAATCATGAAATCTTAGCTGGAAACCGATAATTCTGATGGTCGCTATTCACAAAAAGGCATGATGTGGGATAGTGTATTGATATTGCTTGGGAAAATACCTGACATTTTATGAAAAGTGTGCATTGATCAGCATTGGACATTTCTTAATATACGCGGTAAATAAGCATAATTTATACAAGAAATCTGCATAAAATGATAAACCATGGGTTCAAGTCAGTTATAAGTGATGCTACATGTACATGTGTATCTGTTCTAAGTCTAAGTCATTACTGCCATACATGTACATGTACATGATGTACCCCCCCCCCCCCCCCCCTCTGCATGTACATGTGCCAAATGAGAAATCAGTTATAAGTGATGCTACATGTACATGTGTATCTGTTCTAAGTCTAAGTCATTACTGCCATACATGTACATGTACATGATGTACCCCCCCCCCCCCCTCTGCATGTACATGTGCCAAATGAGAAATTAGTGTGATACATCTATGACCTTTTTAAGATTCAGATTGTTTCTTTTTTTTAAACATCTTTTACATGTAATATAAATGTACATGTATCCTAGGTACATGTACGTGTAACATGGAGGCTTGTTGCTGCCACAATAATAATTTTCCCATTCAAAATTTATGTCATCATGTTTCTTTTTTTTTAGTCTCTCCAGTAAATGTAGTCGAAGCCTTGCAAGAATTCTGGCAGATGAAGGCCACCAGAGGAACCGAGCTAAAGAACGGCCCGATCGTTGTATATGAGTCCGTCCCCTCGTCCAGTGCACCATACGTCTGTTTTGTGACCCTCCCAGGTGGGAGCTGTTTTGCTAGTTTTCAGGTGAGATTTGACTTTTTTTTATTCAATCCCTTTTTTGTATTGAAAGTGAAATTTTTATATTTCATTTAGAAGAAAAAGGTTAGTTTTAACCAATGCAATGCTTTAGAAGGGGGATTTCAACAACAAAAAATGCAGATATTTTATTTTGAACAGACACCTTATCAAAAATAAATTCTACACTGTAATTTGTAAAGTGCTCAAAGATTGATCTTAATAAATATAAATGCATAGCAGAGAAATGCTAGATACCAAATTTGAATTTTAGCAGCTGTAGGCCTACATGTAATAACATTGAATGACCACTTCACTTTTGTACTATTAGAATGTGATTCACATTACTGACTGCCCTTATTATAGGTCAAGTCAACCCCAACAAAAAGTTTATTTTAATAAAAAAAAGAAAAAATCCAACAAGCCTAACACTGTATATTTCATCAAAATTGGACATAAAAGAAGAAGGTCATGACAAAGTTTTGCTTAATTCCACAAAACAGATATATGCATATCCTGGTTAGAACTAAAATGAAGAGACTGATGATGTCATCCACTCCCTATTTCTTTTGTATTTTATTGCATGAAATATGAAATATTCTAATTTTCTCCTCATTGTCAAGTGAAACAATGATTGATTCCTCCCTGCACCTGTGCAATTAGCATTGTTATTAAGTACTATATGGTTCTGTCAAGTTGGTCCTAAATTGTTGAATCTGGAAAATCTGAAATATTGTTTAATTCATACAATAAAAAACAAAAGAAATAGTGAGTGTGGGACATCATCGTCTGTCGCATAATTTGCATATCACTGTTTGTGAAGAATATTAATAAAAAAAAGTGAATTTTAAAATATCATAAAAAAAACTCTTATATTCATCCGATTTTGATGAAATTTCCAGCATTATGCTAGTTTAATTTTTCTCTATTTATTCAAATCAACATTATTCTGGAGTGAACTTGACCTTTAGGGACACAACATTAGATACCCGGGGGGGGGGGGGGGGGGAGGCTGAAAGTTTGGGTTGATGCAATTTTTTTCCTTTCTTCTTTGAGTAATTTTTTTCCGTAGTCCATTGAGACAATTTTCCCCCCTTTCAGATGATCTGTCAGTGGACCAAGTTTTTTTTTTTTTTTACTCTGATGGTGAGTAAAGTATTTTGGGGAAAAACTTTCAGCCCCCCCTCCTGGATATCTAATGGTGCGTCCCTTATTAAAGCAAAGCTTTAGACTGGCTTTAACAAGGATCATGGAAGAAACCTAGTGCCTCACTGTATGATATCTTTCTCACTGTCCCTCTATACAGGACTGTCCCACCAAGGCTGAGGCTAGACGAAGTGCCGCTAAGATCGCCCTGATGAATTCTGTCTTCAATGAACACCCAACCAGGAAGATCACAGACAAGTTCATACAGCAGGCGGTGACTGATGCTAAGAAATCATTTGAGGTCAGGAAAAAAATTAACAATTTATTTTCCGGGGCTATTTTTGAGCTCACTAGCCCAAATATCCTAATTTGTGTTAAAGTTTACATTGGACCCTATATGAATTTCAGGGGCTCCATTTTAGTTTTCCAGGGCTCTTTAGGGCATTTCGAGGGCAAAATCGCCCCGAGCCCCCGTGTATTTTTTTCCCTGTTTGAGGTACATGTAAATTAAAAGCTCATACATGTAGCAGTTTTGGCGATTGGTATTAAAGCTGAGAAGAAATCAGGGACCTGTGTGAATACAGTTGGAGTAGATGAAAATCAAATTCAAATTTCAATTGAATAATCCGAAATACCCCTATAAGAGCAGACGAACTTGCAGCATTTGATAATAGCTCCACCCTAAGTCCTCAACTACATATGGCCAGGTTTATTACCCATAATGCAACAGTCTGTGCAGTGTAGTCTTGTGATATAGGCCCATTTGAATAACACAGTGTTGGTCAATTTGCTCCCCCTTGAAAGCCTTTTTTGACTGGCTGTCACAGTTACAATTTCTGCATGAAAAATAATAATAATGTCATATTTTACCAAGGGTAGCCACGATGTGAAAACTGTTCCACCAACAAATACATTCCATGCAACTTTTATTTTGTGGATTATACATGTATGTAATAAAACCACTTTTTAGTATGAATGCATTTTACGATTGTGTACAGGTATGTATCTATTTCGATTCAGTGCAACTTCTATTCCGAGCCAAAATTTGTAAGTGTGCATAAAAATGTTGATGTCAACACAGGAGGAGGAAGACACAAGTCTGACCATTACTTTCTTTCTCTATCAATATTACCAAATTGCAGGGGCCTATTGAGGATGAGCAAGATCCCAGTACCAGTCTCGGTGCCTTCCGCTTCATGCTGGAAGCCAACCGCGGGAAGTCCATGCTGGAGTTCCAAGAACTGATGACCGTGTTCCAACTTCTCCACTGGAACGGAAGCCTGAAAGCGATGCGGGAGCGCGACTGCTCCCGACAGGAGGTCCTCGCCCACTACTCCCACCGGGCGCTGGACGACGATATGCGGTCGCAGATGGCGCTGGACTGGATCTCGCGGGAGCAGGAGATGGCGAACATCATCGCCCGGGAGCTGGCGGTCGCGGACGAGGAGATCGAGCGGGCAAGGCATGCCGGGAGAGAGCTGAGGTTCCCGAAAGAGAAAAAAGACATTCTGATGCTGGCCTGTAGCCAAATTGGACCGCTGTAATATTCCTGTTCATGATAGCTCTAATGAGTGATTGTATTGCCTGCCTTCCAATGAATACTGCTATGGATTCTTGATTTAATTAATTATTTAATGACTTCTATTTACTGACTGACATCAAACACATTGATAAAGTTATACATATACATGTAGGTACTTACATACCTTGGTCCCATATATGCTCTACGGTGGCCCTACGGCAAGTATAAAACAGCCGTTCTAACGTTTTTTGTATCAGCTATGTATAGGTGATTAGAATAAAAATGAACAAAAATGGCTGTTTTTGACTCACCGTACGGCCGCCGTAGAACAAATGTGACCGAGGTATTAGTTTTCATGAATAAAAAGAAAATTAAGCACTAAAAATAAAAGTCACCAATTTCTGTTATCTTCCGATTTGGATAGAATTTACATTTCAGTATTTTCCTGAAGACGGACAGTCAACCTGTCCGAAACATCGAGTCTCTCTACTACTAATCATCTCTACTCGCCGACTCAAGCCAGCATCTCCTCATCAGCTCTACTACCCAAGCTGTTCTCACTCAATATTCCTTCTGGTTTACAGTCTTTTTCAGGACTATTTTCAAGAAAGAATACTCTACTCTCAAATCTCCACTTTCTCGCCTATCCACTTCTTCTCTTCTATCCACTGTTTCTATAACACTCCACATGGTGTACCGTAAACCACATCAGCAATTTCAGTATTTGTTGAATTTTGTCATTTTACCAATTTGTTGCTGGTATGAATTTTACCTTCAAAAGTTGGTGAACCGAAGTTAAAACAGAGGTTGAAAGACTGAGTGCACTTTTTTAAAGGCTCATTGCCCTTTTGCCTGCCAGCCCCACATCCCCCCACCTCCTAAAAAGAAAGCCTTGATATTTTTAGTACTGTAAGTATTTTTATGACAGTACTAATTAACATTTATATGTACAAGTACTTTCAAGACAGTACAAGAACAATGTACATACACAAACTTTCTCCAGCTAAACATACATTCAATGAATAAAATGAACTTGCCTTTGTATGAAACATGTAATTGTTCATACGGATTTTGTTCACTGCACTTTTCAGGATTTTGACTCAAGATATTATTAAAACAAAAATGTTTTTACTTTATCTCTACACAAATGGAAATCTTTTGGAATGAGTTTTCTCCTTTTAAGCAATTTGACCTGCACTGTGTCTGTGTGGTATTTGGGGTGGATTTGGACAATTACCGTAAACATAAAGCTTGGATTACTTGTCTTTTGAACAGTGTTATCACCCCATTATGTTTTGAATATATGTTGACTATTTTGAAAACACATCTCTTATTTTGGATACACGGATAAGGAGAATGATACACATCTGTTTTGTACAATGAACTATGCTGAACATTTGCATGTACTTTAGATTTAAACAAAAGTCACTTAATGGATGATGTGACTAAATTATATTTCACTGTCATATTCCATGTTATGAGGCGAAATTCATGAAGCTAATTATCAAATTTTTATTGTTTCCTGAGACTTTCTCTAAGTTAAGGAATGGCATTTTTTTTCTACTTCCATCAAAGTTCATGTACTATATGGGTTATAGCCTTAGGTGAATAGTATCTGACTGCGCTATAAAAGCTATTATTCATGCATATATTATTTGGGATTGCACAAGAGAACATGGACATTATAATCAGATTTGGCCAGTGACATTGAAGGAAATGTTAGGAAAGAAGATAGTTGCGGGAGTTAGTCTAAGTTACTGCATCATTAGTGGAATTATTATCATTTTCAAAATATGTATTCAAGGAGCAAGCTTTGATTATGTCTGCAAACTATTCGATAAAAAAAAATGCATGCTTAATACTCATTGAAATTCTGTTTCTGTAATAATGGTAACTTCGGTAGGAACTTGGCAAGACAGCTTTTTGCTGATAAATGCCAAGCTGGTATACAACCAACTACCTAGGAAACATTTTACGTCTAGGTTAATCAGTTATGGTGGCTGAAGTTATAAATGACAGGTATTACTCTCGGGTCTTTTTATCAAAGTAGAGACAATGGCAGAGTGGGGATTTGAACTCACAACCTTGCGATTAGGAGTCCTGGGGCCCGTTGCAGAAAGAGGTGCAATCAATTGTAACTCTAAAAAATCATGCGCAACTTGATTTCCAACCAATCAACGACGCGCATTTGGGACTTGCGATTGATTTTTGGGCTTGCGTTTAAACGCAACTCTTTCTGCAACGGGCCCCTGGGGCTCTTAACACTGGACCACTTCATCATTTCTTATTATGGTTTGCTTTGTTAGGTGCATATGAATTGTCATGTTGCTCTGTATGTGAATGCAACACATTTACTAGTATATTGAATTGAAGGTTGTGGAGCTTTAATGTTAATACATGGGCCTCATGTCATAAAGAGATACGATTGATTCGATCATCTTTAATACACTATATGGAAATCCAACAATGTCATATTTTTCTCCAGAAAATTTGCATGATGTCCTTTGTAAACAAAGAAGCATATTGAATTTTATTAAAAGGAAACAATGAATGTATGATTATACATCACATCAAGAAAATATTTTGAACAGACATGCATTTTAGATGTTGATGTTGCTGGCTTTCCATAGTTGCAGTTGATCGGATTAATCGTAACTCTGTAAGACAAGCCCCAGGTCTTCTTTTATATACATTGTAGCATATTGATACTGTAGGATATTACTAAGATGTGTACTACATTATCACCTTCCATTTTCCACAAACCTGTATTCCACCCAGTTCCATCTCTTCCCCTTCAAATATTTATTACATGTAGGATAATTTTTTTTACCACAAGTGCTTTACAATTTAAAGTGTTTTTCTTGAACTGTTTTATTTATTTGTTTGATATTGTGTGTTTCTTCATAAAATTGTAAACAACTCTTACAATTAAAGTTCATTGTATGTTATGATGATTTAATAATTTGCTTAGTTTGTAATTAAGTTTAAGCATTATGCTGTTGTTTTCATTTGTATTGTTTTTATTTAACATAAGTTTTTGTTTATTTTCATGAAAATGCATAAATTTCATGATTGTAGATTGTATTATGTTGAGGCAGTTGAGCACATTTAGCATTCCATGCCCCAAAGGTTTTTGAATATTATGTAGTACCACATTTTTACATTATGCAGTTTGACATGTAGCAATTTGACCAGGGCCCTGTCTTACAAATAGTTACGTTTGATCCAATCAATCGTAACTCTATGGAAATCCATCAATGTCATAATGTTTTCTACAGGAAATTTGTAAAATGTCCTTTGTAAACAAAGGTGAGCACACCAATTTGTCAAGGAATCAATGAATTTATGGATATGCATTCATATCTAGAAACTTTTTTGAACAAACATGCTTTTTCATGTTGACTTTGCTGGCCTACCATAGTTGCGATTGATTGGATCAGTCGTAACTTTTTTGTAAGATGGGCCTTGGATTCTGAAAATAGCATCACTGATAATAGCTGCAAATCCAGTGATAATTGCAATATTTCCATTCAGATTCATTTGACAAGGTCTTACACAGAATTATCATAACTATGGAAATCCATCAGTGTAATCATTTTTTGTACAGGATATCTGCAAAATGTCCTTTGAATATAAAGAGAAGCCTTCCGAATTGTCAAAAAAAAAAAAAAAAACAGGGAATGCATGAGTATACATCACATCAAAAAAATATTATGAACAAACGTGCATTTTACATGTTGACGTTGCTAGCTTTCCATAGTTGCAATTGATCAGATCAATCGCAACTCTTTGTAAGACAGGGCCCTGATCCACAGTTAATGGTTGCAGGATTAATGCATTATTTATATTTGTAGCTCTAGGGGATTTTTGAAATTTTAAGAATAGGTTTTTAATTACTTCTCTCTATTCTTTGCACCTCACTCATCAGTATTCACAAAACTGCTGTATTTTTAAAGGTGCCAAAGTAGCGGAGTATATTCCTGCGGATGTGTGGGGTTTTAATACATATTTTAAGTTATTTTGACTAATTTCGCTCCTATTATTGACATTAAAATTGATGCTTGTATTCAATATATTTTGGACAATAATTATTTATAAAAGCAAGATGCAAATAGATGATAAATGGGTTACAACTGTCATTCCATCTCCAATAATAAGTATGTCACTGTGGTTAGACTTGTTTAATGTTTTCATTTAATTTGATGGAAGGTAGCAAATCACTTCTGTTCCCAATTCATGTGCATTCAATAAATGGCATAACAGTACTTACCTTGCTTTAGTGCTGTAAGTTAGTAGTATGAGATAGGAACATTTTATAATGCATTCTTACATTGTGTAGCATTGAGGAAGATTGAAATACACTCGGTGGACTGTATAATTCTATTTTTTCAAATTAGATTAATATAATGTTCTGCACTCTTTGTCATTGATAAGTTGACATAAAGTCATATACAGTATTGTAAATTCATTGTTATACCGCATTTCTACGCTTACATTTTGTCAATATTTATCAAGAATTTTTCTTCTGTATGATTGCCAAATTGTGTGAATTTATATCTTTTCTTGTATGGTGCGTGTGAAGAAACAATGCCTGTACATATCCTGCTTGCCTTTGCTATATAATGTGTACAAAATTAAGGTTCATTGGTATTGTTTCAAATCAATATTTTTTCTCTTAAGTTATTATATTCTAAGAAATCTATATGTACTATTTTCTGCTGTATGATATTTGTATTTTGAGCTTGAGCTTAATGTATTCTTTCACTTTGCTTAATTTAGTGGACCCGGTTACACAAATATTTGCTATTGATTGCTTGATTTACTGCAATGACCAATCGGGGTCATTGTTGCATGAACACTTTGTTCAAAAGGTTAACCAAGGACCAATCAGAATGTTTCTTTCATATTAGCAATCCATCACAAATATCTGTGTTACCGGGCCATTGTGTGTGCACATCATATGTTCTCAATTTTCATTGGATTTTATTATTTAGCATTGGAGTGGTTTTGGTGAAAGTATGGTTATTGTACAGAGAGAATTAAAACTAATTTGAAGAAGCTACAACTGGTTATTCAACAATCTTCAGTTTCATTTAATAAGGTCGGGGCCTCTGGGGCCCGTTGCAGAAAGAGTTGGGTTTAAACGCAAGCCAAAAAATCAGTCGCAAGTTCCAAATGCGTGCTGTTGATTGGTTGAAAATCAAGTTGCTCATGATGTTTAGAGTTGCGATTGATTGCAACTCTTTCTGCAACGGGCCCCTGTATTGTGTTGGTGTTTTTTATGGAGGTTTCAGCCATCAGTCGTGCATGTAAATTGGATGATTTAACTATAAAATGGTATGAAATATCAGGGGTTGTAGGTCTTTAATAGGCCTATATAGGAGAAGTATGAGAGGGTGTGGGAGGGAGAGAGAGCTGATTGGAAACCTGGGACCCGTCTTACAAAGAGTTAAGATTGATCCATCAGTATCGATATTGTTTGTTTAAAATGTTTTTCTAGAGTATGAAGTATATTCATCAATTCATTGTTTTCTTGACAATTTGCTGTGCTTGCCTCTGTTTAAATAGGACAATTTGCAAATTTCCCTTAGAAAAAATTATGACACTGATAGATTTCCATAGGGTTATGATTGTTTGGATCAGTCGTAACTCTTTGTAAGATGGGCCCCTGTTTTTCATATTTAGAAATTAATTCTAGTCAAAAAAATACTCCTCGAATTTCCTCAGATTATGTACAAGTGGTTAGGATTTATTTTTATATATCGGTTTTAGTTTTGTTAAGTTGTAACTCTCGTCAATTTCACACCAAAAACTATCAACAAGAGTTCAATGCTAGGCTTGTACCTTTGTTTCAGAAAATGCATGATGGAAATGTTACTGTTATGAGTGCTCATTGTAAGCTCACAATTTTTATGTTGAATTCCTATATGTAATATTGCGAGCGAGCAGAGCAAGAGAGCACAAAATTACGGGCTGAATGATCTTCCCTTAGAACATGTAGAAAGAATTACCAATTTGTTTATATTTTGCAAGTTTGACTATCTCAATAGAATTCCTCAGTTAAAAATCTTAATTTTTTCAATTACTGGACTTGTTTAGACTTCCGATAATGATTAGTGGAAACACTGGATGAAATAATGAGAAGAGAATGGAGTGAACTTTGAGCGAAACTGTGAAAATAGAAAATGTAATACTGAAAGATGGACTATTAAGAAATTATTCGAGAAATCTCAGGAATTGCCTTGGCGTACAGATAGGGAGCAAAATGGACCCCAAAAATGTTCATAACCAAGAATAAAAAAGAAAATGAAAGGAAAAGAGTAAAAACATATCTGATTTTAAAGAAATTTTTATGTAAAAATCTATCACAAGATAAGATTTGGTATTAAAAAATGTAGATTTTTTTGCTTGTTGGGGCTCATTCTCTATCTTCATTCACACTCTCAGGTTTTTTAGAAATTTTGCACCGAACACCAATCCTTGCCTCCTCAACTTTTTATAGCTCATTATGCACTACTAATAAAAGAAGAAGCCAAAGGACTATATATAGAAAGAGAGAAGGTTAAAAGGTATTAGACGAGAGAGATGGAACAATGATTTTCTTTCCCGTCAGTACCGTGTACCCGACGCGAGAGGGCAGTATACCGTAGCCGTCACACAGAGATACGATCTTACGTATACGTAAGCTCCCGAAGGGAGCTAGAGAGGCAACTCTTTTCGTGCGTTTTTGATTTTCCATAGGTTTTGTACATAACAAACATGGCTGCCATTTGTCCAATTTGAAGGTTGATTTTGGAAGGTCAATGTTTAATTCATGAGTAATGACGTCAAAATACGCATAATGCACTTGTATGATTGGATAAAACGCTAATGTTTTATTCATGTCGTCATGCATTAAACATTTTTTTCCGTCCCACAATTCCCTACGATATCTGTGCGAAGTGTCGTTCTTTTTGATTCTGCGAAATTCCACTTTTTGAAATACAATAGCAAGTCTAATTATCCGTTTTTAGAATTGGTGTTCGAAATCATGATTTCTGAGTGAACTTCAATGGAGCAGAAAACCTTGGAGGAAACATTAATATCAATCTAATGACATTCCATAGGAATAAAAGTAAGTTAAGTTCAATTCCTTACTTTGATCTTAGTTGAAATTGTAATGTGTTTGCTGGGGTTCGGCGTCGCATGCATGGCTTTATGTGCAGTGTACAACGCGAACCACAATTTCCATATTTCCATTTCTTTTTCCTGTCCTGATCCCAAATAAGTCTGAAATCTGACTGACATATTTTGTCAGAAAATAATATAGTTTTTCGTAGAACTAAGTTGGTTAATTGGGATGCTTCATGTCCGCCCTTATTAAATCTGTATTTCAGTTCTTATTGTCAAATATCAGGGTTAGATGTGGACTTGTTTAACGGCAAAGCTGCATCAAAATTAAGCCAAATAATATAGCCAGAGCGGGATGCGGACTTTGATATCGCCGGTGCCAGCCGGCTGCGAAATTGCCGATGTAGGCTAGGTCATTAGGTTTTGGAAATTAAGTGTCAAACAAGCTCGAGTTGAAATTTGAAGTTATAGGCCATGGGCCGAGTACTGATTTTTCGACACCGCTATTTCAATATAATTATCTGCATTTAAAATGAAATGAAATTAAATCTAAATGAACTGAATGATGAATCTGTTTGGAATGATATTGGTAGATTTTGCCATGCCCATGGTCACTCGTGGAATGATTTGAGACAGATGTTAACGTTTTTCTTTTTTTTAAATAAAAGTAAGCCCGGCCCCTAGGATAGGTCCTGGCTGGACCGTTGGACTAAAATATGTTTAGCCTAGCAAAGGAGTTAAATGATTATTTTTTTTCGGGGGGGGGGGGCAACATTTCTATGTCAGGGTTCAAACTGCTCAATTGTTTTTTTTGAAGGGTTGAGAAAATTTATAGTGCCCTATTTTGAATTGTTTAAGTATAAGGCTAAGCAGAGAGAGCGGCTGATCCGATTGATTTATCTTTATTGTCCTCACTTGATGTTATTTGTGGTGAAAGGCAAAGGGTCATTTAAACCTGCCAGCAAGTGAGCTAACCCTTTTTTAAAATAAAAATCAAACTTAAACTTAAAGAGGAACTCACTTAACGTAGAGATTCAAATCAGACATGTTTATTGACGAGTGCAAAAAATTTAATGATTGACTCGCACTGATGAATGAGCGAGAGCCATATTATCACACAAATGATAATTATCTTACATCTGTCAAAGCTGGCTTGGTGTGTATATATATTGAAGATTGACAAAAGACCTCACTAGAGTAGGCCACGTATGCTTGAACCATTTAGTTTTTGGTCAAGACCTGCTTTTTTCTAGTTGGGAATTGTGAAAGCTGGAAACTCTGAAAAATTGTTTTTAGAGAGGAATTTTGTTTATCACTTTTGAAATTTTTAACTGTAAAGTATTGTATGTATATTGAATTGCAGATCCAATGGGATCCAGTTCTTAGCAGTCCCAGCCTATTCAGAAGTACAAAGTCAAATACCATTTGCACATCACCAAGAGGTACAATCTGATGAATAACAGGATATCTGATCTAAAAGCTTGCCAGGTATGCTTGTTTTCATAAAAATATAAAAAAACTATTTTTCTGAATCATGTTATATCCCATAAAGTAAAGCTCCATGATGAGACAATATTCTTTGGATTCAGATTCACCAGTATTTCCATTATCATCAATGCATACTTATTGTCCATGTATCTTAGCTATATTAATCATACATAAAATCACTTTAAAACTCAGTTACTCTGAAGACAGAAATTAAAAAGGACAAAATATTGAGATTAATCTTTCGATATATATTTGAATGGGTTTTCACACTTAATAAAAAAAGTTATATGAATAATGATCTATAATAGTGATCTATGATTTTTATCTGGCAACATAGGTTACTACATGTGCATTTTTAAAATAATATTGCATGGAAGAGAAAGGGCTCATAAAAAGTTTAAAACTTCTAAATAAACTTGACTAGATGAGTAAGAATAATTCATATCAGCAGCTCATTTTGTTCCCTTTTCTTTTTGTTTAATATGCAGGTTTCACAGGCTGTTTGAGTATCACCAGGGCAGATCAAGAAGAAATATGAAGGCCAGGTTCATAACAAGCAGTTGCTTCATTGCAATTAAAAATTTAAAAATTTAATGAATTTAAATAAATGTGTCGATACATATTGAATGTTGCTTAAACTACACATCTGTTGAACAAAAAAAGATTATTTGGAGTATAGATATTTAGGTCCATAGGTTTCACACAAGATTAAAATATTTTTCGAAAGGGCACACTTATCCCCCCCCCCCCTTTATTAATGTTCTAATCATCTACATGTAGTACTTATAGTAGTGAAAGCACTTTGAATAATATTAGTAGTTTGAAAGGGATAGGTTGTATTCTGGTAATCTAAACAATGCAGAATGGGCCTTTACTGAGGTCTGGGCTATGTAACATACATGCCTACAGACATATAAAAGGTGATAAGAAATAATGGATTTTCATTGAAAAAATGTGCATAATAAAAACAAGGTGACAGAACAGAGGGCGAAGAAATCACTCTCAGTCCTGGACCCCAATTCATTAAGACCAACCATTATTCTAGCTTTGCCATTCTGGTAATTACCATGGAAACATTAAAGCAACAGATCAACATTGGGGTTCCCATGCTAGTTGCTAGTTACATTTGGGGCCAATTTACCATAATTGAAGTCCTTATGAAACAAGAACCTGTATGTATTGCTGGACATTAAGCTGTTGAATTCATTTTCTGGGGGAAGTGAAAAGTTGCACTATTTTTTTTAAATCTCTTTGTTTTTGTAACACTGTATTGTCGATGTCCCGTATAATGAACTAGATTAGCTCTGCAAATAAAAGAATTTGTTGGAAATAGAACACAGCTCTAGCAGCACTTCACAACAATAGACAATAAGCAACTTTGTTACTGATTTACCAATGTGCAGATTTGGGAAGGCACTCTTTAGAGAAATGTGCTCCCCTTTTTTTATGAAGTGTCACCGATTAGATTAGCATGCTATTTCTTGTCAGCAAATGCTGAAAAAATAATTTGATATTTTAGTAACTGACTTTGAGAGAGAGGTATATTGATAATCTTTTTATTAATGGCATCCTTGATGCCCCCCTTATATTGACTATGTAAGGCTTATCAATAACTATGTAAGTGAATATACATACTTATTTTTTTCATATTTTTTTCTCTAGATTTTACCAAAAAATACATCCCCTCTCTTGTA
The DNA here is from genome assembly GCF_018143015.1 of Lytechinus variegatus. NCBI lineage: Eukaryota > Metazoa > Echinodermata > Echinoidea > Temnopleuroida > Toxopneustidae > Lytechinus > Lytechinus variegatus. Next base: position 15,113,937 of record NC_054745.1, on the reverse strand, counting down.
ATATCCTTGCAATTTCTGTTGCACTCACTATAGGCATTTTGCTGATGTAATTTGATGCTTTGGTGAGAAAAAATATTTTTATCATCTATTCAAAAATTTATCAACTAATAAACATTTTAATTTGAAATATTACTTTCTAATCTTGATATTCGTGATTTACTTAATCCACCAATTTATATTGCGTGAAAGATATGTGATGATGATGTTATTGCTACCAAACTGTGTTGTGATGAAATGGCACTGAAGATCACTTCTATATGATGGTGCTACTGATTGATTGATTCTGTATGTCGGGTATCCATGGGTATAATACTAGTACAACAGGTATTTAGTATCAAAATAACATGCGTGGCAAGATAGCCCATAAAAGCCATTGCAACATGGCATACTGTGACATTCAGGTGCAGCCGAATTAAAGACATGAATGAGTTTGATTTAAAAGTGGGATAGAAATAAAAATGAAATGAGAATAATTGTTTGCTCGCATGATTATGTGGAATGTGTGTGTGTGGGAAAGAGAGGGGGGGGGGGGGGTGGAATCGATAGAGAAATATAGGGGTGGGCAGGTACAAAAAATGTATTTTATTTGGAAGTGACCTTTAAGATAGCCTTGATGAGAGCAAATACATGGGGGGGGGGTACTGGGCTCTCTTTTGCTCCCATCCCAAACTCAGACTAAAAAAAAAAATCTTCATAAGATTTGAATGCACCAGATTGTTCATTTCAATTTCAAAATAAAGACAAAATGACCTGATTGCTCTCTTGCTCAGATCATTTTAAGTATTTACCCCCCCCCCCCAAAAAAAATAAACAAATATTTGTGGCTATTCATGATGTGTAATGAAAATAATGGGCAGTGATGAACACCTGATGATAGAGCAAGCAGATCCCTAAGTTCAATCCTACTAATGGATCTCTTGTAAGCTTCCAAAATGTCTTCCAGGGAAATATCTAGCAAGTAAATAAGTGAATTAATTGATGTAGTAATAATCGCGAAAGAATTAAAAATGTAAACAAGAAAAGATGAATAAACAACTGAATACCTTGAGGGGGGGTGAACGGGGGAATAATCAATGACATGAATTTACCAAAGACGCAGCTCTATGAATACATTTCATATTCAATCACGTCGCGTATTATGCTAATTTGTGACAATTTGCTTATTTGCATATTTTTACGCTGTGCGCGCAGGCCAATTTATGACCACGCCTCTGTTTCGCTGGTGTGCCATGAAGTTGCGGTGTCCATAGCCTTGTACGCGAAAAATGGGAGCAGTGTGCACTTTTGACCTTCCAAAATTTCCCCATGTCTGACCGGATGCAGAAGCGGAGTTTCCAACCCCTGAGCCGTCAGAATAGGAAACTGCTCTGAGACCAAGGACATACAAGAACAGTTCATTTCCCCGTCGGTTTTTCCCGAAGCGGGCAGCTAGCGCTGAGGGAAATATTCGGTTACCAAAATATTCTCCCGAGTAAAAAATATAACTTTGGAGAGGAATTCAAATGTACCTAAAATCCCCAAATGTCTCTCAAAACACGGACAAGGGGCGCTTATTTGTGATATAATTATCTCGCAAAATTAGAAAATGGGATCTACCAGAAAGCAGTCAAACTAAGCAGGGGCGGATCAACGATTTTTTTTCAAAGGGGGGCATTTTGTACAGGAAATTTTGATACCCCCCTAAAAAAAGGTCACTACCAAATCGGAACAAAAGTGTTCCAGGAAATATCTGACAAGCAAAAAAAAGAAAGAAAAGAAAATAAGAAAAGAAAAGAAAGAAAGAAAGAGAGAGAGGGAGAGAGAGAGAGAAAGAAAGAAAGAAAGAAAGAAAGAAAGAAAGAAAGAAAGAAAGAAAGAAAGGAAGGAAGGAAGGAAGAAAGAAAGAAAGAAAGAAAAAACAATAATAATAATATAGGGTATTTATATTGCGCACACATCCACCATGTTAGGTGCTCAAGGCGCTCTTATATTAGTTGGCTAAGCTATGGGCGTTCAGAGCGCACACAGCTTTTTAAGGAATTACTTCCTACCGGTACCCATTTACCTCACCTGGGTTGAGTGCAGCACATTGTGGATCAGTTTCTTGCTGAAGGAAATTACGCCATGGCTGGGATTCGAACTCATGACCCTCTGTTTCAAAGTCCAAAGACTAATCCACTGGGCCACAACGCTCCACAGAAAGAAAGAAAAAAAAGAAAGGTCCTCACTATTGCTTATGGGCGTTACATATTTCAATAAAAAAAAAAAATTTTTGGTGCCTCGCAAAGGGGGAGGAGGCACAGGCTGGATGTCCCCCCCCCCTGGATCCGCCACTGAGAATGCTCCTCTGACAGGAATAACAAGTCGAGGGCCGGCGGACAAATAAATCAAGTGATATTGTAGGATAAGGGCTATAGGAGGGGGTAGGGTGGGAGTGCACATTTGTGTGTGTGTGTGAGAGAAAATATAATTATAGACTGAAAGAGAAAAGAAGCTATGACGATGGGGATCTAATTAAATGGTTTAGCCTTAGATTTCTTTATCACCAATGAGTGCAAAATTTCGCCCCAATCACCCTATTTGTTGCATTATCCCATTTTTTTTTACAAGATACAAACCAAACCCTTATATGTGAAAATCTTTATTTTATTAAATTCTTGAATAATCATTTATCTATATTGTGTGTGGAGGAGGGGTAAGTTTTAATTACCAATACAGGCCTATATAGCAACTTTCACGGGCCAATGTATTTCTCTTTATTTTGTGAATTGACGATACCATTAAAATCACATCGACAATCGTGCCATACATTTCGTCTGATTATTCAGTTTCCAAAATATTTAGTTTTTTATTTCGGTCACCTTGACGTCAGTATACTAGTAACTCGTATTACATTATCTTTTATATTTTTTAACGATTAAAACAGGGATTAAAACTTGGGCATATTTTATTCATTAAGCATATTTGTTGGTTTGTATCCAAATTTTGGCTAGATTTTCACTATTAAAACCAAAAGTGTATTCCTTTCTTTCACAGGATTCGATTTGACTGTATTTACAGACTAACTACCCCGTACGCAAAGTGCGCGATAAAAGGATAGCCAAATTGCGGAGGCATCCCTAGCTGGGTTCCCGAGCCCCCTTCCTCTTTAGACAATATGAACCTTTTTACACCTCCTATCGCAAATATTTAGGATTTCGAGCACTTTCAGGGGCGGAACCAGAAGTTTCTAGGAAGGGGGGGGGGGGTCTACAGGGGCGGATCCAGCCTTCGCCAATGGGGGGGGGGGGGGGGGGGGGGGGCGGAATTTTTTTCCCCGATCGGCCGCTCGAAGATGATTTTTGGTTTCTTTGAAGGGGTAGTCCTAATATTCACTTCTTATAGCATTATTCTTGTAAATCACCATAAATAAACAATATCACAATCGCTATTTTTATAAGGCGACCGCCGCGCGAAGGGCGAGCTATTTGTTTGGAAGGAAAGATTATGTATTTTTTCCTAAAATTTGAACATTTTGGGCAATGATATTCGTCATCCAGAAAAAGATGTGTATGCAACTAAATAAACGCGAAGCGCGAGTAGAAATTAACTGATTGAAAAGGGTATCTCTTAAAGACTGCAAGCAGTTAGCCATGAAGACGTTACATATTACATTTTAATCAAATAATGCGAGCACAAAGCGCGAGCAGAAAATTTGTGATATATCTGAAAAAGGATAATGATATAAATTAAGAGAACAAGCTGAGTATTTGAGTAAACATGCACGAACATCTCATATTCAAACCTAGAATATAGGCATTCTAAATCCAGCTTTTATCCTGATAATCAAAGCGAGCCCGAAGCGCGAGCTTAAATTATTTGATATTCCGATTTAAAAAAAAAAACAGAGGGTCCTGTGTTCGAATCCCACCGCGGTCTATAGCGTCCTTTGGCAAGGCGTTAATCCACACTTTGCCACTCTCGACCCAGGTGCTAAATGAGTACCCCGGTAGGATGCGAAAGATATTGTATGTTTGATTTTGGCAGCGCCATAATATGGCTGCGACGAATGCAAGGAATGCTCCCCAGGGAGTGGAAATTGTGCACTTTTCGTGCTTGATTGAAATGAATCCAATGACCGGGTAACACACTTTGGGCCATTCTGAGAAAAGCGCTTTATAAAAATTGGCTGTTATTATCATTATTTATGAGCTATGTAACAAAAATATTGTACATTAAAGACTCTCAAACGGGGATGGGATGGGGTCGGAGGGCGGTGGGAAAGCGGCCTCCATCTGACCGATCCACTGCTTTCAATTTAGAAATACAAAAAACTACCCCACCTACAACATGTACAAAAATTTTCATGATCTTTTCCCCCGGGTCCCCATTTTATTTACTTTTTTATCCATCTATTTATTTGTTTATATTTATTTATAGGGCCTATCTATCTATCTATATATCTATATTTTAATTAATTAATCAATTAATTAATTAATTTATTTATTTATTTATTTACTTATATTTTTATTCATTTGTTTTTACCTATTGTTTATTTATGTATACATCTATTTATTGATGAGCTATTTGTTTAATTATTTATTCATATTCATTTATTTATTAATTTGCTTATTTATATTTATTCATTCATCCATTTATTTATCTATTTAGTTATTTAATTATTCATTCATTAATTCATTTGTAATTCTTTTACTGCTTCTTTTTTATTCTTTTTCTCCTTTTAATTAATTTTATTCTTGCCTACAATAACTGTCCCCTCAACTCTTTCATTGAAAATATTTTTCATCAATATTCTTGTTTTGTTCTATATAGGGGTTCCCTTTCACAAGCTCTGCTTCTATGGGGTTCTAAACCTATTATGTCTTTTTTATTGTTGTAAAACTGTGTAGGCCTAATATGTCTATTGCTTTGAATATAGTTGAACTTGAAACTTTGAACTTTAAGTAGCTTGCCAATGCAGCTTTTTTTTATTCATACTGAGAGATACCATAAGCTTCAAAATAAATCGAGTACAATTGATCGATCGATTTCTTCAGCGTGAATTAACCATCTGTCATGGTGTGAAAACTGCAACTCCCGAAGCAAAATATATTCCTTCTCTGTTTATTTTAATTGAATAACCACGATGGCGACACCTATGTCGAAAGAGTCAAGATCTATGAGGTGAGTGGATCCAATATATGTTGGCTTGTTGGTCTAGAAAGTAGAATTCTTCTTCGATTAAAAAAAAACAGTCGCGCAGTCGCACACCCAACTCGAGTCGAGTGTCCAGCCCAAAATTCAAGCAAGGCCGTCACTGCTGCCTCGGCCCTCCCTATCCCTCGCGCTGGATCTGGCACTGTGTCACCATGGTCCATGGTGTCACTGTCGCCGTCTGTGTGCACTTGTTCACGTTCACTGCTACCACCCTGCCTGTGGGGAATCTACAGGTAGGACTATGGTTAGACAGCTGGCAGCCGTCTGTTTCGAGGAGTTTTTTTAACATTTTATTTTTTTATTCTCCTCGTACACAGACGGCTCGCTATCGTGCAGCCACCATTATTTAGCATGATTATAGCTATGTGCGAATACGGCGCATCGCGAGCGCTGGTTTTGGTGGCACGGTTTTCGCGCGGGTTTTGCTACGAGTGGCATCGCCTCTGTCTGGGCGGCTCATTGAAAATGGGGTTTAATGCGCATGCGCACATAGTAGTAGGTGCAATCTCGTGCCTTTTAACAGACAGCTGAAGATGTGCTCTTTCTGTACATATAAGTTTCAATGTGGATACTCGCCTGTAAAGTGTGAATATCGGAGCTTGAAAGTTCATCAAATTTTTGGACGCGTAAATGTTCGAAATTTTTTTATGGTAAGTAAAACAAGAATCCGATTAGGTATACAATTTGACTGGAAATATATTTGAATTATCAAAAAATCCAAACTTACGCGATTCTGACGTTGCGCAGTCCAGATATAAGAGATGCCAGCTACCCTTGTCACAGCCGGTCTCTCGGCAGTCGAGCTGCCCGATGCGCCTGCGGTTGGCAGGGCGATGCTACCCTTGTCACAGCCGGTCTCTCGGCAGTCGAGCTGCCCGATGTGCCTGCGGTTTGCAGGGTGATGGGAGCGGTCGATAGTGAGTCGTTCATGCTGGATTGAACTAGATCGTAAATTGCTTACTTGATGATTATGTTGTGCCTTTTTTGGGAAATCTCTCATTATACCGTAGATAATTATTCTGATATTGATTTTAATACATACATTTGTCACAGAAAGATTTTATCATCCCAAGGTTATGTGACTCAAGAGTCTAGGTGGTTGATTATCGTTTCATTTGGAAACTGGATTTGCTTTTGACAGTGGAATATCAATGTTGACTTTTCTAAAATTAAATTCATGGGTGGAAATCCCAGGGGGACACGTCCCCCTACCCAAAATAATAGGGGGACATGTAACAATAATACATTTTTTTTTCTTTCTTTTTTTCTTTTTTGGTCAAACTTTTTGGGGTGAAAATGACCTTACAACAGTTTGGGGATAAACTTTTTTTTTTAACTTGTCAGAGTTGCCAGCATCCATAGGCGGCGAAAGCTGGGGGAGGTGTACCCCCCGCCCTTAATTTGAGGTGGGGGACGATCCCCCCACCTCAATTTTTTTTTGATAACCTTTTTTTTTCTTTTCTTTTTTTTTTGCTTGTCAAATTTAGTTTTCTGCGTCCCCCTATCATTTTTGGTTGATAACCTTTGGTGTATTTTTTTGATTATCAAAATAATTTGGTGGTCCCCCCTAAAACTGTTGGCTTTCGCCGCCGATGCCAGCGTCCCCCTACCTTTAGGGCCAATTTCTGCCCATGATTAAAATGCAAAAAATTTGTTGTTTAATTTTTCACTCTCAGAGGAAATATTTCACTTCCACATGGCTCTATTGTCTATTTTTTTTTCTATGTTATTCATTTTTTTTCTATTTTATTATAATTATTATTTTTTTTTCAAGAAGGGTGCAGGGGGGAGGGTTGTGTTCATAAGTTGAAATGGGGATGGGATTTGTATAAGTTTTTGTGTCACTTTTGTTCTCTTGTTTTGAGTGTTGGAGCTTTGATGCCTGTTTTTGTTGCTGTTCAGAGCTTTATTTATGTGCAGTGATTTCACGCTAGAATATGAACTTATTTTTCATTAAAAAAGGAGTGCTCGAACATGGCCTTTGTTGTAATCATACATATCCAAGAAATGCATATATTAAAGCTTAATTTTTATGTTTCCTTCTTGATACTTGAATTACATGCAATGCTACATCTTTACACCCTCAGACTCTGCTGCTCATCCTTCCTAAAAAAAAATTGTAATCGAATGCCCACGGTCTCCAAAATGAAAGCTACATTATCCATCTATAAACAAATTGTTGAAACAATAAAATACATAAAGAATTGGTGAAACAATCAAATACATCAGAAAAGCACACTTGTATTTTTATAGCATACAAAGTACATGTACAAAAGGAATGATATTTTTCATTTGTAAAAAAAAGACCCCATACATACATGTACACAATACTAAAGTTGAAAAAGAGCTAATTGTAATTTATATCAGAAAAACAAAGAAATACATTAGAAATTACAAAAACAATACTTTAAACAAATTCATTTAGGAAATTATCTACATGATGCTGTTTTGATGCCAACTAAATTATATACAAATTATCTCTCATTATCACCTTCATTTGGCAAAAAAAAGAGGCGAGTAATTGTAATTTGCATAATTAATTAGAATTAATTAAAAGAAATTATTTTACACATAATAAGAAGAAAAAATACCAAGTGAAATGATTACACATCAATTGAGTTTTCTTTCACCTTTCCATTGATACCTAAATTACTTCAAAGGGCTCAAAAACAAAGAAGTTAGAGCCCGTTGAAGACTTGGGTTCAAAATGGTCACAAAATGGTCACAAAAATCGGTTATGCACTCCATTGACTTTACATTAAGACAATGACCACAAATTTGGATAAATATGCGCGACTTAAACTGGAATAACTTTATAATTTCTTGATGAAAATTTGAGTTCTTGGTATCATTTGAAAGGTCTTTTTAAGGGCTTTCAAATGATACCAAATTCATTGAGATTTGAGGATTTTCATTTTTTTTGTCACATACCTAATGATTAGGGGACTTGCAATGCAAAATCCCCCGTCGGGGCTCTTCAATTTTTGTCTTTAATGAATAAAAATTTTGCAAGTTAACACAACCAAAATGCAAATTAATATTCCCTCTTGGCATTAATTGCCAAAAAACTGAGAAAAATCAAGTTAAAAGGAACAAAAACAGTGACTTACCTCGGCTGTCGCGCAAATTCACTTCCCCGTTTTATCCGATCTTAAGTACATAAACATATGGCCATTGAGTCCCCTGTACAGATCGCGCTAGAACTTCGGTCTCTGTATTTGGTAAGTGAAGCCAACGCCGGAGTTCAGCTGAACAACCAACATAACAGAGACCGAATCTTTTGGTCTAGACTATGGTATGCCAATGTTGTACAGAGGACACACTTTAAAAAATCATTAAAATATCACTTTTGTGACCAAAATTACTAATTTCCATACAGTTGCAATTTATTTTTCATTAGTAACTTGGGAATAATTTTTGTATACACCAGAGCGCTCAAAAACTTGAATTTGGGGCATATTTTTGTGTACGCCCTCTATTGGTGGAAAGTAATATGGCAAGAAAATTTTCATTTTTTGATCTCTATTTTTCATTAAGAAAAAAATGATTTCAAGAATCAAATTTAAATAAGAGCCAAGTTGTATGAATAATAGGTGTAATGAAAACTGTCAGTGTAAAAAAATTAAGCATTTGCCCCAAAGAAAAAGAGAAAATAAGCCAAACATTGCCACCCTTATTTTGCCACACATGGAGATATAACTGAGAACAAGGTTATAATATTATAACCTTGTTCATTGAATGAGTGTCTGTGTGTATGAATTGATAATGATGGTGATAATGATGATGGGGTGTCCAAAGTCCAGACTAACCAGGCGGCTTCTAGAGAGTAAAAATTATTTACTGATGTAGCTAGGTATGTGACAAAAAAAATGAAAATCATCAAATATGAAATTATGAAAATAATGAATGAATTTGATTTGGTATCATTTGAAAGCTCTAAAAAGACCTTTCAAATGATACCAAGGCAAGAACTCTAATTTTCATAAAGAAATTGTAAAGTTATTCCAGTTTAAGTCGCGCATACAGAGCTACCAAGTCTCACGCATTATGCGCGAGACTCAAGCATTTTGGGCTCTTGTTCATCCCCTCAAATCTCTGTCTCACGCAATTATCACAGCCTTTCCCCATATACATTGTACACAATGTCTGTGACGTGATCTCACTCAGATTCACAGAAAATCTCACGCATAGCTGGTCTTTGAACTTGGCATCTCTGCGCATATTGTGGTCATTGTCATTATGTAAAGTCAATGGAGTACAGAACAAATTTTGTGACCATTCTGAACCCAGTTCAACAGGCTCTAACTTCTTTGTCTTTTAGCCTTATGAAGTAATTTAGGTATCAATGGAAAGGTGAAAGAAGGCTCAATTGATGTGTAATTATTTCATCTTGTAATTTTTCTTCTTATGTGTAAAATAATTTCTTCTAATTGATTCTAATTATGCATTTATGCAAAATCACAATTACTTGCCTCTTTTTTTGCCAAATGAAGGTGATCATGATGGATAATTCATATAATTCAGTTGGCATCAAAATGGCATCATGTAGATAATTTCCTAAATGAATATGTTTAAAGTATTGTTTTTGTAATTTCTAATGTATTTCTTTGTTTTTCTGATATAAATTACATTTACAAACTCTTTTTCACATTCAGTACTGTATACATATGTACGGGGGTTTCTTTTTTACGTATGAAAATTATTCCTTTTGTACTTTGTATGACCAAATAAAAGTACAAGTGTGCTATTTTCTGATGTATTTGATTGTTTCACGAATTCCTTATGTATTCTATTGTTTCAACAATTTGTTATACATGTAGCTTTTGATTTTAGAGACAATTGACATTTGATTACATTTCTTTTAGGAGGGATGACAAGCTGAGTGTAAAATATGTATGTAGCATTGTATGCAATTTATTCCAAGTATCAAAAGGGATAATTAATTAAGCTTTAATATATTCTATCAGTTTTCAATGCATTTCTTACATTGCATTACAAAGGCCCTGTTTGAGCTCTCTGTTTTTAAAGAAAAATAAATAAATTCAAATTATTAGTTGAGGGTCATTCCATCTGGATTCACCCAGTGGTTGCACCCGACCGTCTCAGAATTCATTGTAATTTGGTATACATAAAATTCACCATGGCCCAAGCACAAAACAAAAAAAAATAGTCCAATCGGTCTGTCGGTTCTCGCGCTACGGCCCGCCCTTTTCTCCTTGTTTTGACAAAAATGGGCGTGACCTTCAACTTTCAATGGCCACTGCGTCGTTACGTGTTGACCAATTTTCATGAAACTGGTACCATTTGATAGGAAATTCAGAGAGGAATCCAAAACATGCATCGAATAATGTATTGGAGCAATTTATAAGGTCATGACCTTTGACCTTAACTTTGACCTTGAGTTTGACCCCTGGACAAATAATTTTTTAACTTGATTTTCGTGTATGTTCATTATTGGTATGATATTGACAAAATATGTTAAAATCAATGATGATATTTTATTTCTTCACCTTTAAAAACTCTTCCAAAGATACCATGAAATTTCACTCTAGTCCCACACACTGATATTCATGTTAGTAAAGTGTTTACCAGTTACATGATTTCTTCCAATCTTAAGTTACAGTATGCAAGCACATGAAAAGAAATTAAGCTTAATCAGTTTACAAATAAAAGATTAAACCTTTATGCTCATGAATAGGTATCTGTTTAGGCATTTTGATGTTCATCAATATATATTCATTTTGATGTTCGGCAATATATATCATATATATTCATGGTAGTAAAGTCTTCACTTTTATCATCAAAATATATACATGTATATATATGTATATGATATATATATTGCTGAATCATAAAAGGCCTAAACAGATACCTATTCATGAGCATAAAGGTTTAATCTTTTATTTGTAAACTGATTAAGCTTAATTTCTTTTCATGTGTTTGCATGCTGTAACTTAAGATTGGAAGAAATCATGTAACTGGTGAACACTTTACTAACATGAATATCAGTGTGTGGGACTAGAGTGAAATTTCATGGTATCTTTGGAAGAGTTTTTAAAGGTGAAGAAATAAAATATCATCATTGATTTTAACATATTTTGTCAATATCATACCAATAATGAACATACACGAAAATCAAGTTAAAAAATTATTTGTCCGGGGGTCAAACTCAAGGTCAAAGTTAAGGTCAAAGGTCATGACCTTATAAATTGCTCCAATACATTATTCGATGCATGTTTTGGATTCCTCTCTGAATTTCCTATCAAATGGTACCAGTTTCATGAAAATTGGTCAACACGTAACAACGCAGTGGCCATTGAAAGTTGAAGGTCACGCCCATTTTTGTCAAAACAAGGAGAAAAGGACGGGCCGTAGCGCGAGAACCGACGGACCGATTGGACTAATTTTTTTTGTTTTGTGCTTGGGCCATGGTGAATTTTATGTATACCAAATTACAACGAATTCTGAGACGGTCGGGTGCAAAATTGCACATTCATTGGGTGAATTGGCATGGAATGACCCTTGAAGCCAAAAGAAAAGGAAAAGTGTGGTCTATTTCTTTCAAAACAAAACAAAAAACAACCAGGAAAAACAGATATCAAAGCTCCAAACAACAAAACACTAAAAATAAGAGAAACAAAAGTGACACAAAAACTTGTACCAATCCCATCCTATTTTCCAGTTTAAAACACAACCCCACCTGCACCCCTAATGAAAAAAAGAAAAGGATATTTTAAAAAATAATAAAATTTATAAAATAGAAAAAATCCAGGAGTTAGACCCATCTGGAAATGAAATATTCTTTCCTCTGAGTTTTCATGTATTTTCTTACATGAGTGAAAAAAATATATATAAAAAAATAAACAACATAGTTCGTGAATTTTAATAAAAAAAAAATCAACATTTAAGATATTCCCCTTTCAAAAGCAAATCCAGTCTCCAAATAATGAAACATGACCAAAACAAAAAAACAATTGAAAAAATAAATACAAAAATCTAAAAAAGGAACAATAAAAAGAAATATTGAAAAAATAAATAAACAACATAATTTTTGCATTTTAATAAAAAAGTGAACATTTAAGATATTCCCCTTTCAAAAGCAAATCTAGTCTCTAAATAATGAAACATGAAAAAAAAACAATAAAAAGAAATATAAAAAATAAACATAATTTTTGCATTTTAATTAAAAAGTGAACATTTATGATATTCAGCTTTAAAAGCAAATCCAGTCTCAAAATAATGAAACATGATTGAAAAGTTTCCAAATATATAAATATAAACAAGAAGACTCTAGATCTCAAAAGCAAATGATCAATGCGATGCACATCTGCTAGCATAAGTTGCATAACCCCTCTGAGCCGGTGCGCCCATGCCAGGGCTCCAGGTGACACTGCACTCATCATGATGGTCGCGTAGCACGCAACTCTTGCGGCAGTTTGCTATTTCTGACAATCAATTTTGAGGAAGTAAAAAATAAATGATCGGATGTTTAGATTCGATTTATATTCACAACACACCTAGAAAAATATATGAACAAGCTGTTAAAATAGGTTTAAAAACTGTCAAAACTTACCTTCAGGGCCGGCCACGATGGTAAAGACAACAGACTTTCACATGATCCAAATCCAACTTCCATGCCTCCGATCTTCAAAATTTGACATCGGGGTGAAGGGGAATTTTCTCAGCTACGTCATCAGCGAAAATAAGCCAAATTGGCGAGAAACCGCCAAATCTACACCCATTTAAAGCCACCCCATACAGAGCAACCCAAACTCGTTCTGAAACCGCTGCCGGGGCCATGGTATTGAGATCACATCGCGCGATAGTCACATACCTAACTGATGTATGCTTACTTAGCCTGGAGTAGCCAGGAGGCTTCTAGAGAGTAAAAATCATTTACTAACTATGTAAGGTTACTCTCAACGAAGCCAGGAATCCTTATCCATTCACATGCGTGTAGGCAGCCAAAACCTGAAACTTTCGCCCCGGAAATTTCTACTTTCCTTCTAAAAGATTCTAGCCCTAAATCATGTACATGGGATGCAACTTCATTTCCGACATTTCTGCGCCATCGATTTTATTTTTAAAGAAGAATCCATCAAAAAAATGAGAAAGATATCATGACAAGACGGAAGACAAAAAATCAAGATGGCAACGTAAACACGGCGGAAGCTCTTCCCATCTTTTCATAACAAATTTCTCGTTTTTTTAATGAATTCTTCTTTAAAAATAAAATCAATATCGCAGAAATGTTGGAAATGAAGTTGGACCCCATGTACATGTTTTAGGGCTAGATCTTTTAGAGGGAAAGTAGAATTCTCGGGGGCGAAAGTTTCAGGTTTTGTACCCGTACGTGGGTGAATATAGCTTGGGATCCCAGGCGTCAGTGGGGAGTAACCATACGTAGAGTAGATGACTTTTACTCCCCAGACGCCTCCAGGCTATGCTTACTCTCAGTCTCAATGAAGCCAGGTATTCCTATCCATTCATGTGCATGTATTGTAGGCCGGCAAAACCTGAAGGCTGAAACTTTCGCCCCCGAGATTTCTACTTAAAAGATCTAGCCCTAAATCATGTACATGGGATGCAACTTCATTTCCGACATTTCTGCGCCATCGATTTTATTTTTAAACAAGAATTCATCAAAAAAATGAGTTACAACGTTACAGACGCGTGCGTCGTGTAAAGTTGGCGAAGAACAATAGGAAACAAGATGGCAGCGTACATGTAAAGATCGGGCAAGTCTCTTCCATCTTGTCATGATATTTTCTCATTATTTGGATGAATTCTTGTTTAAAAATAAAATCGATAGCGTAGAAATGTCCTAAAGCCGTGCAATGGTACATTTTGGACAGTACGTCTTGTGTGCAACGGTACGAATGTGTGACATTCAGCCTCCCATTTGCTCGCATACAACAAGCTAAGTAGGCGTTGACGGTTGTACAATGCTGTACACTCACACAATTTAAAAAATCATTAAAATATCACTTTTGTGACCAAAAATACTAATTCCGTAATTCCCTGCAGTTGCAATTTATTTTTCATTAGTAACTTGGGGGTAATTTTTGTGTTCACCAGAGCGGTCGAAAACTTGAATTTTGGGCATATTTTTGTGAACGTTTTCTATTAGTGGAAAGTAATTTGGCAAGAAAATTGTAGTTTTTCAATCTCAATTTTTAATTAAGAAAAATTGATCTAAAGGAGCCAAGTTATATGATAATGGAACCTGACAGTGTAAAAAAAATCAAGCATTTGTCCCAAAGAAAAAGAGAAAATAAGCCAAACATTGCCAACCTTATTTCACCACATAAATGTACATGTAGGGAGGAGTAACACAGAACAAGGTTATCTCATAACCTTGTTTGTACATGTACTCACAGAATGAGTGGAAACCACCTACTGCCATAAAAAATGTGGATGGGAGTGGAAAGAAATCACCAGTGCTGACAAAATAAATGGCAGTGTGAATGGACTGGTGACTTAAACCACGATAATACCACACGAGTCCAGGATGTAGGCCTAGTAAGATGGTTATTTTGTCATTTTTTTGTTTATTTCCTTTAACTTGTGTTTCCTCAAGAAGAAGTTCAGCTGTTTACATTACATTTCTGTTCCGTCTAACTTAAGTTGAATGTTAATAGGGCAAGTCCAAGAAAGGTCACCCTAGAAGGCAAAATTTCATCTTTAATTTAAGAAGTTATCTTTGGTGGGGTAAGAAAGCCCAAATGTTGAATTTTAAAATTTCATTAAGAAAAATGCGATAATATGCATATTTATGCTAATTTGGGGCACCTAATTCGCATAATTGGTAAAATGGGCGTTACGTATGGGACAATTATAAAAACTCATAGGAAATAAAAACAAAACTTGTGAGATTTAGTCATAGGTGGGACATGGACCCCCTAACATATTACTTTTGAGGGAAAAAAAGTGGTGTCATCTAAGTGTCATCTAATTATGCAAATTAGGTCTTGTCCAAGGATGGAATGTCTCATACGTAACATTTTGAGGATGTTTTTTTAAGTTATTTCTCATAATACAATACTTGTATTGTTGCATCTCTGGGAAGTTCTAATTTATAAAGTATGAAAATGTTATACCACAAAAAGTTTCAAAAATAGAGTTTACTTTTTAATTAAAAAATTGTTAATTTAAAAAATGTTACGTATGGGACATTTACACACAATGTCAATGGGGAGATTTGTGTACAAAGTAAATGGAGAAAAACAAATTTCAAGAGTGCTCTAAAAAGTGATTATTTACCTTTTCTTTAGTTTTTAAAGACTGATTTGTTATGAATACTGATTAATGAAAACAATTGAAGTGAAAAAATTGTGAAAATGGAAAAAAATAAACAATAGAAACACATAAGAAATCATGAAACCATGAAAAAGAAGCAAAAATATGTTGAAATGGCTTATTTCCTTTTCAGCCATATCAAATATGTCTCAATAGAATATTTTAAAAGACAGAAACTTTTCTGTTATTTCCATATTTTAAATTATTTCAAATTTTTTAATTATGGGGAAAATTGTGTACGTTCTCTATGGGGACAAAATGTCCCATACATGTATATGTACATGTAACTGTCCCATACGTACAATGTAACAACTAACATGTCATTAATTTGTTTAATTAGAGTCTAATTAGAGGGATTGACTTTATGAAACTTGCCTTAGATACTAGAGTATTGTGACTTCTATCACACTAAGTTACAAGTTGTTAAATGAAATACTTTCAGAGAATTCTCAACTTGAAAAAAATGTTTTTAAAATTGTCTTTTTTCTGCGTCCCATACGTAACGGCCCATCTTTTCTCTCTAAGAGGTCAAGGTCATATGTCACCATTTTGTCCATGATTATTCTTCTAGATGTATACCATCATGAGGGTATTCAATCTAATCAAAGTCAATTAACACTATTTTTCAGGTCATTGAATCCTCTGAGATGTCCCATACGTAACACGCGTGAATTCTTGGACTTGCCCAATACTAGACTTGAGTTCATCTGTTCAAAATTTTGCATCTAAGTTCAGCACTGTCCTTGTAGTCTGAAAATAAAGTTTGATGAAATGGAAAAAAAAGGCATAAAGGGTTAGGGTTAAAATTCAATAACTTTGTTATTTGTTATCCCATTTTGATGAAGTTTTTAGCATTTTGCTCTGTGAATCTTATTCAATTTATAAATATTTCCAGCCTGGACCATCCCTTTTAATCAGGGCCTGTGCCAGAAGAATACTGAAAGACCAAGTTGTTGAAGTTTATATTGATCAGGGTCTGTGCCTTCAGACTACTTGAATGCTACTTTTAAACTGTGCAATTGTGTAGGGGCATGTTTTAATCTATATCTACATTGTACATGTATAGGGCACACATGAGTATTACAGACCCCCATTCACTCACGTGTTATATCATAGCTCATCAAAAAATCATTAAAAATCAATCCCTCGACAGATTTTGCTTTAATTCACTGACATTAGTCACAATTAACAGTACATTAAGACTTGATATGTTAATCAGGTACTTGCCCAGCTCAAAAGTTTAATGGCCTGAAATGAGACTAACCATAATTTCGGCCAGTTCATTGCCAGAAAAACCAGAACTGCATTGTGGGTAATAATAATTAAAATGAAATTATACAAAAATGCAGTCTAGCCTCCCCAAACGCCTTGATTATGAAAGAGTATGAACATAGCATTATGTCTATCGTTTTCTTTTGATATACAAACATTTGATCTATTTTTAATGAATTATTTTAATCAATAAAGTCATGTGATCTTTACTTACGCCTGTCCGGCATGCTTTGCGCACGGTTGAATCACTCTGATGTGCCCTGTACATCCACAGTGTACTCCCAGTATTACTGTGATTCATCCTATTAAGGTAACCTCTGGTCATTTGATCAAGGTCATTTATATAGTCATCAATGTATATACGTTGATGACTAATTAGCCGACATGTACACATAATTGATACAGGTAGGCCTTGTGGTGATCTGTAGACAGGCCTGCAGAACCTGGGGAGCGTTTCCTGAAAGGACTTTTCTTTTCTTTTTAACCCTCCCACAGGGTTCCTTTATTGAAATCACTATAATACATATTTTTATGACAATACATAATTGAATGATTTAATAAGACAGTATATGTATATGGCACAAAATTTAAATATGTACAATACAATATTACCTGAAATTGTAACATTTAAGTACATGTATTAAACGAAAAATCAAAGTGCAAAGGAGAGAAAAAATCCATACAAGATATATTTTTTTAATGATATCTGAGAGACTTAATGAATGTAATAAAGTAAAAGATGACCACCTTTTTATGAATTTCTTCTCTTTCAAATTTGTTTTATACTTTTCCATACCATGTAGTAAGATTTTATTTCAGACAAAATATGGTCCTGAAAGGAATTAATCGGACAAGTCCTGTTTTATCCGACAGTTACAGTAACAATGCTTCTAAGCCAGTCAAAATCCAGGAAAGTTATCAGAACTTGTTGGACGAAAATGTTGATGAAATGCTCCCCCTGGACTCGTTGAGAATTTCAGGGAGTCTTTTTTTTCTAAATAGTTTTTCAGGATGTTCGAAGCTATAATTCAGGGGCAAAAAATGTCCCAAGTCCTATCATTTTCTCTCTGAAATGTTAGCCTACTGTACAGGATTATGTGGTATACCCCTGTGTACTGTTAAGGAGACCAAAGCTCAAAGTTTAAAAAGAGATATTCTTGAAAATCTAAGAAGAGTCTGAAACACTAGACTAGTAATGTCAAACTTCACACTGAGATTATTTGAATTGTAAAAAAAAAAATATATATATATCACAAATGATGCTTGGTACACTGAGAATTCAGAGTACAGAAAACTTGTTAAAATGTTAGCCCCCCCCCCCCCCTGTTAGAATGATTTTCTTTCATAATATCACATAGATCATCGATCAACGACCTTTTATCGTTTTGTTCGTTTTTTCATAGAAAAAAAGAAACGAACATACAAGAAATGATTGAAAAAAAAGGTAAAAAATAAAAATAAAAATTGAAAATAATATTAGTCAATAAAATTGTTACCCAACTCTTTATACAGTGAGTGGCAAAAATAGTCAATTATGACTTATTGCCGAATAAAAGCAAGGAATGGAATGGATGGAAATGGAGACCCCTCTGCACTAGTCTGCGGGGCAAACCCTTCACTCGAGTTAAGGGTCTGAATGTGCAGCCTACTCATGCCTTGTGTACTTAAAGGTATTGTTTAACTTTGTGAGTAGCCGATTTAAAAAATTCTCAAACCAAGATGAAACATGTGTACAGGAGCATGAATTAGAACTAATAAACCCTGAAAACAACCGTTATTGAGAATGAAAAGCTAAAACTACAATGCAAACCCCGATTATCTAAATAGGCGTCTTATAGACGCCTAAATAGTACACATAAGCGTATGGGATGAAATTCAGATGGTGTTTCCGGTCACTTTATATTTCAATTTTTGAAGCACTAAATAATGATTTTCGAACGCAATTTTTTCTGGGCTTCAATTTTGTAAGATATCACAGACACAGGTGACAAGTGTGACCTTCAAGCTCAGATTTTTTAAAAGTCAAACCAATGTTAACCGATCACTTTAAGGCCCTGGAAGAGCAAGTTTTGTATACATGTGCTAGTCTTTGCATGGAGGCACACTTGTTGATCAAAGTTCCAGTCAGGGTCTGCGCATGCAGACTACCTCTGTACTGCCATACGAGGGCTTTTTACAAATATGCACAATGTACAGACCTGATAATGGAACTGTCATTATACATGTACTAGAATCTTGACGAGTACGATGATGAATTATTGATTAAATGTAAATATCCCCCATCCAGCCTGTATTTACTGTACAATGTATGTGTCCGCATTGCACGGGCTTACAAATTCCCACTAATGCTTTAATTGATGTGGAGTTTTATGTAGAATATGTCATGTTGGATCATAATAAAGATATTTACAGTTGTGGTAACGAGCTCAAAATGAATTCAAACAGAATGCAATAAAATTACCACCCAAGTGTCAAGTATGCATTTGAATAAAAATGTGCCAAATGGCTTTGGAAGAAAATTTGTAATTGATGAAAAATGAGTAATGTACTATACATTGTAAGTATGGAATTCCATCAAATGTTGGGTATTTTTCCAAGCAATATTAATACACTGTCCCACATATACTTTTCTGTGTTAGTTACATGTATCATCCGAATGATTGGTTTTGAGCTACATGTATTTTAAAGAGATCTTGATTTTATCACAAAGATAAGTTTAATTACATTAATGTACCAAATCTAGATAATATGGTGACAATTAACCTTGATTTTAACCTTGACTTTATAAAGACTTTCTCATTAAATAATTTTTTGCTGCAACTACTTTCTTTAATGTACTCATTATTAATAAAGACATACCTTCCACAGAATACACCTGAAAAGACTTGGGGCAAGCTCTGAAACATTCACAAGAGCCCAGAATCCATTGTTTTTTAGGATTATTCAATATTGCAGATTTTATGCAGTAGATTTGTGAAAAAAGTTCCCGGAATTTTTTTTTGTCTGACTGTCCTGTCATGTATTATGAGTTTAATATCTAGCTTGCCAAGGGAAATATTTCCTTTAAAAAAGGGTACATGTATGTCAATACCAAACTATGGGTCATTTTTTGAAGTGATGATATAATTTCATAAAGAGGCCCTTTGACAGATATTCAATGCAAAATGTCAAAATATGGTAAGGCTTGATACAATGTGTGTCATAATATCGTTACCAGTGATAAATTTGTGTTGATTATAAAGTGTTCAGAGGTTTTGATACTCAGCAAATTCGCTAAAATAGAATTTGAACATTTGCTGGTATGCGAGGTGTAAAATTTGTGTAAAGTGACAAAGAACAAGAAATGCATTTAATTTTGTCTACCAGTGCCACTCAATAAAAACGGTTTTAGGTCTCTGATTTCTCTGTCCACAGGCCGGTAAATTGCCAATCCGTTTATTGCCAACTCGTCCACTCACCACATGGTCTACTTTCATTCTAATAGTCTAATGCCATACCATCCATGTCCATCACCATTTCGTCTAACAATCATTTGGTCCATTAACCATTTGGTCCAATCGTCACTTCGTCTGTTAACCATTTCGTCTATTATCATTTTGTCTCATAACTACTAGTAGTTGGTCTAATATACATTTAATTTTTATTCATTTTGCACAATTTAACACTCAGTCCAATTAGACCAAATATTATATGGATTAAATGGCTATTGGATCAATTGGTGATTAGACGAAATTGCATTAGACTGTGATAGCAGACCATGTTTTGAGTGGACAAACTGATGGTAGACCAAATAATAGTAACACGGTCCGTTTTTGTCGTTTGGATTGTTTTGTGTGTGTGTGTGTGTGATTTCTTTCTGTACTGTTTTGTCTAGTCTTGTCCTCTGTGTACACTGTTTTTTCTTTCTTGTTATTATTTCGTCTTGTCTTGTCTAATTTATTTTATAAACACTATTAGAATCGTTGTTTTGTATATTTTCTTGTATGCCATGGGTATGATCATGTAGTAAGGATTGTATTAAGTGTAATATATTGCATAAAACTTACGAAGCTTGACCCCGTTAGTATTTTTCTATTGAACATTATTAATTTCTAGTTGTTTTTGATGAATTTTAATCAGGTATTTATTTCAAGGGACTCACATAAACAAGCGATGCTTTCCAGTGAGCTCCCTTTTTTTCATTTCATTTATTCATATTCTGATTTGTTCCTACTTACTTTGTAAATTTGTGTGAAATGAAGAAGAATAAAAATCAATCAATCAATCAATCAATAGTTGCCGAAGTGGTAATTGGATGAAATGGCATTATAGACGAATTGGAAGTAAACCCACAGGCCCACCTGTCTGTCTCATCTTTGATCTCTACCCATTACCGGTATTCCTCTCCAAAATACACCCCCTGGAATTCTTGTAGGTGTGTAAAATTGGAGAGAGCGGTGTTGGCTCAGTCGGTAACGCATCTGCCCGTCGAACCAAAGATCGTGGGTTCGAGTCCACCCTGGGCGGATGACTGAAGCCAGTGCGTTGTGTGTAAACGTCTCTCCCATGTTTCATAGATGCAGGCTATGTTACAATGGAAAACACTCCGTCCCTCGGATAGGACGTTAAATGGAGGCCCCGTGTAGAGGAGAGTCACCACCTTTGCACGTTAAGAACCCACTGCGCTGTTCGTATAAGTGTAGGGGGAA
Source organism: Lytechinus variegatus (assembly GCF_018143015.1). Lineage (NCBI taxonomy): Eukaryota > Metazoa > Echinodermata > Echinoidea > Temnopleuroida > Toxopneustidae > Lytechinus > Lytechinus variegatus. The sequence goes on along the minus strand of NC_054745.1, from coordinate 15,092,503 downwards.
ACCCCGGTGTAATGGTCCACCTGCATTCCCCCCAATCAGTTATATCGGGAGGAGAGACCTGCGGGTCATAGTGATTCAGTTCGCTTTTTCGCCTCCCAGGCACAGGTGACGCCAAACAAATAATAATAATAATAAATTTGCGAAATGTATGTATCTAAAGACCAACATTTTTTTTTGAAACCTCCTTTTTGTTTGGGGGGGGAGGCGCTTGTCAAATCTCTTGAGACCAAAACGACCTACAATTTGGAGTGAAAAACCTTTTTTTTTCTTTTCAAATCTACTCCAGCACCTTACCCCCAAAATCGTCCCCAGGGCCCTGTACTTTATGTTGATTTTTTTATTGGTTTCACTAACTTTTTGAGCACCACTATCTCTTTTTAATATCTCTCTATGTTTTTATTTTCTAATCCATGTTCAGTACGGCTGGAGAGTCATTATACCAGTTATTAAATATACCCAAAGACGCAAAGGAAGATGACATCAAGAAGGCCTATAGGAAGGTATGTTCTACTGAATAAATGCATGTTATTTTTGTATTCAGGCATGAATTGAACAAGAACAGTGAAAGTATGTCCTGGGGGCGTTTCACAAAGATTTAAGTGTGATTTCAGTCGCACTTAAATACTGAGTTGCGTACGGTATGAAAGGCTTGACCACATTGGTCTGATCGTGCCACGAGGATGCGCACTACTGCGTATCTATCAATAAGATCGCGCGTTGCATATCATGTACGTATTAGCATTTAAGTGTGACTTGAGTCATACTTTAATAAATCTTTGTGAAACACCCCCCAGGATTTGTTTTTCAGTTTTTAGGCTGAATAAAAAGTACTCTACAAATCAGTTTGAATTGCACAAAATTGTTATGTTATGAATATTTCATTTCCTAGAAATGATGACGATAATCATTCTCCACATGTAAGTCTTTATCCATCTTGCTAACTGGGGGCCGTTTCATAAAGCTGTTTAATAAAAGTTAAGAGCGACTTTAAGAACGACTGGTGAAGCTTTCTTACGCGCTTAACCATCGCCAATGAATATACATCATTTTCCACAAGAATGGATCACCAGTCGTTCTTAAAGTCGCTTTTAACTAATGAACAGCTTTATGAAACACCCACCTGGTACATGTTCAGTAATTACTAATATTTCTCTATAAGGTTGAATTTCCTTTTCTTGTTTTTTATAGTACAAGATGAAGGGGATACAAATGATATGTATTACAATCCTATACAGACAGATTTGCAGTTTTGCACAAATAATGCACAAAATGTCAACAAGCTATTTTTCGGTTGTTTTGTTAGATCATAATACCGTTTGTTTCTATTTCATTCATACATTTTTTTTTATTTAGATGGCATTGAAGTACCATCCTGATAAGAACAGAGATGACCCACTTGCAGGAGAAAGGGTAGGATTATCTGCATGTTTTTATATGTAAAAATCTGTGTCATTGTGTCTGTATGCATGGGTGGAGATCCCAGGGGGACGTGTCCCCCCTACTCAAAGCAGTAGAGGGGACACAATATCAAATGCCCCCCCCTACTATTTTGGTGCTTTTTTATGGTAAGAAATACATCATTCAAATTCGAAATAAAACATGTATTTTGGGACGAGATTACCTTACTTTTTGGATGGTCACTTATTTTTGCTTGTCAAATTTTTCGAGCCCCTTGTCCCCCCACCTTTTGGGAGAGATTTCCGCCCCTGTCTGTATGTGTGACCAATGTTTTGTAATGTATTCCTTTGTGATACGTTTTTGGGTTTGGGAGGGGAGAGGGTTATTTTTAATCTTAGCAGAACTTTCTTTTCTAATATTGGGGGAGAGGGCGGGGGGGGGGGGGGGGGGGGAGGTGACATATAATGATGCACAATTTCAGTGATGTGTCTTTACACATGACCTACAAATTAAACAACATCCATAGTGGTGAAGCTCTTTTTAATTTATTGGAAATCTTTATCTGTCTTTGCAGCTCAAAATGCTTGTTTTAGGGAGCAATTTCTAGCTTAAAAGTATTAAAGAAGACATTTTCTCCCACCAAATTTTTGTAAAGAGCCAATAAGTTAGAATACATCATTTCAATTCTAAAGCAGACAGCAATTAGTATAAACATAGTTTTATACATTGGACTCTCACCTATTTTTGTCAACATCTCTTAAGAATATATTATAACGTGATGTGCATTGTGTTGACACAAACATGAAGTCATTTATACATGTACGCTGTTTTGATCACACATTATTCAGGCCAGAAATCTCTAAAAACTGTTGGTTCAGAAATACATGTTTGGGTTACATTACATACACAATATGCAATCACTGTTAGCTAATTGGATCAGTTCAAACTTCAAAGTTTGATGGCTGTTATAGCTCTATGTAAAGCAAGAAAATCTGAAATAAAACATTGATGAAGAACCCATACCATGTACTTTTACATTACTGAAAAAAAAATACTTGGCCCAGTTTCGGGCTTCATTTCTTCAAACTCAGTAAAAAAAGAAAGAAAAAATCTTGTGACCTTTCATGACCATACAGATTGAAATCATACAGTTTGCGATTAAGTGTTAGTTCTACATGTACATTGCAGAAGTATTTGCGGTGGCAAGTTGAAAGTCCGCACCATTTACATACATGACCCAGATATTATAACTCATGTGCAAGTTCAATTATCAATTACCGGGAAAGTGATAAATTTGTCTTAAAAAGTAACGGAGTATCAGTAATCTTTGGACCTTCTCATAATGACTACAAATTGACCATTCAACTTGGACTCATTGAAAAATTGAGATTTGATTATTTTGTTTGCATGTTGTTATCAGTGAGGTTTTCTTTAAAAGTGTATATGTTTTTCATAGCCATGATCAGTGATATAATCCACATTATTTATCTACATGTGTTTAATCTGGCTCTGGAGGCCTATTAATTTGTTTACCTATTCAATATGAACTTCTCTGAAATTGCTAAACTGTGCTTCAATGAAACCTTTGGGCCCTCTCACATGACATGAAAAAAAAGTTGTCCGATTTGAGGGGAGTTTAATTTTTCATGGGCGACACGACATTGCTCTGGTCTGTATATCTCAGTGGGCATAGTGTTGAGAGTTAGGATTGTAATTGAGTGTTTGGTACAGAATAATGTTGAAGTACATGTAATGATAAGGGTTTATTAGTTATGGAGATAAGGGTTTATGTTTGGCTTAACATGCAGATTTTTTCCATTGGAGCAATAGTCGCCAGAGCAAATGTCATGGACATTTCATGAAGCATCTTCTCATTTGTTTTCACTGACTACTTTGTTCTGAGCTAATCAGATACAAGGATTTCAGTAGCTTACAACAATTGTCACTTAAAATCACTGATTGTGAAATACTCTCCTATTCAAAAGGGATTGTTTCATAAAGCATCTTATTGGTGACTAATTTACTCAGAGCCGATCAGATGCAAGTCTTCAGTAGCTTATAACCAATCTCAGTGAAAATCACTGACTCTTTGTCTTATTAAATATTCTCCTTGTTATTTTAGTAATCTTCAAATTTATACAGGAAAATTACAGGTAGAGATTACATGTACACTGTAGATTGACAAAGTGAAGGGAATACCAAAATTATTTACATGCATTTCCATTAAAATTTCATTCATTTTATTTATGAAGACAATTGCTGGTATATATCAATTGCTTCTTATATTGTACTACATGTACAGATAAATTATGTAAAGGAAATCATTGAAATTTCTAGGGTTGCCAATTTGAATACTTAAAAGCTGGTCTCATGTTAGGCTCGGGATGCTGAATACATGTATGCTAAATGAATAAAAACCCTGATTCATTGTGTATAGTATGTAAATACAGACATTGTAGTATTAAATGAAAATTGATCAAATAAGAAATGAGTAAGACACAAAGCCATGCATAGAATTAGAAATAGAAAAGGACACAGATAAAACACAATTAAGATGTGAATGGAGAGACTTGGAAGAATGTGAAAAAAAAGATATGAATGGGCGATAAGTGGGGGGGGGGGGACATTTTATCCGACAAGTACATGTACCAGTTTATCCAACAGTTACCACAGGAACAGTGCCTCTCAGCCAATCAGTATCAAGGAAAGATGTCAGATCTGACAACTTGTCGGATGAAAATATTGATGAAACTCTCCCCTGATGTAAAAGGAGATAAGGGGGGGGGGGGGTGAAAAGAAGACACAAATATTAAAGAAAATGTGAAAATACTGCACAGTCATGATCATGAAGATCTGATCAGTGAGTGCCCGTTTGAAAATGCATTTTTGCCTGAGGGTGAATTGAATGTCAATTTCTTTGTTGAAAATCATGAAGTAGAATTCCCCATTTGCAGTAAATCATGATGTTATCCAGTACTTGTGTGTGTGTGTTTGTGAGTATGTACATGTATGCTACACACTGCACGACATGAGGAAATGCATTAAAGGGGAAGTTCACCCTGACAAAAAGTTTATTGTAAAAAAAGCAGAAAAAATAATAAAAAATATTGCCGAAGGTTTGGGAAAAATTCATCAAAAAATTGAAGTTATTAGAATTTCAATTATTTGATTTTTGACGTCATATGCGAGCAGCATTCCTACATAGCAAATGGTGAAAAAATCAATGAAATGTCATTTTCTCAGAAAATTGAAAATGGTTTTCACTGTAACTTTTGTTTATCAATAGACAAATCATTTCACACCAGATCATGAAAAGAAAACAAAATTATTGTCATCAGGAACCATACAAAATTTGAAATTCATACATTTTATATTACATTACACATGGGGCAGCTGCTAGTTTATGACGTCACAAATCCCAAATTTTGAACTCTAATAACTTTCTTACTTTTTAACAGATTTTCCTCAAACCTTCACCAATATTTTTACTAATTTTTCTGCTCTTTTTACAACAAAGTTTTCTTCAGGGTGAACTTCCCCTTTAATACCTGTATAATGATGAACCTGTACAGAGATGAATTTACATATAGTTTTGAAAAAAAGCACATTATACATGTGGGGGAAAATAATGCATGGCATAGATACCCGATACTCTTTTTTTCTAGTTTTTAATTTGATACGTATACATGTCTTCTTTGAAATAAAAACCTAAAAGATTTTTTTCTCTAACATATTTCTGAAATAATAGAATTATAGGATTTATATGTACAGTGTAGTACCATTTTCAGAGGAAAAATACATGTTACCGATTTTCAGTTTATAGGCAAACATTATATTCTGTTTTGTAAACAGTATTGAGAATACTACAAATGTCAAAGAAGTGTACATTCTTAAAAACAAATGATGATGTGGATCATGGGCGTCAGCGCAGACGATTATCTTTTTTTTGGGGGGATGTGGCAATAGATCCCCCCCATTGACAAAGAAAAAATCCTCTGCACTGATGCCCACGCTGTTGATTATATTGATTTATGAAATGAATGTAACTTGTGATTCCAATTATAAATGATTTGCCATTGTATCTATTAATATTCAATGAAACTGGCATAGTATATCCAAACCGCCATAAATGTTTTTGTTTTCTATCTTGTTCAAGTGCTTCCTTCCCACTACTTAAAGGGTTGGTCCCGGCTGGAGATAATTATATCTCAATGAATAGAGTAAAATTCACAGAGCAAGACATGTGCTGAAATATTTGATCAAAATTGGATAAAAAATAAAGTTATTGAATTTTAAAGATTTGCATTATTTTGGTGAAACAGTACTATGCATGTTTTTTATGAATATTCATTAGGTGGACTGATGATGCCCTATATCCCAACTTGTTCTTTTGTATTTATTTAGATTTAAATATTTTCAGCCCAGACAATCCCTTTAACATTAAACAATATCTTTTTTATCATTTGTAATAGTTTAAAGAGATCAATCGCGCACACAAAGTACTAAACGACGAGAAGAAAAGACAGATTTACGACGAGTACGGCTCGTTTGGAATCTACATCGCAGAACAAATCGGCGAGGACAACGTTGATCTGTACTTCCTAGTCAATTCTAAATGCTTTAGGGTAAGTATGATTTGAAAACCTCTGCAACATTGTAGATTCTGAATTTCTGTTCAATGTACACTGTATATTCATATCATGCATTGGTATACAAATAGCGAATAGGCATGAGTGCGATGGTGCGAGATTTCGCATGAGGTGAAAGAAAGATGCTCTATTCAACGAGGCGTTAGCTGAGTTGAATAGAGCGTTTCTTTCACCGAATGCGAAATCTCGCACCATTGCACGAATAAGAATATTCGCTATTTGTGTTGTACAACGCCTCGGAATCTAGCGAAAATATGAAAAGAGAAGAGTTTTTCCCTCCAGTAATCTATGAAAAAGGAGCAAAAATATTGAAAGCGAAAAGCAAAATCCCACAAGTCGGGCCCACAAGCGCACATAATCTTGGACAGCATTGCGCATTTAGCCAGCGGGTTGTACGCGCATTGTCATCTTATTCAATGAAATTGCATTGTGACGTCACCTCCTAAAGCCGTGCAATGTTACATATTGGATGGTACGTCTTGTGTGCAACGGTACGAATGTGTGACATTCAGCCTCCCATTTGATCGCGTACAACAAGCTAAGTAGGCGTTGTACAATAATGAATATATACCCTTGTGAAAGGAAATCATTTGGTTGAAGCAGTTATCTGCGGAAACTAACTATGAATTTATGTGTTTCAAAATAAATGCATGGTCCACTTTCATTATTATGAGAGGGTTGCCTGTCAAGCATTTTTTGCTGAGACATACATGTACAAGACACTATGGGCCATGAGTAAGTATTGAAAAAGTAAAGAAATAATCTACTGAAATATGAATTCTAAAAGGCAGGGAAGAATAGGGGTTAATTAATGGAACTATAAAATTAGATCTCAGGAAAACTATGACATAAATGGGGATTTTAATACTTTTCAGGAATTCAGTACTTATAACAGTCAATTTCTTTTTTCTCCTGAGGTAACGAGTGTGATCTGTTTGTTTTGTATGATTCTGCTGCTTGTTTCCATTACTTTTTCAGCTTGTCAGAATCAGCCAATCATATGCCGGGAATTCAGTAGCTTATAACGATTCTTTTCTTCTCTCTCCTCAGATAACGAGTGTGATCTGTTTCTTCTGTACGTGTTATTGTTTCTGCTTCTGTTGCTGTCTGTGCTGCTTTGGATGCTGTGGACGATGTAAACGAGGGGAAGATGAAGATGAAGACTTTGAGATCGTCATACCAGAGGTTAGTTTAGCAATAATTCACAGCATCGAGGGCGTTAGTAAGAAATATCACGAGATACATATGCAGGGGCCAGGGGGGGGGCTGCCTTTTTCCAAATCCGTGTGTAAAAACGTAAAAATGACGATCTGATTATGATATTTTGCATGGTCAGACCCCCAATTAGAAACTGTTTCATGGCCCCTGGTATGGAACTATTTTGGTCATTTCAAAGGTAACAACTGTGGAGAATTATTCTAATTCCTGAGAAAAATTAAATGTGTATTGCGTATATTTTATGACATAATTATTTGGATCTTCGTTATTTGATAATCCATATACATCTCATACTTCACTCGTGAGATCGCTTGTCATTGGTCATTGGTAGTCATTTGACTTTCAAATCGTTAAAAAAATGAAAAAATGCCCAGGATATATGAGTAAACAGAACAAGCAGGGCATAATACCAAAATGGGATACAGTTTGGAACTATTTTGGTATAATTACCAGGAATTGAAAATATCCAAACGAGCATAAAATTGTAATGAACAGCTACTGTAGAAAAGAGGAAAACAAGAACTAAAGCCATTAAAATGAGGGGAGGGATAAAATGAAGAAGAGATGGTGCACACAAAGTTCGGCCAAATAGATTAAGTACTGCTAATCGTATCATATGGCTCCTGTCTGTTACCGTATGGTTTTATGTAATGTAGGTCTGCAGGGTTTGCTACTGCCATTTGGCTGTATATTGCCATGCTCAAGTTTGCAGCCAATTCGAGTAATAAGCTGTATAATTTAAGCATTATTCCATGACATTTGTTCCGGCAACTATTGCTCCGATGGAAAATCTGCATATTAAGCCAAACATAAAAGCTAACCTCCAAAACTAAACCCCAATCCTTACAGGTCAAGTCCAACCCCGAAAAATGTTGATTTGAATAAATAGAGAAAAATCAAACTGGCACAATGCTGAAAATTTCATCAAAATCAAATTTAAAATAAGAAAGTTATGACATCTTAAAGTTTCGCTTATTTGTTCAGAAACAGCAATATGCACAACTCAGTCATTGTTAACGGTATCGGAAAAATTTATGATCATCACGTGAGGTTGCAGAAAGGACAGTGTATTATTATAAGCAGCTTCAGTGATATTTCTATTACTCCAACTTGGAAGTTACGTTTTCATGTCTCTGTTATCTTCTGCAGGATGAGGACGAGGAAGAAAGAGACGCAGACGGCAACACGCCCATCACCAGTCAGCCAAAAGCATCGCCAGACGAGGGCGCTTCAAACCAGAACGTCGCCATACCCATGCCAGCACCTGAGAAGTCTCCCGAGAAAGAGCCCACCGAAACGACGGTCCTAAATGCGGGCGACAAAACCAAGTATACGGAAGGATAACACCCGAGGGCGCTATAACATATTTTCCTTTTTTGTATTTAATCGATTCAGTGATTCAAAGGGGAAGGTCAATCCTGTAAGAGTTGGTGAGAATAAAGTGGCAGATTTTATAGAGAAAGAGCTTTGTGAGTGGTTTAGGGAATTAAGAGAAATACTAACAATATCCAGATATGACTCAAATAGGAGTTTTGAAACCACTATGCTGCATTTCAGCTTTAACTTACGACGCTACTCGATATCAGGTATTGGTTTTCCCTTCACCTGTCTCGGCATATTAAACTGTACTAGGTATTATGTCTATTTGGTATCTTTCTAATCTTTATTCACCATTGTCACCAGTTTTATTTAATTTATAATATAAGTATAGATGACAGGTGATCATGATTATTTGTTTGGTATTATAGAATTGTATTAGAAGCTGATAGTGTATCCTTTTTTCTGGGCCGCGTTTCATAGATATTTGTTACAAAATCAAATCCACAATTTTTTTAACAAGTTTACTATCAGCCAATCAGATTGAAAGATTTTGGTAGCTTTTAACTGTTATTGAAAATGTGTTATTGTAAACAATTTTATGAAACAGGCCCCTAATCTCCTCTTGTCAACCTTGTGTTGCAGTTATTTATGATGAGTTCATTAACATGCATCTTTTTATGCCCCTTTGAAACAAATCTTTTGTATACCCCACCCCCCTTCCCCACATATGAGCATGTTCATTCGTAAGGGAAAGCTGCCCCTTAATGTTTTGATCATGTGCATGTAATAGGTTGAGATTTTTTAAGTAGTGTGATTTGACCCATGTTCTTGTTTTAACAAGATGTTTGCGAAATGGTGAAAACTATTCACAGGAATTGATGTTTCTTAATTTTAAAAATTTATTGGACTTCAACTGGACATTTGATGAAGCAGTCTGTTTTACATTAGAATTAGAAAAAAAAACAGTTGTATTTTTTATCATTTCGATCTATTCACAAAGCCACTTATGTCTACTGGCGTAGAATTTATAGTTTGGAAGAAAAAAGACAGTAGATGCAAATATGTCTTGACGTGTCTTTTGTGAATTCTAGGGCGTGTTTCATGAACTGTCGTATCAGTGATTTTCAGTGCCAATGCTGCTCTTATCCAGTCACGTGCAAGGATTGTTGAGAGTTGTCAGAAAATCCTGGGGCCCGTCTTACAAAGAGTTACGATTGATCTGATCAATCACAACTGTGGACGGCCAGCAACATCAACATCTTGAATGCAAATTTGTTTGAAATATTTTCTAAATATGATGTATATTCATACATTCATCACTGTCTTGAAGATTTAGCGTGATTCTCTTTGCCTCCTGAGGAGATTGTGCAAATTTCCTGTAGAAAAAGTTAAGGTATGGATATATTTCATAGAGTTGCGATTGATTGGATCAATCGTAACTCTTTGTAAGACGGGACCCTGGACTATATTAGCTTCATGAGTCATGGCGCACCTTTCATTTCAATTAATATACATTCCTTATGTAAAAAATACATGTCTTTTTTTACACACCAGACAATGCAATTTTTCTATGGAAGCCTGCTGAATTTCATTATAGGGCTGTTACTTTGAAATGATCACTGTATGTGACAGATATCAAATATTTACAGTTATTCCCTAGCCATGTCACTCCTTCCTCTGCTTTAGATATCATTTAAATCATAGAGTCATTAGCCCCTGCCTAAAGCTAGGGTTATACCTGAACCGAATCACCTGCAAATTCATATGAATACACGTATTCTGGCAGTTTCAGGAGTTTATTCTGTTCTCCCTCTGCAAATGCGAGAAAATTCGGGAGTGATTCGGGCTGAGGCTGTATTTGGGCAGAATCGGTCCACATTTATTTGGAAGAATTCGATGTTGGTGTAACCCTCCCGAGCTTTACAAGGAGTGGCTCTAGATCCATTCAACCTCAGCTATAAAATGTTGAGGTTGATAGAATCAATGTATCGATTCTTTCAATATTATTACATGTGATTTAGCAAGTGAAAAAAAAATTAGGAGAATTTAGGGGGAGGGGGGCCGGCTTCTTTAAACAGTCATCTGCCTAGATCTGTAGCATTATGAATGGGGATTTTCCAGGGGCTCATGCTTTTGTTACAAGTATTTTCAAGGTGAAATTTCCATCAGCCCCATGCAATTTTTCCCCTGTGGTTTTAGGCTGCAAAGCTTGTAGATAAGATGTTAATTTCTATTGGATTAGAATGCTAGTCATGTTGTCCATCTTTTATTTAAAAATTCCTTTTATAATGCTGACCCCCCTCCCTCTCCAAATCAATATTCATGACGTTGTCCATGTGTACTAAAAAGTTGTTTGTTTTTTTACTGTATCTTTTGTCCAGCATTTTTCGAGAGAGTTAGCTAGTTGTAAATATCATTTAGCACTTCACGTGTTCCCACAGGCCCCCTTCAGACTTGTTATATTTTTGCGTACAGGTTACCAAGCTCAGTATATATTCACACATAAACCCAGGCCAGCGATCATATGTGGCTTGATATATTTGTTGGAGTTCTAGGTAAAAGAATTCAGTTGCATTGCAGTAAATAATTATGTCAGGACTGAGAAAGTCTTTAAAATCAAGGTTAATTGTCACCGTATTATCATAGATCTCGGTTGGGTGTATTAACATCAACTTAACTTTGGGAAATCATATTAGCTGGAAACCAATGACTCTGATGATTACTCACACAGAAAAGCACATGTGGGACAGTTTATTAATTAATATTACTAGGAAGATACCCAGCATTCGTTTTTCAAATGCTGTTTCTTCAAGAATTATGATAAGGATATATCTTATGTACTTCATGATCAAGATTTTAACTGCCTCTAAAAACCTTTGTGTACATGTCCACTGCATATTGTTGATAGTTATTTTAGATCTTCGTACATGCATAAATTGAGGTAGACATTCTTGGTACAGCATAGGTTATTTGTACTATTTTAATTGTATGAATAGATTATTGTGGACACTATGGTTTTCATTATGATATTAGATGTTCTGTGTATATTTTGTTTTTACTCAAATTGTATTTGTGCTCTCATTTATCTCTTTTGTATTCTATGTCTTTGAATTTATCTTAGTTCCTCTGTCACGTTCACACGTATCATATTAAACCTTCGTTTTTAAAACATGAATAATGGACCACAAAATAACATGGAAACTGCTATGTGACTGATGCTAAAAGTGCGATATGTGGTTCTAAAAAGTTTCATTAATTACTTTCCAGTATAAGATATGGATATCAGCACTTTTATGAGCATTTACAATCGGAAGCAGATGTATTGAAATTTTGAGTTGAAACCGAGGTGGAAGCTTTGATATCGGGCCATGTTTCATAAAATGCATTTTATTTATGCCTTTCCAGTTTAAGATTTTACAATCATCATCATCATTTACATTGGGAAGAAGATGATTTGAAACTAGCCTGGCCACACTGTCCAACTTTGGCAAAAGGAAGCAAGTGACACATCAGTCAAATTTGAGTTATTGTTGTTTCTGAAACACCCTTTCTATGTTGCACGCTCAGGCAAAATATGGCAAAGAAATTGTCGTTCTATGGAAAGATATTGATAAAAATATGCTGTTAAATTGCATTGACTCCTATGTAAATGACGAACACACATTGCTTGTTTATGACAGATGATACTTTTGTAACTTGCTTCCTTTCGTCAAAGTACGGCAGCAAAATCCTCTCTGTTCTGTGGCTCGAAGAAATTGTTTTGAACTTCCCTCTGAGCTTCGAACTTGAAATTCAATTCATTGCTTCATAAATGCTTTTTGGTGTTTGAGGTTTGCAGAGGTTTAATGTGTTCATGTGTGAACAGGCGTTTTATGAGGTAGTATGTGAAGAAGTATTGTGCTGCGAATAATTGAAATTGAATTGATTTTTAATATATATACAGCCTATGACCATTCAAGATATGGACCAGGGGCCCGTCTTACAAAAAGTTACAATTGATCTGGTCAACCGTAATTATATATGGAAATCCAACAATGTCATAATTTTTTTGTCTCCTGGATATGTGCCTAATGTCCTTTGTTAAGCAAAGAAAAGCACTGTGAATTTTCAAGAAAACAATGAGTGTATGACTTAACATCATATCTAGAAAATATTTTGACAAACATGCATTTTAGATGTTGACGTTGCTGGCTTTCCATAGTTGTGGTTGATCAGATCAATGGTAACTCTTTGTAAGACGGGGCCCAGTTTTATATGAGCCATTTCATTGGCCTTAAAGTTTTTGCACGGTGGAGAGTCTGTCCTAAGTATTGTGTGTGTAATTTGACCAGGTCCACCACTGCATGCCAGCAAGGCAAAGATGAGCAGCATAGTCCATAGGGGTGTTGCAAGAAAATATTTGTGATCAATTACAAATATTCTGTTGCAATTTTACAACTGATAGATCAACGATAGCTGTAGCAAATCAGATTAAACTTCTTGTTTCAAGGAGCAGATTAGCAATCAATCACTAATTTGCAATTATCTGCAAGACATATGATTTGCAATTATCTGCAAGACATGTGATTGATTTAGGGACCAAAAATAGACTTGCAATTGATCGCAAGTTTTTTGCAACGCCCCACATGAATAAAAGGCAAACTTTATGTTGCTGAGATTTTCAAATCTTGCAATTGCAATCATTAGCACTCGTACTCGTGGTTGTATTGCATAGGTTACCCACTCAAACAACAAATGGCACAAAACCAATTTGCAAATTAGGTATATCTGTGGCTGCAATTTGTGCAAGAGTCTGGTAACTTCAGTATTTGAACAGCATTAAGTTCAATCCTTGCTTCACACACTACTTCTTTGATAGCCTTAAGTATGTATCTATGTGGATATACTTACGATCTAAATCCTATCTAAGTACTATTTGGTTTTGTGTGGCCACTCTCGTTCTGTCTTTCATCGTGGCAAATTGATACTTTCATGAAAATTGATTTGATTTGATATAATTGTAGTCAAGCCTGTCTTAGTAGCTGCCTGTCTGTACTGGAAACCATGTTTTTAGTGGCCATCAAAATTGTCTCCCATTTGAAAGGAATATGTGTTAAGGTGACCGCACACCTTACGATTGGTCTGCAACTCAATTCTGGAATAAAATGCAGTAGAATTTGATGCTAATATTGAGACTTGGAATATCTTACTGTGTAGTGTTCGAAATCATCGTACAAATACCTATGTTCAAATCTGTGACTGTGATATCCCTAGAATAAAATTTAATATCTAGTCGTAATGACGTCATAGCAGTCGTAAGATTGGCTACAATTCGAAACTAATTTGGCCTTTACTCGAAAATAAAGGCTTGCAATCTTTCATAATGGTTATATTAGTATTCTTAATTAATTTTAACCTCAAATAAAATGGTATGTTCCATTCACATTTTCAGGAAATCGGCAAAATGCGATTTGTTCCTAAATCGGATCGCAAACAGTCGTAAGGTGTGCGATGGCCTTTAGAAAACCCGACTATAAAGGGCACCTATCTACAGTGGCTATGTCCTTTCTGTTTCCCTTGGTGACCTTAATAGAATAGTTCGATTGTATTCATCTGTAGTGTAGAAATATTCTCAGAAATGAAATGTTTCCATACCCAATTCATATCTATTTCCTTACCACTTAAGTACATTTTTTATCAACATTCTGTTAATATAGTACTTTTTAGTTCATTGCTTTATCAATTGATTGATCGATTGAAGTGTCGGAATCCAAATAGTTTAGCTTAAAACTGCAGTCACTTGACTATAACATGACTGTTAAGGGACTGCTGTTGACCCAGGCATGGATTAACATTTACTGTTCAACTGCAGTTCAGTGTATGTTCAATTTGTTGCGTCGTACTATAAATGGAATCATTTGGAATGTGGTCATTTGTATTGATATGTCTTAAAATAAGAAATATGAGTCAACTTTTTTCTTTCATAATGCAACAAGCGATGAGCGCCCTGTTGAATAGCTTCAATCAGAGTAAGAGTCTTTCGACACCTCAATTTTATCCCAACAAAATAAATTATGCGTGACAAAGTTTACAGCCATACTGGGATATGAACCCACGACCTTTCCAATGAAAGCACAAGGATTATACCACTGTCATTCTGATGAGTTGCTTACTATGTCAGAAGTATTGCTTTATTCTATAGCATTTATGTTAATGAAAATCATAACGTTTCATAACTGGGTTATGTTCCTGAAGTATGTAGGTGTTTTATCATGTTTATTGATTGTTTTATCCCTTTCAAAGACAGTTTTCATTTTACACTGCTTTCTAGCTGTTCATGTCCTTTAGCAATCTGTCAATGAAACATCAATTTAAAATGCAGTCACACCCACGAAGCCGACTCCAAACCGACCAATAATAAGTCATTTGATATTACGTAATAGATTTGATCAGTCCGGAGTCGGGTTCATCGGTGCACTGCAAAAACTCTGGTGTTGTTTTAACACCAGCGGGGAATCTATAAATGTCCACACCAGAGAAGTATTGAAACAACACTAGTTTGGAATCAAACCGATGCTGTTTTCATACTAATTGGTGTTGTATAAACACCTATCTGGTGTTAGACCAAAATGAAACTGGTGTTGTTTAACACTTCTCTGGTGTGGACATATATAGATTCCAGGCTGGTGTTGAATCAACACCAGAGTTTTTGCAGAGTGTGTCTGTAGCGTAAGTAGACAAAATATAGACAGTTAGCTGCCTTAAGTATTTAGTTTTGACTATCTTCTGTTAACTCAATCGTTGAGTGTACTATTATTATGTATTCATGTATATTCATGTTTATTCATTTATAGACTAGACTCATTTATATCAAAATCATGAATATTCATGAGGTATCAATTGGTCATTTTGTGAAATGGAATGAGCGTGATAGCACAAAGCAACCAATGTCATAAGTGTTATTATTACAATTATTATGCAATAAATTGTGAGTATATTATATATTCGATGAAAAGTGTTTGACCCCAAGTCTGTTGTATTTTATTTATAGTGTGGTTGTTATATATTGTAAAATTGGTGAAAGAGTATATCATTAAAAAGTGTGTGTGGGGGGGAGGGGGTCCCAGTAATGAGCTGACCAATGCTGTGTCTGGTCTATAATTCACTGAGTGTAATGAATTTGGTAGTCTAGGAATATACCTTTTGGGATAACTACAGAGAATAAGTTTGCTTATTGCCTTATTTATTTAGAGAAACAAATATTTGGAGAGGAAAAGTATTTGTTTTGCCATTTACTTGTTAGCTCTGTTATTGTGTATGAATGTATTGATTAGTGAATTAGTGTGATGTATTTCAACAGGGTCTACATTACAAGACTACACTGTTGCATTATGGGTTAGGAGCATGGCCATATTTGAGTAGTTGCAGGACTTGGGGTTGGTGATGTACAAGGCTGATGCATTGTTTTAATATTGATGATTATTTAAAGTCATATACTGAAAATATAAGACATACAAATGACATGGGATAATGATATATTTGTATATGATGAGCGATGCATATGGCTTCTGCATACATAATTCCTCTCATTGTTTGCAGTATCTTCGTATATTTTTTTATGGTTAAAATAATGATTTGTTTGTGAAAAATCAGTTAAGAAAAAAAAACATTATTTAAATAATGTACAAACTTCTAATTGGTTAATCTATATCAATACTTTTTGTCTGACACATAATCATTTGCCAAAACACTATTTTACCATTTTGTTTTTATAGGGTATACAGAGAGCTCTAATGAGAGAGAAACATTTACAAAATTAATATTGATAATAATATAGGGTATTTATATTGCGCACATTTCCACCTTGTTAGGTGCTCAAGGCGCTCCTATATTACCCGGCTAAGCTAGGCGTTCATAGCGCACACAGCTTCTTAAAGCTTGTGTATAGTTTTGGTAAATCCACCAAAATGCACCTATCACTATTCCAATTCATTGCTAGCTAATATGAATGGATATGCCCTATAACAGTTATGATGTGGAGGATATGAAATGAAAATGTGTTTTACAGGATAAATTTTGCGATTTTACATGGAAATTTAACTTGATCGGGTCATCCGATCAAATTAAAATATCTGTGTGTTTTTGTCTTTCAATTAAATCCTATTCCAAATCATGGAATGGGCTGAAACTTTCAAGATATGTTCTTTGTCTGTAACTTTTGGATATCTAATCACTAAATTTATAAGATAAGTGCTTGAATGCCCATTTTTTAAATTTAAAACAGGCATCGCCGAGAGAGGGCGCTATATATCCAAGATTTGAATATTTGAAATTTTCTCAGAGAAGTGCAGTGGGAAAATATCTAACGGTCTCTACGCTTCAGTAAAACTGTCATATTAGATGATATTCGATTATCAATCACATTATTGACCCTTTACCAAAGCTATACTTAAGGAATTGCTTGCTACCGGTACCCATTTACCTCACCTGGGTTGAGTGAAGCACATTGTGGATCAGTTTTTTGCTGAAGGAAATTACGCCATGGCTGGGATTCGAACCCACGACCCTCTGTTTCCAAGTCCGGAGACTAATCCACTGGGCCACAACGCTCCACATATCCACAAAATTATTGTTCTGTTTTGTACAAAATCAGAGAAATACTTCTGCCGGGATTTCTGCAGATATGATAATATGCAAGGAGGAAGTAAGTATATGTTAATGTTATCAAAACTCGAGAAACGAATATGTAGTTATTTCCCCTTCACTCCGAAACAATTCTCCAACGTCGAAAGTTGAAACTAATTTTCAATACAAATATGGCAAATGTATATCTCTATGTGTTATAAATTCATAAACGTTCGTATCGATTTTCTCAGTTGATAGATGGACCGACGTACTTTCTTCGGGGGATATATAGATTATTATTACCACATGGGGATATATAGATTGTTATTCCCTACTATAACCGTATAGGGTGAATCCCCTTGCGAGTGCACTCACTTATGTCGGATTACAACAGAGCGCGGTAAGTCTGAATAGAACATCGCTGTTATATGCGGCAGTGTGTGTATACAAGGTGATCAAAGTACAAAGTATACCGACTGATAATACAGAGAAGTCATTGGTGTCAACTTGTGGATAGGACGTGCAGGAATGAGCTCTAGCCACCCACCGGTGCATTATGTAATTGCTGCATATATACGACGTTTAGCATATACCTACGGAACTTTAAGCCTAAGTATACTTAATAAGTTACTACACCCATTAAGCTTAATAGTTATATACACACGCCTCCGTTCGGACATTTTATCTTCAACGCTATGTCCAGGAGCGCAATGAAGAGAGAACTTCGCAAAGAAATGGCATGAGTTAGTATGCATTTTCTAGCTCATTTGGTGGTATTTGTACATTGCCACTAGAGAGGAAGGATTATGGAGAAATAATTGCGTTTAGTTGGATCATCCGATGTCCAGATCAGGCCTATATACTCTGAAAAACGCGAGTCATATACTTAAACTTAAACCTAAACTGGGAAACTATATCTGAAGTAGAGGCGCCATATCGGTATGGGACTAGGAGGAAATGAGAAAAACCATGAGGCGCCGCCGCCGGAAGAGGCGGAAAGAAATGTTGGAGGAGATGGAGGCAACGGCGACTCCTCAACGTCCCCGGGGAATGACAAGACCAAAACGGGTTCGGACACTAGATCAATGAGGTAAGCCTAGCAAAGGGTCGCATCATCATCTAACATAATAAGTATAAACTCATTGCTAAAAAACCGATACATGACTACGTATCTAATGAATATGGAGAAGCAACATGAACAATTGTTTTTTTTTTCGGTTGTTAAATAATAGCAAAATAATATAATTTATCGTCGAATTAGAGATGACAACACATACATGCATCTACATGTAGATATGTTTCTATATAGGCTACTGATAAATAATAAATTTGAAGTTTATTTGGTAAGGCACTCAATGAAAGAAAGGTAAACAAATGATTAAATATATTACCAACAAGAGAGAGAAAATGAAATGATTAGCAAAGGATATATATTAATCTAAAGTTATTTGAATGGGAGCTTCCATGTCTTGGGCACCCCCCCCCCCCTCCCTGCCAGTATGATACTTGTAGTTATGTAATGAAATGGCAAGTTATGGCTTCGATCACTTCATATATAATCTAAAAAGAAATGACAACTTTTCTATTTCCGTTTGATTCTGCTGATCAACACTTGAATAACTACAAGTCATGACCTCACCCAATTCTACATCACGGGAAAATTTATGCACTCCTGCTAATTCTCATTGTACCCAAAGATATGCCATTCAATGGTAACCGCTCCCATGTTTTCCCTCGGCTTTTAGAGACGACCACTGGCGGATCAGGGGGGGGGGGGGGTGGTGCACATCCTGCCTTGCCCTCCCTTAATTGAGATGGCAAAAACTAAAATTTATAATGCAAAGCCGTTAAAACAGAAATGTGCCCCCCCCCCCATCGAAAGTGAAGATTTTTTTTTTTTGGGGGGGGGGTCTTTTCAATTTTTTTTCGAGTAGGAAATCCCATTAATTTTTGGTTGACACCTTTTTTTGCTTGTCAAATTTTTCCTCGGGAAAATTTGCTCCCCCCCCTTCGTAAAAATCCTGGATCCGCCCCGGAGACGACATTGCAGGATGATTATTCATTCTTTTATCTACGTGATGATATCCCACATTTGACAAAAAATAAATGAATTGGGATTTGGGATGGATGTCCCTCGTGAGTCCTGAAACGAAAAAGGTTTTGATGAAAATATGCGAGGGTGTTCCCACGATTATATTATTAAACTTCTTTGTGAGAACAAGATTGTTCCGTCTTTTTACAAGGGCGAAATTGAAACTGTTAAAAAGTTGCGAGGTGTGTGGGTGTGAGAGAAATTCGGAACAATCTTGCGAGTCTTTGAAATCGGTTTCGATAAGAAAAAAAAAACATGTTGTTGAATGTTATTTATCATTCATTTATCCTATTATCAATTTATTTATTTATTTAATTGTTGATCATTTATTCTTTCATGTATTCATTTATTTATTGATTATTATATTTATTTATTCGGTTATTCATTCATGTATTCATTATTCTTTTATTTATTTATTGGTTTATTTTTTCATTTATTCACGGCTTTTTTCTTTCTTTTCAAAGCGCCGTCGTGGCCGTGATCTTAATCTGTGTATCTATTCATTTAATATTTTACTTTTCAGCGTATCTGGTGAATCGCTCTATGCTCTACTGAATTTGAAGAAGGGGGCAACAGAGGAGGAGATCAAGAAAGCATACAGAAAGGTCAGTAATAGGAAAAAAACACAAGGGGATAAATTAGTGAAAATAAACAGGGGCCCATTTCGTCATCGCTAGATTTTTGTGAGAGATTTAAGCGGTGAACTTCGAGGATTATAGGTCTACTGAATAGGGGGTACTCCGGACTGATTTTTTTTATATATAAATAAGTAGAGTGAAATTCACAGAGAAAAATGCTGAAAATTTCATCGAAATTTGATAGGAAGAGAGGCGATTGGGGGAAGGGGGCTGTGAATAAAAAAGGTGATTTTTCATCACATGCCGGGTAGGCACGTGCCATAAAGATGATAATGATGGTGATGATGATGACGACGACGATGAAGGTGACGACATGATGGTGATGATGACATTGAAGTTGATGGTGATGATGATGATGGTGATGATGGTGATGATAATGATGATGATGATGGTGATGATGATGATGATGATAGCGACGAAGGTGATGATGACGATGATGATGGTGGTGGAGATGATGATGGTGGTGGTGATGATGATGGTGATGATGGTGATGACGATGATGATGATGATGGTGATGGTGGTGATGATGATGATGATGGTGGTGATGACGATGATGATGGTGGTGATGATGACGATGAATGTGATGATGGTGATGATGATGGTGGTGATGATGATGATGATGATGATGGTGATGATGATGATGATGGTGGTGATGATGACGATGAATGTGATGATGGTGATGATGATGGTGATGATGAAGGTGATGATGACGATGAATGTGATGATGGTGATGATGATGATGGTGATGATGATTTTGCTGATGATGCTGCTGCTGATGATAATGGTCATGAGAATGATGATGGTAATGATCATGATCTTGCCGATAATGATGGTGATGATGTTGATGATTATGATGATGATAATACTCTATGGTAACTCGTGTAACAGCCATTCATTTTCAATGTTTTCAATGACAAAATTTCCCGTCATTGAAAGAGGTCGACCCTTGGCCCCTTTTAGCAATACACCTGGGTTCAAGTATAAGTCTATGCCAGGTTTTTCGAGGGGGGGCACATTTTCCGAGGAAAAAATTGACAAGCAAAAAAAAGAGAAGATTTTTAAACAGAACTTATGGATATTTCGTTCCAGAATTTGACATGCAAAAAAAAGAAGAAAATAAAGGTCTTCACTTTCAGTGGGGGGGGGGGGGGCACACTCCTGTTTTAACGGAATTTTTACATTACAAATTTTAATTTTGGTTCTCAAAGAGGGGGGGGGGGCATGGCTGTGCCTGACATGGCCTATGTCCTATTTGTGTAAAAGATGAAAATGACGAAGTTCTGTTTACATTTGTTTTTTTTCCAGCAAGCATTAAAGTACCACCCGGACAAAAACAGGGATGACCCCACTGCAGAAGACAAGGTAAGTTCATCCTACGTTGGATTACAATCTTCTACGATTTCATTACGATTCGTGGCAGCGCCATACAAATTTTATGTTAAAGTTTTTTACGGCAATTACGATGAGAACTGTAAATGGGGGGGGGGGTCAAATGTATTGCTGTACACTTGCGTGACCAAATTATTTCAAAACACCCCCTAAACAAGTTTTTCACGGGCTTCATTTACACATTTTGGCCCCTTAACAAGTTTTTGCCAGAATGTGGCCCTGGGGGAAAAGCTTGAGGGAGAACATAATTGGCGGCGGAAGCCAACAAAATTAGAGGGGAGACCACCAATTTTTTTTTGACAAGCAAAAATAAAAAGTTGTCGACCCAAAAATTTGAGGGGGACACAGGAAACAAAATTGACAAGCACAAAAAAAATCCCCCCCTCCTTTACCCCCACTTCCGCCGCCTATGCCCTAAACACGTTTGGCTAGTCTTAAAAAAAACTTTGAAAAAAACCCTATAAATACGTTTGACCCTGCGATTGACCATTGACCAGTCTTTCAAATTCACCCTTTTCTTTGAGAAATCAGTGTTTTTGATACCCTTAGCGGGTACACGCGCCGCCCGCGTCAAAAACTGAAAAAAATTCCTTTATAAACGCGTTTTATTTGGTCACGCATGTGTACAGCAATATATTTGACTACCCCCCCCCCCTCCCCCGGGAAGTAATGTAGCATAACTGGTTTTGCAAGGGGGGGGTCTGAATAATAGAATTAATATCGTACGGGGGTCGTATCTGGTAAATTGCCAATTCGTCTACTGCCAACTAGTCCACTCACAACATGGTCTACTTTCATTTTGCCATTACGTCCATCAATAATTCGTCTAACAATCAACCATTTGGTCAATTAACCATTTTGGTGCAATAATCACTTCGTCTAATCACCATTTCGTCTATGACCATTTCGTCTCATGACCAGTTTGTCTAATATCCATTTCATTTTCATGCATTTTGCACACTTATACTCAATACCAATTAGACCGAATGGTATATGGACAAAATGGATATTGGACCAACTGATTATTAAACGGAATGGCATTAGACTAAATGAAAGTAGGCCATTTGGTGAATTGACGGACAGATGGTAGACCAAGTGATAGACTGGTTGGCAATTGGACGAATTGGAAATAAACCGTATAGATACCATGTAATTTAAGTCCAAAGATTTGAATAAAAAGGGCAACACATATCAATATTTTGTCCTTTCTCTATCTTTTGGAAGTTTAGAAAGCCACAAATGAATCGAATGTCTACATTTAGATCACATGTTCTTTATATTTTCATATCCTTTAAATGTCAAATTGACCTTGAATATATTGTATTTTCCCATGAATTTTTGTTATCTAGATAACGGGCAACACCCAAATTTTATGTTATTTCCGTGTTTTCCAAGTTACAGTGATCAAACATTGATTTATGTGCGAGAAACGCACCCGTGGTTTTCTTTATTCTTCCATCTTTTGTATGTTTTGAATAGATCTCAAACATGAATTTCTTTGTGAGAAACAGGATTAAAGTGATTGGTTAACATTGGTTTGACTTTTAAAAAAACTGAGCTAGAAGGTCACACTTGTCACCTTTGTCTGTGATATGTTACAAAAATGAAGCCCAGAAAAAAATTGCGTTCGAAAATAATTATTTAGTGCTTCAAAGATTGAAATATAAAGTGACCGGAAACACCATCTTAATTTCATCCCATACACTTATGTGTATTATTTAGGTGTCTATAAGACGCCTATTTACAAAATCGGGGTTTGCCTTGTAGTTTTAGCTTTTCATTCTCAATAATGGTTGTTTCCAGGGTTTATTAGTTCTAATACATGCACTTGTACACATGTTTCATCTTGGTTTGAGATTTTTTTAAATCGGCTGCTCACAAAGTTAAACAATACCTTTAATGTTCTTTTCTTTGTACTCTTTTGTCAGTTTAAAGAGATCAACCGTGCGCACAAAGTACTGATGGATGAGAAGAAGAGGAAAATCTACGACGAATATGGGTCGATGGGGCTTTACATTGCAGACACAGTTGGCGATGATTATGTGGGACTCTACTTTATGTTCGATAGCAAATGCTTCAAGGTATGTATAGCCGATGGAGATTAAAAAAAGGGGTGGTCCAGGCTGAAAATATTTATATCTTAATACATAGAGTAGAATTCACTGAGCAAAACGCTGAAAATTTCATAAAAATCGGATAACAAATAATAAAGTTATTGAAGTTTAAAGTTAAGCAATATTTTGTGAAAACAGTCGTCATGAATGTTCATTAGGCGAGCTGATGATGTCACATCTCCACTTTCAGTTTTCTTATGTTATTACATAAAATCATATTTTTTTCATTATTTCATACTTGTGTGAGTAATATTTCTCCCTTATAATGAAATAAGTTGCAGCAATAAATATCTAATGCACTAAATTTGTTGTCAATCCAATTTTTTTAGTTCTTGGAGGAAAAAAAAATGAATAAACCTAATTTCATATAATAGAATACAAAAGAACAAGTGGAGACGTGACATCATCAGCCCACCTAATGAATATTCATGACGACTGTTTTTACAAAATATTACTAAACTTTAAAATTGAATAACTTTGCTATTTGTTGTCCGATTTTGACGAAATTTTCGGCATTTTGCTCAGTGAATTCTACTCTATTTGTTAAGCTATAAATACTTTCAGCCTGGACCACCCCTTTAAGAGAGGGGTGAGGGGAAGAGATTGAGGGGGGGGGGTGGTGAAAGAGAAAGGTTAGCGAGGTAAAATGAAGAGAGTTGGAGAGAAACAGAAATAATGAAGAAGACAAAAGAGAAGTTAGAAGAAAACAAAAAGGAGAAAGAAGATGAAGAAAGAAGGAGAAGAAGAAGTTGAAGAAGAAGAAAGAAAGAAAAAAAGAAAAATAGGAGGAAATGGAGAAAAGGAACTAGAGGAAATAGACAAAGAGAAAGTGGAGAAGAAGAACAATTAAGAAGAAGAAGACGAAAGAAAGAAAGAAAAAGAAAAAGAGAAGGAGGAGGATAAAGAGAAGGAGGATTAGATATAGATAATTATTGACTAAGGTCACGCGATATTGTGACATGACCCTTAGATGCACTACGATGGGATCCCCCTCCCTGAAAGTTAGCTTGGCATATGCTTATAATGTATAGACATAACCCCCCCGGCACCTTCTTAGTCATTGTTTATTTGTTTATTTTGCTTGTAAAATTTTGTTTGATCAAATTAAATCACCCTAAATGGGAGTGAAAACCTTCTTTTTCTGGGTTGGGGGGGGGGCGTTTCAAACTTTAATAAAAATCAGCACCCCTCTTTATAAATAGTTCCAAGAGCTGAAAAATGGTATGAAAAAGAAAAAAATTGAATATATCAAATACATACCTATTCTTAAAAAAAAATCAGTAGTTCAATAACATGAACCACTATAAAGAAAAAGTATTGTGAGGGCGGCAGAATGGGAATTATTCATTGATTTTTTTTTCGAATATAAATTGACGATCACTGAGGATGGGTGTTTCAAGGGGTTTTTGCAAAAAAAAATGAGATCCTCTCGACACAACTAACTTCCTAATCGCGCCGCATGCAGATTTCCGAGGAAATGCTTGACTTCTGTTTGTTCTGTGTATGGTAACTCCCGTAAGAGCTCGGCAGGGCAGCATTTTTTTGCTGGTAAACGCCAAGCTGGTATATAACCAATTACAAAGGAAACATTTAACGTCTTGGTTCATCAGTCTTGGTGGCTGATTCTATAGACGACAGATATCACTCTTGGGCCTTTTTATCAAAGTGGAAACAAGAGCAGAAGTGGGGATTCGAACTCATATCCTTGCGATTATGAGTCCAATGCTCTAATCACTGGACCACACGACTTGTTGATTAACAAGATGAAAGTTAAAGATGCATGGGGAAGGGGGAGAATTAATGAAAATTTATCTTTGTATGTGATCGATAATTCATATATTTTTATTCATTTTTTTCCTTTAACAGATCACTTCAGTAATATGCTGCATAGTTACAGGTTGTTGTTGTTGTTGCTGTTGTTTCTTTTGTTTCTGTGGTTGCTGTGGATTATGTAGTAAGTGTCGACCGTCAGACGATGATGATGATGTCTCGGATGTAGAGGTCAGTTTATTATTATTATTACTATTATTATTTATCATTATTATTTATGATTATTACTTTACGTATACGTCAATATTCCTTGAATCTAATTTATGAGGGGTCCACATTCTACAAGCTTTGCTTTTCAATGGACCCCTCCATTCTTCTTATGATGTATAACTGTATTGATTTAATCATATTTCATGATATTGATTACATTGATTTAAATTTGACATGTATGTTAATTTGTATTGAAATCGAATATGTATATCATTTTTTTAATATTGAATTTAGTATTAATATTAGCAGTATTTTAGTAGTGTAGTATAGTAGTAGTAGTAGTAGTAGTAGTAGTAGTAGTAGTAGAAGAAGAAGTGGTAGTAGTAGTAGTAGTAGTAGAAGTAGTAGTAGTAGTAGTAGTAGTAGTAGTAGTAGTAGTAGTAGTAGTAGTAGTAGTAGTAGTAGTAGTAGCAGTAGGAGTAGTAGTAGTAGTAGGAGTAATAGTAGTAGTAGAAGTAGTAGTAGTAGTGGTGGTAGTAGTGCTAGAAGAGGTAGTAGTAGTATAGTAGAAATAGTAGAGGAGCTCACTCTCGTTATCATGAATACCATCACCACCACCGTGACCACCACCACCATCATTATTATCTTATCACTATTATAATGAAGATCTTTATTATCTATTCTTATAATTTTATCATTATCACCAGTGCATTCGTTATTTTTTGTATCAACATATTCAGCAGTCAACTCGTAATTAAGTTACTAATTGTCAAAATGTGATTATAGGGCTAAATAAAATTCTTATCATTTTACCATTTCAAGGTCAGATATAGCTCATTCAGCACACAAACATGCAATGTGTAATCATACATAAAAACACCTGCATATAAGTATACCCCCCTAAAAAATCTTACTTCCATAAATAATTGTGCAGTCTGTTCAAGTCTATATACGTTGACCTTGGAATACCTACGTCATTTTCTTGTAATTTCAGGGCTCTGATGAAGAGGATGACAGGCCCATTAGTACACAGCCTCAAGCTGCGCAGGGAGTGGAGAATGTCGTATTCGCTATGCCTGATTCGTAATCCACGGACATAAATATATAGTTATACACCAGTGAAATCACCATACTCTGTAAAAACTGTGGTGTTAAAAGCTGACACCAGTTGGTGAATAGAGGACCCCACCCTGAGGTGTTAAAATTCCCCCTAGAGATTGAACATTACACCAAAGAGTGTAAATGTAACAACCAAATGTGTTGAAAATAACACCTATAGGTGTTAAGCTAACACTGTCGATCTAACACCGGTTAATAGATGTGGTCCTTTATGTGCACCTGTTAACACCACAGCTTTTGCTTTGTATATACTATTTCTATCTATACTGTAAAATGTTTCTCAATTCTGACTTGAGAATGACCTTGTTGCACTGCAAAAACTCTGGTGTTGATTTAACACCGGCCGGAATCTATATATGTCCACACCAGAGAAGTGTTAAACAACACCAATTCGTTTGGTTGAACACCAGATCGGTGTTTATACAACACTAATTAGTATTAAAACAGCGTCGGTTCGATTCTAAACTGGTGTTGTTTTAATATTTCTCTGGTGAGGACATAATAGATTCCGGGCTGGTGTTAAATCAAAATCGGAGTTTTGCAGTGTACAAGGAGGCACTGCATGGGCAGGGGGTGATTACCCTTGATGCGAGTTTTTGTTTGAAGGACCTATAGTGAATGATAAAACAGTAAACGGGATACAGTGGCCCGTATTCTGAAGTCAGGTTTAACTTAGATCATGGTCTAACTCTGTGTTAAAATTATGGGGAGCCAAAAATTCAAAGATGATGTTCATTATCGTATATTTCTTATGCTTACTATTTTGTTTCATTTGGCTTTTATAGCAAAGAAAAATACTTCATTTACCATTCCCATGCAATTATGAACGATTTGGGTGTCAAGTGAGGTAATAAACTTAATGTGTACTGTTAGGTATTAGTGCTCCAATTGGCTTTCCATAGTTAAACCAGGGTTTAATTTAAACTCGAGTTCAGAGTACGGGCCAGTGGAAGAAAAGGAAAGAGGGGGAAAGGAAGGGTATGAACAAAGGTATTGGTCATGCAACTCTCTTTACTACACCTGGGGAGTGTTTCATCAATATTTTCGTCCGACAAGATCTGACAACTTTTCTTGATTCTGATTGGCTGAGAAGCCATGTTACTATAGCAACTGTCGGATAAAACTCGTTTGACAAGTTCTTTCATGAAACGCTCCCCTGTTATTCAATATTTTCAACGGATACAAAAATGGCGTCATATTCAGAACCCCCCCCCCCTCCCTTCACTCCATACCAAAAATACCTTGGCATCACCCCTGCCTTAATTTATATACAATGTTAAATGAAATTTATTTTACTTCATTATTTTAATCAATAATATTGTTGATACAATAATTTTCTGAAATAATTATGATCATGGCAACTTGGTGAATTAATCAGTAATCTCTTTATACTGTATATATTTTTTATTTGAAAAAAAAATCGTTAAAGATCGCAAGATGTCGATTTTCTTGGAGGCATCATAGGCCTATTAAGAGTTTTATATTATGATGTCTTCTGTTTTTTATACATTGTAAAAAGCAAACTATAATACATGAAATTATTTTGTATAATATGTATCTAATCTGCTTGCGAGCTTAAAGGAGATAAACTATTTTCGTATTCAAAATACATGTACTTTTATATCAACTTTTTCTCTCTATATATCCCGAATTACATGATTTTAAAAGACTTTTTTAAAATGTCATTATACTCTAGAATGTAGTATTTCTCTTAGGTATTCTCTATATGAAGATGAAAATGCACTGCAAAAACTCCGGTGTTGGTTTAACACCAGCCCGGAATCTATATCTGTCCACACCAGAGAAGTGTTAAACAACACCCGTTTGATTTTGGTCTAACACCAGATTTGTGTTTATACAACACCAAATAGTATTAAAAGAGCACCAGTTTCATTCCAAACTTGTGTTACACTGTTAGAAAAAATAAAAGAAGTTCCTGCAGCAGAGTCTCGAGAACACCTGTAATCTTACCGAATTGCGTAATCTTACAGGAAATTGGTATTTGATGTATGGAATCTTACAAATATCCTTGAATAAAACACCCTTTTCCCCTTTTTTTAAACAGACTAGGGGTCCGTTGCAGAAAGAGTTGCGTTTAAACGCAAGTCAAAAAAATCAATCGCAAGTCCCAAATGCGCGCTGTTGATTGGTTGAAAATCAAGTTGCTCAAGATTTTTAGAGTTGCGATCGATTGCAACTCTTTCTGCAACGGGCCCCTGTTCTGTTAAATTGCAGAAAAATTCTTGTTTTATGAATTTACAGAATGATTATTACGCAATTCGGTAAGATTACAGGTGTTCTCGAGACTCTGCTGCAGGAACTTCTTTTATTTTTCTAACAGTGTATTTCAATATTTCTCTGGTGTGGACAGATAAGATTCCGGGCTAGTGTTAAATCAACACCGGAGTTTTTGCAATGTGGTAATAATTTACTCCAGGGGCCCGTTGCAGAAAGAGTTGCAATCAAACGCAACTCTAAAAATCATGCGCAACTTGATTTTCAACCAATCAACAGCGCGCATTTTTTGACTTGCGATTGATTTTTTGACTTGCGTTTAAACGCAACTCTTTCTGCAACGGGCCCCAGGGCTCCGTAACACAAAGATTAGCGATCAATCGCTAAATGAACTGACCAATCAATATCAACGATACACGTGCATTAGGTTTAAGATACTGACCAGGGACCAATCAGAGTGGGTTTTTCATACTCGCAATTCATCTCAAACCTTTGTGTTACGGAGCCCAGAATGTATGATATACAATTTACGATTCAAATGGTATGATGATGTTTATCATGCTCTTGTATCTGTATGGCGATAATTTTGGAAGAAAAGAATAAAGTGTCAATATACATTTACAGTAGGACGCGGCAGTATATTGCCCAGGCAATATTGAAACGACACCAGTCAGGAATCTAACTAATTGGTGTTGTATAAACACCTATCTAGTGTTAGACTAAAACGAAACTGGTGTTATTTAATACTACTCTGGTGTGCATATATATAGATTCCAGCTAGGCTGGTGTTAAATCTACACCGGATTTTTTTGCAGTGTAATCCCTTCCTGTTAAACTTTGTATATTGAGAATCGTTACTTGAATGATCTATCGAAATACTTGAATTATGATACTTGAAACGACTTTTGCAGCATATTTCATTTCATTTATACCAAGTGGCCATTTGCAAGCTTTCGAAAGAAAATGAGAATCAAAGCTAAGTTGCGCATTTTATTTTTAAATATAATATTGTATAATGTATAAAATGTGCTTCCAGCGTTTGTGGGTTTTTTTTGCAACATTATATCTTGTTGTCTATTTTCTAAGCCACGAAAACATGTGTTTTTTCAGTGAATCATAATTAAAAATATCAAAGAGAGTGAGAGAGAGGGAGAGAGGGGGGGAGAGAGAGTTAAGAGAGCATACTACAAAGTAGTCACTTCTTATCTTTATTTTCGTACGAAACATAAATAAATGATAATCTCATATCAGCCGTAATTGAATAGTACAAGCGCGAAGTGCGAGCTAGTTTTTAAAAGAAATATTATGTATTTTGTCCTAAAAACTGAACTTTCGATCTGAGCAGTATTGTGATCGTGAACAAGATGTGTATGTAACTAAGTAATTACTGCGAGCGCGAATCGGAAGCAAACATATTTAATGTGCGTTTTGGCCTGACGGAAACAGATCGTAAGGACTGTTTGCAGCTACCCATTAAAACGATACATATTTCAACAATCAAATATTGAGAACGCGAAGCGCGAGCTAAATTCTTTTTTTTTTCATTTTTACCAAAAATTTGACATCCTAAGCACTTTTTGTAATTATAAACAGGATAGGTATATACCTAAACATTATTTTCATGCGAGCGCAAAGCTCCCGCTCGCACAATGAAGAGAAGTGAATACTGTGAAACCCCCTATTGCTTAAATTGATTGTTTTTCTTTCATGAACACATATCATTAAAAAGAATCGACATGCGTGTTACTCATTGCATAATCTAAGAAACTGTAAGATCAATGTTTCTCTTATTATTTTGTGTTTATCATTTTCACACAATCTCACCGGTTATAATCGATTATATGTCCCAAACCAATCAATTATAGGTTTATATCTATATTTTTGGGCTGTAATTTTCACAACTCATTACATTGAGTTTGAAAGTTTTGACATACATGTATTACATATTTTTAAAGTTCTACCATTTTTAAACTAAAATAACAATTTAAGTAAAAATTTCATGAAAAAAAGCATAACTAGCATAATTATTTATATAAGGTAATTCAAATTTATGAATTTCTTTCCTCTCTTGGATTTATTACCGTAAATAATGTTATTTTGGCAGTGAACTACATACGATATAGGTTCACTAAAATTAGAATAGACAGACATGCCGTTAAGAAATCGGGAAGTAAGTAAGTTTATTACCCGTAAGATAATTACCCAAACTTCTGTTTGGAATGACAGATGAATCTGGAGAAAGTTGTGTAGCTGCTGAGATAAAACGCCAAACAAGCATGCCATTTTTTGTTATCATTATTTTTTTTTGTATTGAGTAGTTTTTATTGACAACTTCAATTCATATACAAAATAAAATATATATAACAAATAGAACTTTGAAACAATATTTTCATGAATGTTACAATAAATGTTACAATGTCAGACATCTTCCAATACATAATTATAAATAACATTGATGATAATTATATGCATCAAGAAGAAACTTCTACAGAAAATTCCAACATATTGATTTTTTTTCCAGTGTCAAATAAAAAACATAAGAAAAATTTTCCAAATACAAAAATAAATAAATAAATCATTAATAAAACCTAAACGAATTGAAGCCATCAGTATATACATTTTTGACCCATCAGCTCGGCCTCTTCACCCAAATAAATTCAAACACAAACTCAGCCCTTGTCATTACCCCCCCCCCACCCTCCCTTGAACACCCCCATCCCCTATCCGGTGGAGAACTGGCTCTGGGCTCCAAAACATGGTCTAATATTTAAGTTTTCCCATTTAGAGAAATGGATTGTAAGAGTACCCCTCTTTGTTGCTAATTTCTTTTCTTCTCTTTGATCCCCCTAATACTATTTTTTTATTTCAATCAATGAAGGAAGTTTTTTTAATTCTCGGTTTTTGTAAATAAGATATTTAACTAAAATCAAGACATGATTAATTAATTGATATTTACCTTTACTTTTCTCCTGCTTCCCGAAAAGAATTTCCAGCCAACTGAATTTATTTATTTCAAAATTTAAACTTCTTGCACATAGATCCCAAAGTGATTTTGAAAATTCACAAGTATAAAATATATGTTCATACGTTTCTTCTTCCTTTTCACAAAATGAGCATAAATTGGTCGAAATAAGACCAAAACGGAAAAGGTGGTGGTTAGTCTATAAAATATTATGCAAGAGTTTATACTGGAACTCCCTTAATCGACTATTCAGTGTGCAATATCTTAGTCTTAAAAATATATTTTATATTTCCTTATCGGTAAGATCATAATTCGTTCTAATTCTGTCAAAAATAGAAGGTTTAATTTCATTTTTATATAACAGCTATTCGTATATTTCTTTTGATTTTAAAAACATCAAGTCATTTTCTTACCCAAATTGAAATCGATTCCAGAGTTATGCTTTGCAATAATTTCAATATTGTTCTTGCAACTAACAGGTAAACAGGCATAAATATGCTTAATCTTTTCAACATCATTTGCATCTAAATTCAAATTAAGAAAATGTGTATCACATTTTAGTTTACCGTTATTATCCAAAATATGATGCAGTCTATAAAGCCCTTTATCGTATAGAATCTTATCAAATATACAACTCCCTTTATATCGAATAAGCTTATTATTAAAAATCACCACTTTCCCAAACTCTGTACTTCTAGTATGTGTTATATTTACCCACTCTTCTAATAAGTCCATGTAAAATTTGGAAGCTGTTACTTTCAATAAACCTGGTACATAGTCACATGAAAATAACAAATCTCCACCCAAATGTTTAGTGGCAAAATTAAAGTACCGTTTCCATTTCATATCTTCATCTTTATTTAAAAGTCTTTTAATCCACATTATTCGCTGTGCCTTTACCTGTACAGGGAAGTTTAACATCTTTAATCCTCCTTGCTTATAGCCAAAAACATTGGACTATCTTTCCACAGAACGATCATTTTCTTCGCCAAATTTTGCCTGAACGTGCAACATGCGAAAGGGGTTTCAGAAACAAAAAAAAATCAAACTGATGTGTTACTTGCTTCGTTTTGCCAAAGTTGAGCTAAATAGTCAAAATTGTGAAAAATGATATGGTCACTCGAATATTTATTTGTTAAAAAGTATATTAATACTCGTACCTACATCTGTGATCTGTAAGATGCCATGATCTTTAATAATAATAATAAAAAAGGAGAGGAACGATTTTTTAAAGACACGTCGAAAAAAAGAGAACATAATAGTTGGCCTAACGAGTTGGCGGTAATGGTCAAATGGACTGGACGCCATTAATTTTCAACAAACAACAACTGTATGAGTAAGGTTGTATATTTATTCACTAAGTACATATTAATAGTGAATTTCGTACTGTATTGAGATCAGTAACTGAAGAAAAATGTAATCTTTAAAACGTTCAAAGTAACTGGTGCAAAGTCAGAAAACCGAAGAAACCGATCAGTAATGAAGTTATTAATGATAAAGTTATTTGAGAATTTGAAGTTTAAATCATTATTTTAAAATAGCTCCTCCCATTGGCAATGCGACAAAAAGGGTGATGTCACATGTGAACAACTTTGCCATTATTTTTGTATTAATTTCACTTAAATTGCCTCTTTAATCTGTCATTTATCAGTAGATCATGAGTTCTTTCTATAGTGAGAGCATATTATACAGATTTTAGAATGAATATATTATGGATAAGGAGTTTGTATCACCATATTATGAAAGAGCAGAACGAGACATTTTGGAGGTATGTTATGGTCCATCACAGCGGCGGATCCAACTTTCGCCAATGGAGGGGGGGGGGGTGATTCCGAATTTTTCTTTTGTCCATATTATCCCTAAAACGGCCCCTTTTTATGTGTTTCTTTGAAGTGAAGGGGTAATCCTAAGAGTCACTTCTTATCGTTTTTTTCTTACGAAAAATAAATAAATAAATGATAATCTCATATAAGCCGTAATAGATTAGTACAGCACGAAGCGCGAGCTAATTTTTTAAAGAAATATTACTTATTACTTTTTGTAATTATAAACGGGATAGATATATGACTAAACATTTCATGCGAGCACGAAGCGTGAGCGAAAAAAAATAGATTTAGACCTAGAAGCGTAAATCACGAAACGGATGACTAATTGGGTATACTCATACATTAATAATGCGAGTGCGAAGTGCGGTGAGAAGAAAAATTTGTGATATTCTGATATGAATCTGGATAATTCAAGTACCTTTTGAATAAAGAACAAACTGCGTATCTGTTGTATGCGCGTGTTTTGAGATTCGGCCTAGAATCTGGGCATATTCTAAATGCATTCCTTTTATTATGAAAATCAATAATGCGCAAGTGCGGGCTGAAAAAAAAATTGATGGCCATTTGAAGATGGTCAATTTAAGCACTATTTTTTTTGAAGCATGGTAGGAAATTTGTAAAGTGGATATGGATCGTACATCACAAATGATGCGGGCGCGAAGCGCAAAGCCGATTTTAATAAATTATTATTTAGACCAAGCACCCGGGGAAATTGTACGGACGTATTGTCATCATATGAAAATGAAAATGACTATGTTCCTATTCCTCTTACTGAGCGCGAGATGAAACTTGTCGACATTTTTTTTTTTTTGGGGGGGGGTTGCCAAAAAATAGGGAGCCGCCCCCTAGTCTCTCCTGGATCTACGCCTGCATCAAATGGAATGTAGTTCATATGGCAGCACACAATCTGTTGCATTGCCAATAGGAAGATCTCCATAGCATGACAACATTCAAATGATCATAAACTTCATCATTATTAATTGTCTGCTTTTTCTTAAACTTTCTTTGATCGTATTCTTTGACTTTTGTGATTCCAGACAAGCCCATCTTTTTTGAAAGTTTTCATTTCACTTTGAACAGTCATATTCGAAAGGATTTCGATCTTAATTTTAATTATTAAGTACATCGTTTCTTTTCATGATAAACAATACATTTAGGTGGGATAAACAGTAATAATAGGAACAATAATTATGTTATATTTCACCTTATAAAAACCGTTCTTCGGCCCCTATGATAAATGCGTAGATGTCCTTTTAATTTAAAAGTCGGAGAGGGGAGGGGGGGGGGCGATAGATGGCACTCATTGTGTTCGCGTATAAGAGATTGGTATGTGAGTTTGATTTTATTTTAACAGACGTTTAACAGTCAGAGATAGTTATTATGGGAATACCTGTAACGTAACAATCTGGAAGGCGCGACCAGGGCTTGAACCTCTAACCTTTGTATCAATTCGTAACTTCCCCATGTAGTTCGGATTACAGGCGCAAGTAACAACGTTGAACACTAGCAATTCATAACACACAGTCGTTGATACACAAAACACAGATCGTTCCCATTTTAAAGGAGAATGAAACCATTGGAACAAGATAGCTTGTGTGAAAACAGAAAAATCAAAGAAACAGATCAACAAAAGTTTGAGAAAAATAGGACAAATAATGAGAAAGTTATGAGCATTTGAATATTGCGATCACTGTTGCTATGGAGATAGCAAATTGGCAATGCGACAAAGATGTGTGATGTCACTGATGAACAACTCTCCCCATTACTTTAGTATATATTTCACTTGAATTGCCTCTTATCACATCTATCCATAGATCATGTGTACTTTCTACATGAGGGCATGTAATACATATTTTTTAAGAATACATAATGGATAAAGAATTTGTATCATCGTAAGAAAAAGCAAAAAGAGACATTTTGAGGGTATTTTATAGTCCACCAAAGGGAAAGTTGTTCATCAGTGACATCACACATCCTTGTCGCATTGCCAATGGGAGGATCTCCATAGCATTAGTGATTGCAATATTCAAATGCTCATAACTTTCTCATTATTTGTCCGATTTTTCTCAAACTTTCTTTGTTCTTATTCTTTGATTTTTCTGTTTCTACACAAGCCTATTTGTTCCAAAGGTTTCATTCCCCTTTAAAAAGGTTCTGCTATCTTGAAACGCCGAAGACGGGGGGGGGGGGGGGGCGGGGAGCGTCGATTGCGCAATCACGATGAAAATCGGCATGCGTGTTACTCATTGCATAATATACGAATTATAAGATCAACTTCTACGAGAAATCTTGTAACTAATTACTGATTAATATCGTTACTTTTATTATTTAGTTTTTTTTTTTCATTTTTACACAATCTCCCCTGTTCTAATCGATTACATGCCATGGATCAATTTATTATAGTTCAATTTCGCTATTTTAAAAAATATTTTTCACGATAGCCCGTTACCAGTAGAATGTCAAATTTATATGTATTAAATATCTTTCCATATTTTAACATTATTAAACTCATCTGATAATTTGAAGAAAAAATATTTAAAAAGAAAAAAAATGCTCACTTGCATAATTATTTATAATTTTAAATATATATTTCAATAATATTTTAAAATGTACTATGGTATTCTTATTTTAATAATTTAAGTTTATTATTTTGGCAGTGGACTGAATACCAATTGAGTTCACCACTAAATACGTAGGGCAGGTAAAGGTAATGTTAAGAAGTAGTCAAGGCGGATAGTTCTTGATTTCCCAAATGTCTGTATGAATGATGAAATAACAAGAAAATTCTGAAGAAAATTGTGTAAATGCTGAAATAAAATGACAAACAGGAATGACATTTCACAAACTTGTCGGGATCTTTCCACTCCTGTAATAATACACTGCTCCACGAGGAATCTCTTTTCACCTTACATATATTTATATTATATTGACTGGCATTGAGGGAATATCAAACATGTCGCCCGCTGCGGAAGTATGTTGGCCAGAGTCGTTAGACGAGGGAAATATGGCTCTTTTAAGGGGCAACATATTTGATGGTCCCCGAAAAAAGAGCCAGTCAATTATTACCTACGACTGTGCGATGTGTAATTCAAGGGATTATATTGAACAATTTACATGCCTGTTTTCTAATCACTACCGGGATCACTACTTCTGTTTTCAGGTTATTCACAAACTTAGCGAAGTAACCCTTAATATTTGTGACGTACCTGGTGCCTTGCAGTCGAGGACGCGTACATACACATATTGAATATGAACCTTGAACTTTGGTTTGTGCATGCTCTTGCCTGGCCTGGCAGCGTATCATTAGTGAAGTCATATCAAAACTATTGTATACAAGTAATGTGTAAAAAAGGGAATTGAATACACAAGCATTCTACTTAACTTTCTTATTTTTCCCTTTATGTACTTAAACATGTATTAAAGAGAAATGCCAGTAGTTGCAGTAAACACTGATTTCATGAGAAAGTCTGTAAAACCATGCTTAAAGAGAAATTCCAGTAGTTGCAGTAAACACTGATTTCATGAGAAAGTCTGTAAAACAATGCTTAATTGTCAGTATATCATCGAGGATCTAGATCTGGTACAGTTACATAAACTGAACTTTGTGAAATCTTGAAATCTACGCTGAAAAATGTTCACACTGAAGATAACCAACACAGATAGGCACACGTGGGACAGTGTAATATTATTGCTGGAATAAAGACCCGACGGAAGTGACCGAATCCGCGCTTATTTTGCTGATTTCTCTGCAATTACACAATTTCTTCCAGAATCCTTTGGCACATATTTTTTATTCATAGAAACAGACACTTGGGTGGTCATTATATTAGATTCTGTAAAAAGTCATTTTCAGATCGTTACCAAAACTGGAATTTATCTTTAATTGTCAGTGTATCATCGAGGATCTAGATCTGGTAAAGTTACATAAACTGAACTTTGTGAAATCTTGAAATCTACGCTGAAAACTGTTCACACTGAAGATCACCAACACAGATAGGCACACGTGGGGCAGCGTATTATTATAGCTGGAATAAAGACCCGACGGAAGTGACCGAATCCGCGCTCATTTTGCTTCTTTCTCAGCAATTACACAATTTCTCCCAGAATCCTTTGGCGCATAGTTTTTATTCATACAAAACAGACACTTCAATGGTCATCATATTAGATTTTGTTAAGTCATTTTGAGACCGCTATCAATATTGGAATTTATCTTTAATAGGTATTGGTTAGGAAGGCTTGATATTTATACTTATATAGTCTACGTGTGTAATAGTTGCTCAGCTTATTTATGTAAGTTAAGTTATCAAAGTTTTGTTACCCACGGATTTGTGGAAGTAAAACCTAAATGAATTATCTACATTGCGTTGGTTCATAAACTGGTTCCTGTCAGTTTTCTCAAATACACAAATCAGCGATCAAAATCGGTTCCAACTGTAAGATGCGTAAGCAAAAATATGGTCAATACAGTATTTCCCTTAAAAAAATCCCTCTTTTTATGTACAGGACTCCTATGGACAAAGCCTGAGGAGGGAAACTTGGAAAATTTTTATCTCGTTGGTCTCGGATTGAAAGTAGCGAGCGAAATATGACTTAATTATTCATTTACGAAAATGCATTGTATCGGTATAAAAACAGTTATGTGGCCTCTGTAATAAATGCATCGATAACCTGCATTGACTTAATCGATTATAGTTTAATTCCATTATTATAAAAAAAATCACGACAGCTCGTCACCTAACATTTTGGGGGTTTATGAGGCATTTTTTATGTGAATGTTGATTCTTATTCAAATTTAGATTATTAAAGAACGCAAACATTCTATACATATGAAAAAAAAGATAGTCAGTTACATAATTATTTATTTAGATTATTTTAAATACTATCATCGGTTCTTAGATTTACATCAAAAAATTAGGATTATTATCAAAATTTTGGCAGTGGACTACATATGTTATGAGTTCACTAATTAGGACATTCGGACATATTTTAAAGAAGGCGTCAAGCCGGACAGTTAATCAATTACCAGCTACCCAAATGTCTGTGAAATGAAATATGTGACAGATCATCCTGGAGAAAGTTGTGTTATTTGCTGAAATATAAAACCAAGGAAGCATGACATTCTTTACACGGAATGATCATTTTCTTCGCAAAATTTTGCCTGAATATGCAACTTACGAAAGGGGTTTCAGAAACAACAATAACTCATAATTGACCGATGTGTCACTGAATTCGTTTTGCCAAAGTTGGACAAAATAGTCAAAGTTATGATAAATGTAATAGTCACTAGAATAGTTATATTAATAGTTAAAGAGAAATTCCAGTAGTTGCAGTAAACACTGATTTCATGGGAAAGTCTGTAAAACAAGGCTTAATTGTCAGTATATCATCGAGGATCTAGATCTGGTACAGCTACATTAAATGAACTGTCGTACTTCGGAATAGGTCACTTCCAAGGAGTACAAGGGGCACAACAGATTCATGTTCACTTGTCTTTTATTCGTCCAGCACAAGACAAAAATAAAAGAAAAAACCCTGCAAGATATAAAGCAAGGCCATCGTAAGTATACAATCAAATAATGGCATTAATACATGATTCGTCTTATTCTCAATTACTAAGCATATGACGAAGACACCAGATGATGCCAATTACACTATAAAAGTTAAGTGTCTATCCTTTAGCAAATATCCTACAAAATGAGCATACTGTTGAAGTGTATATTATAGATAATGCTATAAAAACAGCATTACAAAAATAGGAATGCATTTCTGAATTCAAAATTATATTAAATGCGTCAAATTATAATTCAAGTTATGAATGCTTAATTCCTTGCAGTTAGCCTGCCTAACCATCCTTATCCTCGAATGTTTGTAACACTAACCAAACCTGAAGAATGGCAAAGAGACCATCGTCATTATCCTCTCAATCAAAAATGACATACAAATCCCCTCAAATTGTAAAGCCTCACTAACTACACTCTTCAATGACATCTCAAAATACCTCAATCAAAAGGACAGCATCCATAAGTCAAATCGGTTTCCGCACAAGAATTCATTTAAAGTTTTTGAAATGTACTCTATATTTATCTCAATTCTGATTTCAATTTAAATCAATAAAATCAATACAGTACAAACATAATATTGTACACCATGCACATAATTAGAATGTAGATCTTAGACCACGCCCAAATATAATGCAACAGCTTACCCAGGATCAACACCCACTCGTCACGTGATCGTAAACCAACACTCCAACACACTGGCTGGATTCAATTCCAGTGTAGAAATTACTTGTACTGCTGTTAAACAAAGAACAAATCCAAAATTACTAACTTGTCTTACATACTTATTTTACTTTTTTTCATGCTAGCATTCCATTAAAATAATTTTCTCTGTATCAAGATAAAGACTTCTATCAGTTTCAACTTGATAAAATCCACCAGTTAACATTAGAGACTGAAAATAAGACAACTAACCATTCCAGTTATTTATCCATAATTGAAATTACTA
The DNA here is from genome assembly GCF_018143015.1 of Lytechinus variegatus. Taxonomy (NCBI): domain Eukaryota; kingdom Metazoa; phylum Echinodermata; class Echinoidea; order Temnopleuroida; family Toxopneustidae; genus Lytechinus; species Lytechinus variegatus. The sequence continues at coordinate 15,052,452 of NC_054745.1, read as the reverse complement.
TAACAATTGTCCTAAAATTATATCAATCCTCATGTCTCAAGAGCCATAACTCATTAATCACAATATGCTCAATAGCTCTTTCATAATTTTTAACTAAACAATTCATACCACAGACCTTTCCAAATCTAACCTGTTTGTGTACATGTCCCACATATACAAATCTGTGTTACTTAATAATACTTGTTTGGAAATCAGTGAGTCTTGTCACAAAATAATTCCATCCTGATACTCTAATATGACTAACATTCACTACCAGTACAAATAACATTTCAAATTAAATGTACGTACCACACTTCGGAAGATCTAAAGTGTTGGGAATCACCGGCAACGAACTTTCACCCACAAAATGTGATGCTACGCTGATGCAAGCTCAAGAAGGAATGAATCCCGATAACCTGCCCGATGCTACAGGTATTCTGCTCACATCACCAACCTAACCGTATCACTAAGAATTAATACGCCTTGCATCATTAAGACCTTCAATCTTTCACCTTCAACAATCTTTCTAGATACCTATTTACAATGTACCTAATTTGCATATCTTCCGACCATTAATCGGTTAACAAAATAAAAGTGCCTACGCTGTTGCTAAGTGGAACTAATTTATCTTTTACGGGAGTATCGCTCACTGATTAGTCTTCATTCATGAACACGAGACAGAAGCCCAGCTGTGATTAATAAAAAAAGGAATCCAAAGAACCCTACACTGATTTGTTTTCATTCATAAAAACTAGATGGATGCGATTCTTAGTCATGTTTGACAAAACAAGGAATCCAACGACCTCGCAACCCAGATGACATGTCATATTGAAAACAAACTTTGCATAGCCAATTAATTAAATTTCTTTAACTAAGAGCACGCCAAATTGAGCTTCAAATATCTTTATCTATAGAAGGAAATACTTTGGCTAAAACTCAACTTTCCACTGAACTTTGTGAAATCTTGAAATCTACGCTGAAAAATGTTCACACCAAAGATCCCCAACACAGATAAGCACACGTGGGACAATGTATAATTATTGCATAGAGCGTTAGGCCCGACGCCCTACCCGAATCCTGTGCTTATTTGCTGATTTCTCAACAATTACACAATTTCTTCCAGAATCCTTTGGCACATGCGTTTTATTTATACAAACAGACACTTTGGTGGTCATTTCATTGGATTATGTACGAACTCATTTTGATATCGTTACCAAAACTAGCATTTACCTTTAAAACAGAAAATTAATGTTTTTTTTCATGAACACATATCATTAAAAAGAATCGGCATGCGTGTTACTCATTGCATAATCTAAGAAACTATAAGATCAACTTCTACGAGAAATCTTGTAACTAATTAATTATTGTTTCTTTTATTATTTTCTCTCTCACCGGTTATAATCGATTATATGTCCAGAACATTCAATTATAGGTTTATTTCTATATTTTGGGGGTGTAATTTTCACAACTCATTACCTTCAGTTTATACATTTTAAACATATTACATATAATTTAACGTTCCAATATCTTTTAAGCTAAAATAACAATGTAAGTAAAACGTTTATAAAAAAGAGTATCATATAACTAGCATAAGTATTTATACAAGCTTATTTAGAATATATGAATTTTACGAAGCTACCGTAACTGAATACATTAATACTGTAATTTTGGCAGTGAACTGCATATATTTTAAGTTCACTAAAGTTGAGACAGATTGTCATATCGTAAAAAACCGTCATGTAGGATAGGTTATTATCTGTGAGATAAGTACCCAAAGTTCTGTTTGGATACGTGATGAAATATGACAAATGAAGCTGGAGAAAATTGTGTAAATGCTGAGATCAAAAACCAAACAAACATGCCATTTTTTAAAATCAATTTCTTTCCACAGAACGATCATGTCCTTCGCCAAATTTTGCCTGAACGTGCAACATACGAAAAGGGTTTCAGAAACAGGAAAAATTCAAAATAAACTGATGTGTTACTTGCTTCGTTTTGCCAAAAATGAGCAAAATAGTCAAAATTATGAAAAATGTTATGGTCACTAGAATAGTAACTTATTTGTTCAAAAGTATGCTAATACTCGTACCAACATACATGTGTAAGTTTATAGAGTTATTCACTAAGTTATTTTGGTAGTGGATCTCGTACGTTTTGAGATCACTAAATAACAGAAAAATGAAATATTTGGAATGTTCAAAATAACTAGTGTAAATTCAGAAAAACCGAAGAAACCGATCAGTAATGGAGTTACTCATGATAAAGTTAAGAGCATTTAAAGTTTAAATCATTATTGTAATATAGATCCTCCCATTGGCAATGTGACAAAAAAGTGTGATGTCACATGTGAACAACTTTGCCATTATTTTTGTATATATATATTCCACTTAAACTGCCTCTTTCATCTGTCATTTATCAGTAGATCGTGTGTTCTTTCTATAGTGAGAGCATGTTATGCAGATTGTAAAATGAATATATTATGGATAAGGAGTTTGTATCACCATATTATGAAAGAGCAGAACGAAACATTTTGGAGGCATTTTATGGTCCATCACAAGGGCTGATCCAACTTTCGCCAAAAGAGGGGGGGGGGGATCCGAAAATTTTGTTTTGCCCATATTATCCCCAAACGGCCACTTTTTATGTGCTTCAATGAAATCAAGGGTAGTCCTAACAGTCACTTCTTATCTTTATTTCCACGAAACATAAATAAATAATAATCTCATAATAAACCTAATTGGATTGTACAAGCGCGAAACGCGAGCTAATTTTTTAAAGAAATATTATGTAGTTTGTCCTAAAAATTGAACATTCGATCTGAGCAATATTGTGATCGGGAACAAGATGTGTCTGTAACTAAATAATTACTGCGATCGCGAATCGGAAGCAAACATTTTTAATTTACGGTCTGGCCTTATGAAAAACAGATCTAAAGATAAATTCCAGTTTTGGTAACGGTCTCAAAATGACTTCTTACAGAATCTAATATAATGACCACCCAAGTATCTGTTTGTATGAATAAAAATATGAGCCAAAGGATTTTGGGAGAAACTGTGTAATTGCTGAGAAATAAGCAAAATAAGCGCGGATTCGGTCACTTCCGTCGGGTCTTTATTCCAGCAATAATAATACACTGTCCCACGTGTGCCTATCTGTGTTGGTAATCTTCAGTGTGAACGTTTTTTAGCGTAGATTTCAAGATTTAACAAAGTTCAGTTTATGTTACTGTACCAGATCTTCATCCTCGATGATATACTGACAGTTAATCCTGGTTTTACAGACTTTCTCATGAAATCAGTGTTTACTGCAACTGCTGGAATTTCTCTTTAATGACTGTTGCAGCAACCCATTAAAACGATACATATTTCAACAATCAAATATTGAAAGCGAGGAGCGGGAGCTGAAAATTTTTTGACATAGTTTTGACCTAAAAATTGGACATTCTACTTGCATTGAATCAATCGATTATCATTAAATTTCGCTATCATTTTTTTTATCATCCACGACATCTCGTCACCTATGTTTTTTGGGGGGCTGGGGGAGGGGAGCTATGGCACATATTGAGAGAACAGTGTAAGCAGTAATCTGTAACAAAGAAAAAAAAAGTACGCTAGCATTATTATTCATTGGAGATTGTCCAATTCTTTCAATATTTGTAAAATATTCTTGCATGACCTTAATATATTCGATAGATAAGTTTTATATCTTTTTTCGAGAACAACATTGTTCTACTAAAGGCAACATATGTTTCCCGGAAGAAGAACCAGCAAAAATTGCTGCGGCTTTAGTTTTAAAGGGAGAGTAATAAATCTTCTAGAGAATGGCAAGAGTGCAAGTCTTGATTCATAAGCAGGTTGTTTTAAAGGGACTGAGTACATCGCATGGCTTAGAATTAATGGGTGGGGAAAAAAGGGGGAGGGGGTTCACCGAATTAGGCTTCGTACAAAGGTGCCGACTTGTTACCGTGGTTTTACACTTGACCGTTTACTTTTGCTGATGTTCTTAGTTGATTAAGTTTTCTGTTATGTATAAGTGTTTGGAGTGTAGTATTTTACTGTACGCATGGTATGTACATTATATGTAGGCCTACTGAGTGTATGTAAATATTGTATATATGTTGATATTTTGATGAATGAAATTATTGAAAGAAAAAAAAGAACCAGTCAAAATTACTATTACTATATAAGGCTGTACAATGTGTAATTCAAACAGTTATTTGGAACAAATTATTTTTTATGCCTGTTTTCGAATCACTACCGGGATCACTACTTCTGTTTTCAGGTTATTCACAAACTTAGCGAAGTAACCCTTTATATTTGTCATGTTTGTGATGTACCTGTTACCTTGCAGTCGAGGGCGCGCACATACACATAACGCGTATAAACCTTGAACTTGGGTTTGTGTATGTTCTTGCCTGGCCTGGCAGTGCATTATATAGAAGCGTTGGTTCATAAACTGGTTCCAGCCAGTTTTCTCAAACACTGAAATTAGCGATCAAAATCGGATCCTTTTGCACAATGCATCAGCAAAAATATGGCCAATATTGCCTTCTGTTTTGTACAGGATTCTTATGGGCAAAGCCTGAGGAGGGCAACATGGCAAAAGTTTACCTCGTTGGTCTTGGATTGAAAGTAGCGAGCGAAATATGATTTAATTATTCATTTACGAAAATGCCTTATATCGATATAAAAAACAGTTATGTGGCCTGAGTTATGTATCACTAACTTGTTTTGTCTCAATCGATTATACTTAACTTCTATTATTTATAAAAAAAATCACGACTGCTTGTCAAGTAAAGTTTTGGTTTTTAAATTAAATATTTGAATGCATTTGTTAAAATTTTAAACATTTAGATGAAAAAAGTAAGCAAACATTCTGAAAGAAGAAAATATTGATAGTCACTAGTATAATTATTTATTTAGATTATTATCAATTCTGATATTGAAGTCTCGTCTGGAACTGTACCTAAATAAAGATTATTATTCCTATTTTGGCGGTGGACTATATACGTTATAAGTTCACTAGTTTTGGAAAAGACAAGTATACTGTAAATAAGAGGTCAAGACAGAATAAATAACACTGAGAGATGACTTCTCGTTATGTCTGTTTGTATAAATGGTGAAAGATGTGACAGAAATCTCTGGGAAAATTACGTGACTGCTGATATAAAGAGCCAAGCAAGTATGATATATCACAAACTTGTCGGACATTTTCACTCCCATAGTAATACACAGTCCCACGTGGGATCTTTTTTTAACGTTTATTTTCAGAAGTTCACAAAGTTCAGTTTATGCAATTCTGCCAGATTTAGATCCATGGTGACAATTCGGTAGATTCACAATTTGGTGCGCTATCTATAGGTTACTGTGAACAGGCCGAACAGGCTAATTGTCTATAACTCCGCGGTCGACATCGCATGCAGGCTCAGGCGGCGCGCAGTGTTAGCTTTGATGCTTCAGAAAACAATAAAACCATATGGCAGGACTTTACCAAAACGGTCTACATTTCGCACAAATGTGCCGGCAAATTTCTCTCCCACCACCTGCATACCCTAATAGCAAGCACATCGCGTCGAGCCGCATCGGCCAGCGCCGATAATCGCATGCTTGTATGCAATTCAATACTAGCGTGTTCAATAAGCTGTCAGTTTTTTCCCCCATGGGGCATTGCGAATTTCGGCCCGTCCGCTGCATGCAACTGATAGATGGCGCACCGCACAGTGAATCCACCGATTACCATTGGTTTTAAAGACGTTCTTATTAGTACTGCAACGACTCTCATTTATCTTTCAACCTTAAAGGATAAACGGAGCAGCAGCCTTAATACATACCCTTTCAAGTACAAGTACTCATCAATGACCTGACTCATCACCCATAATGCAACATTGTAAGCAGTGTAGACTTCTATTATAGGCCCACTTGAGAAGTAATGCATTTAATCACTGTTCGTCAATGTTTGCTCCATCAAGAAGCAATCCTGTCAAAAGCATTTAAATTATGTCTATAAAATTCGATAAAATCGCAGGCTAATATATCCTCTGTATTACCAATATTTATCTCAAAATACCTCGAGAATAGCCACTTATAACACACATTCAATGAGAACGACCACAATTTTCTAAAGATTGAGTCCACACGCGCATGCGTACTCTTATTCCAGAGACGCAAGTCATGAATATTCATATCGGGGTCCGGAACTACGATGAGAAATTAATTCCGCAGGCGGCAAGGGAGGGAGGGGGGGGGGGGCGCACTGATCTCTCCCCTAACTGGATATGCGGGGAGGGTCCTTTGTTTGAAGCCCGCGAGTTCTATTGTCCGCCATACCAGTTCCCCCAAAAGGAACGCGATCGCTCCATTAGCATGTGCATTGTGAGCGATATGCTAGCTGTCTGCACACTGAAGCACTCATTGCTTTTTATACAAAACTTCATATATTTAAGGTGCCAGAATTCGCAATTTTCTTGAAACCATGGTACTTTCCCAGTATACAATTTGAAGGGGTTGGTGTTTTTCTCACCTACGGAAGAATGGATGAAATCCTTGACTTGTCCAGGGGTATTTTGGAGGTTTTCCAAATAACCATCTTAGGATCGATATGGCGAGGACTTTCTAGGTTATGAAGGCTTATAACACTGGGCTTGAACCCCCCCCCCCCTTTGATTTAAGTCTACCCCACCCCCCCAAAAAAAAAATCAAACAAGTGTAACACCGAAAAATTCATCGCTTAAGTGAAACTTTAAAAATATAACTTTCATATTTTATTTCTGATTTTGATTAAATTTTGAGCATTGTGTTTTTCTCTCTATTCAAATAATATTTTCATGAGGTGGACTCGCCCTTTAAAGAACAAGTCCACCCAACAAAAACTTGATTTGAATAAAAAGAAAAAAAAAATAACAAGCATAACCCTGAAAATTTCATCAAAATCGGATGTAATATGAAAGTTATGGCATTTTAAGGTTTCGCTTCATTTCACAAAACAGTTATATGCACATCTCGGTTGGTATTCCATTATTTTAACATTTTGTGCTTCCGGCAAGGAGGTCCAAAACGTCAAATTCGTAAAAATTGAAATATTGTATAATTCAAACTATAAAACACAAAAGAAATAGTGAGTAAAATCATTGACTCTCTCATTTGGATAAAACTGGCTCGTTCATATCACTATTTTTTTTAAATGAGCGAAACTTTGAAATGTCATAACTTTTTATTTTACATCCGATTTTAATGAAATTTTCAGCATTGTGCTTGTCTGATTTTTCTCTATTGATTCAAATCAACATTTTTCTGAGGTGGACTTGACCTTCTCTCTCTCTTTCCTTCTGTCACATCGATCGACCCTCTTCATATACACTGTAGGCAGTGGAAGCGGGGGGGGTCCTGTACCCCTAAATTTTAGGTGGGGGACAGACCCCAAAAAATTTATGTTGACAACTTTTTTTGTTCTTTTTGCTCGTCAATTTTTTTCCTGCATCCCCCCTAAATCAGGTGGACCCCCTAAAATCGTTGTGGTCCGCCCTGAAATTCTGGTTGATAACCCTTTTTTGATACTTGTCAGATTATTTCTTTTGTTTTGCATCCCTTCCTAAATTTTGGGTTGATAACCTTTTTTTACTTGTCAGATTATTTTCATTGCGTCACCCCCTAAATTTCTGGTTGATACCCCCCCCCCCTCTTTTTTTGCTCCACCGAGACATTTTTTCTTTGAAGACATTCGGCATCTCAAAATAAGTTCTGTGAAATTTCTGAAGTCTGTAAATCCGTCTCTGTAGCTTAATGTCTTTTTACGTACTTAAAAAAAAGAGTTCTTGGAAAAAATAATTTGATCTATTGTTGACAGAGAAATATCACAAAATTCACATGCCACAAGTTACATAAGCCCCCTAAAGTCCTAGTCCTATACCGTACATGTACCTATAGCTTGTAAATTTTATTGTCCTTTCACAAATAAAAGATAAATAATTTTCAGAATACCTTGTAGATCCAGTCCTTGTCCCCCAAAACAGTCTATTTCGGTCAGGATCTATGCTTTGCAAAAAATATTTTTGTTTAACTCCTCCGAAACGGCAGATTTTCAGTCTTAACTTAAGTTTCACAATACATGCTATACACGGTTCGTGTCTCAGTCGTGATATTCTTCTGTCCAAACATGATTGATAAACTCATAAAACTTGGTGACATTTGTGAATATTAATAAACTGAATATTTATTTGAATCATGGTTTGAATTCATCACGCTTCCAGAGAAATCACAACAATCGATACCCCCCCCCCCCGGAGATTTAAAGTTTTGGAAACTTGCTCTGGTAATTTAGAATTACCACACATGTATTTGAGCACATGGGACTACATAAAGTCTACAACTATGCAGTTCACCAGCTTGTCTTATCTGTGAAAAGTAATCCCATTTTCTCTGTTTCCACGGTCGTCACAATAAGTGCAATTATACGTGGCACAGGACGACATCTTAAACTTTGTATCAGGTATAAATTCACATTGAAAAGTGCTGTTATAAGAGTTGATTTGGTAAGTATAATTAAGAATTGACACTATTGCCGTGTACCAGACTCTACTCCGATTTTGTTTTTTGGGGGGAACTCGGCGTGAGGAGGTACCAACTTCCGGTGCTTCAACACGGAATAGGCCAATCAGCGTTATTGTTCCCATCCAGGTAGGGGAGAGATCAGGGGGGGGGGGCGTCAATCGCGCGATCGCGACGACATTCGGCAAGTACGTTACCCTTGGCATAGTATACAAAACTGTAACATCGGAAACTACGATAAACCTCATTACTTAATAACTTTTTTCCCCATTTTTTTATGCAAGCTAACCTGTCCCGAGGATTGTTTTATTTTTAATCGATTACAAGAATTGATTCAATCGATTATAATGCAAATAAAAAATACAAATACTTTTTTTTTCTCGACAAGTGTTCACCGGAGCTTCTGAGTATTTTTATCGCAATTTTTTTTTCTAACGAAATAAGATTAAACAATACCGCCTTACTTGGACAAAAGAATCATTTGTTATAAATGAGCAATGTGTGTTCGTCATTTGCATAGGCGTCAATGCAATTTAACAGCATATTTTTGTCAATAGGAGGCTGCGCTCCAGAAGCTTAGGAGGCTGCACTCTACAAGCTCCGCTTTTTAGCAGCCTCCTCCATTTCCAACCTGATTTGTAATAATCTTGAATATAATTTTTTGTACAGGAATATTTGAAATATGTTTTGTTATTTATATATGTCAACATGTACAGAAGAAACTGTAATTGTTGAAAATGGAAATAAATGAATGAATGAATGAATAGCTTTCCATAGAACAATCATTTTACTTCGGCAAATTTTGTCGGAATGTCCAATATACAAAGGGGATTTCAAAAAAAAAACTTAAAATTTACCGATGTGTCATTTGCTTCGTTTTGCCAAAGTTGAGCAAAATAGTCGACAGTATGAAATATATTCTGGTCACTAGAAAAATTATTTGTGAAAAGTATATTATTACTTTTACTTTCTTATGACTTGTTTGTACGGTTGAATTTTATTTATCTATGTAATTTTGGCAGTGAATCTCGTACATTTTGAGATCACTAACTAAAATAAAATGAAATTTTGGGAATTTTTTCAGACAACTTGTGCAAAATCAGATAAATCAAAGAAACCGATTGATATTAAGCTGATAATGAGTAAGTTATGAGCATTTGAAGTTTAAATCATTATTGTTATAAAGATCCTCCCATTGGCAATGCGACAAAGAAATGTGATGTCACATGTGAACAAATTTGCCATTACTTTTGTATATATTTCACTTGAACTGCCTCTTTTATCTGTTATCTGTCAGTAGATCGTGTGTTCTTGAGAAAATGTTCAGATTGTAAAATGAATATATTATCGATAAGGAGTTTATATCAGCTTATGAAAGAGTAGAACGAAACATTTTGGAGGCATTTTATGGTCCATCACAGGGGCGGTTTCCAACTTTCGCAAATAAGGGGGGGGGGGGCGATTTTTTTAAACCGATGTTTTCCCCGACCGGCCGGATTTAGGAGAGCAACATGACAAATGTTTACCTCGTTGGTCTCGGATTGAAAGTAGCGAGCGAAATATGACTTTTATTCATTTACGAAAATGCATTGTATTGTTATAAAAAGACTGCTGTTGCCTCTGTAATAAATGCATTGATAACCTTTATCGATTATAGTTTAATTCAATCATTATTTTAAATTTTTTAAACTCGTCACCAAGAATTTTGATTTTTCATATCTTTATTTATTTATTTGCCACTTGTGGGATGGAAAACCCTTTCAGCACATGCTATCTTTCTTAGGAGTTCATAAATGCTTTAGTCGACATTTTAAAATTCAGATAAACAAGTGAGCAAACATTATTTTAAAAGAAAATACACATTTTTTCACTAGGATAAATATTTTTTAAGTTATTGTCAGATAAGATCTAATCTAGTGATAATCTAAATGAAAGTTATTACCATTATTTGGCAGTGGATTGCGTACTTTACGAAGTTCACTAATTCTAGATTAAAGATAAGAACGTTATAAGAAAGAAGACTTGCTTTTGTAATACAATTATGACCTTATTATATCTCAATGGAAAGGTAATGATTGGGGATTACCAATAGGCAATTTGAAAGTAATGAAAGTAATGCACAAGATGGAAATCGCCAATTTAAAAGCGCTAAAATGCCTCTCCGAAATAAGCATCGCATCGGTCTCTGAATGGACTCGAATTTGATGACGTGTATGAAAGTTACCAGAGACGTGATTGGCTCTCCCACATCAAGCTCCACTTCCGTGCGAAATCTATTGCGAGCCGAGTAGTTCGATCATGAAATGAAAGAAAACCCGGAATTTATATCTAGATTTGGATGTCGAAACAGATGTTGTTGAAGAAGATATTGATGATGAAGATTCTAGTCTAGTGGAAAAGAAAGCGACATGGAAAAAGGAAATAATTAGGGGGAATTGCGCCGGTAGTGGAGAGTGGAACGAATCCCTATCGCATCTATATAATAATCAACGCACATTCCTTTGCACCTACACGGTGCATACACCATGCACTCAAAGGCCAAACAATGAAAAAGTCCACGAGTTTACTTCTACTAGTACGACAACTACTAATCGACTACAAAAAAAATGAAATACCTCTTTTACATATTAAAAATCACTAATTTGTTTAACAAATTTTCGGCATTACTCCTATTTGTTAAAGATCAGTATGCTCTATCTGTGATGAAAATCATAAGATCAGTATGCTCGATCTGTATGAAAATCATAAATCATAAGTCAGTAAAAATTTGTTAAACAAATTATAATTTCCTCCTATAAAAGCCTATTAATTTACTAAAAAAATCACTAGTTTTTAATGCACTGCATTATCGTTTTATTTCAATCAAATATCTTTTTTTAAAAAGAAATATTGCCCTATGAAATATAGATAATACAATTTCATAAACCGACGTTTTAAACTAGCATAAACTTAAAGAACTAAATATATTCCACAACTTAAGCTGAAACCCTAGGTCATATAAATTAAAAAAAAGGCTTGACGGACTTGAAACTTCTGGACCAATATCGTTCTCTTCTTTGTTAACCTCCGGGCACGTGTGTGTATTTGAGTTTTGTCAGACGTGTATCAATCAGATATGATTATTTACGTGTGGGACCGACCTTTAACGTCACCATCCGAAAGACGTGACCAGGGCTGGAACCTCGAACCTCTGCATCAATTTGTAATTTCCCCACAGCTTGGATTACAGGCGCACGCCACAACGCACGCCAAAACGCCCAGTTGTGGCGTGCGGGGATGGATTTTCCTTAATAATATTAAAATCCCGCTTTCATATAGCGCTTAATACATCGGAACGACTTGTCTCAGCGCTTTACAGATATTACCCCGGTCATCGGATTCATTTACTCCTCGGAATCGTTTACTCATTCAGTTCAAAAATTTGCGTCGCAATAAATTATTTTGTTGTCATATCTATGTTTTTTTTTCTTTCTATACAGACTTAAGTATTTACTTTGTTCCTGATGACTCGAATGTTATATTCTATATTTTTGTGTACAATTTTTGTCTCACCTGCGAAGCAGAGTGAGACTATAGGCGCCGCTTTTCCGACGGCGGCGGCGGCGGCGTCAACATCAAATCTTAACCTGAGGTTAAGTTTTTGAAATGACATCATAACTTAGAAAGTATATGGTTCTAGTTCATGAAACTTGGCCATAAGGTTAATCAAGTATTACTGAACATCCTATTAAAGTTTCATGTCACATGACCAAGGTCAAAGGTCATTTAGGGTCAATGAACTTAGACCATGTTGGAGGAATCAACATCGAAATCTTAACCTGAGGTTAAGTTTTTGAAATGTCATCATAACTTAGAAAATATATGGACCTAGTTCATGAAACTTGGACATAAGGTTAATCAAGTATCACTGAACATCCTGCATGAGTTTCACGTCACATGACCAAGGTCAAAGGTCATTTAGGGTCAATGAACTTTGGCTGAATCGGGGATATCTGTTGAATTACCATCATAACTTTGAAAGTTTATTAGTCTAGTTCATTAAACTTGGACATATGAGTAATCAAATATCACTGAACATCCTGTGCGCGTTTCAGGTCACATGACCGAGGTCAAAGGTCAATGAACTTTGGCCGAATTGGGTGTATCTGTTGAATTACCATCAAAACTTTGAAAGTTTATGGATCTGATTCATGAAACTTGTACATAAGAGTAATCAAGTATCACTGAACATCCTGTGCGAGTTTCAGGTCACATGATCAAGGTCAAAGGTCATGTAAGGTCAATGAACTTTGGCCATGTTGGGGTTTTTTGTTGAATAACCATCATATCTCTGTAAGTTTATTGGTCTCGTTCATAAAAAGTGGACATAAGAGTAACCATGTATCACTGAACATCTTGTGCGAGTTAGAGTAGTATTCAAAGTCAGCACTGCTGCTATATTGAACCGCGTGATGCAGGTGAGACGGCCAGAGGCATTCCACTTGTTTGTATTATGAATAATTATTTATTTGACTTTGTGAACAGTGTTTTGTTAATATACTATTGTTTGTATGATTTTGAACGGAAAATGATTTTAATAAATATTATTTTTTAAAAAAATCCCGCGCACAATGTGTGCACATCCTTCACTCTCTGGGGAGTATTCCAGTCAGTCGCCTGTGAGGCGGACACAGTACTAGACGAGCTACACCCACGGTGTTTCAACTTCACCTGAAAAAAACACTCTTAGGAATAATGATCAATATTTGCTCTCTCTCTCTCTCTCTCTTTCAACTTTTCTCTATTATGTTAGTTAGAAATCATCATGACTGTTCTTATTTTTCATCACTTGATAGAAATTCATTGCAGTGAACAATATATGCCTTGCAATTTGTTTGAGGTAAACCTTATTTTCCTGTAGCTAAGATACTTCGGTTATTTATGATAAAACACAACACACAAGACAGGAACTTTTTATGTAATCGATTACATGATTTCAATTGACTTCTTCTTTTAATAAATAACCACTCAACGATTTTTAGCATAAAGTTTTAACGCAATTTATTTTTATAAATCATGAAAATATTAACAAAATGTTGCACTATAACAAATACTTAAAAAAAACTCATTAAAATTTATTAAAATTTATAGGCAATAATGCCTTTAACTAGAAGAAAGTGTACAAAATAATTGATATATTGAACATTTGTCTTCTACATTAATAACCTAAATTCCAAGAAATCTTTCAAAAAATTTTGGCAGACCAGTGATTGATCTTTCACGGTCTGGTTTCAACTTTCTCCAATCACTCGACGGACACTTGGGGGATGAAAACAGTACATTGTTTCTTTCACCATGAACTAAAGAAAACACAATTTTGCCTAAAATACCATATGCTAACATTCACTTTAATGTCTGATGTCAGATCAAATTTTAAGAAAATGAAGAAAATTGTTTTACTATTCCAAGAAACCAGGAAAATATTTCGATTACCTAACGATGTTGCAACGTCACCCAAACACACTCTGTTAACGAATAACGATCCATATTTGTACCCCTCATCATCATCATCATCATCTGGTACAGGATGAAGGCGCAAGCCTGTAACTCCCGGTCGCTTCTTGTAAGATTGGTCACTGAAAACTACTACTTCATGAGCTTGCGTGAGGAGTCATGGAAGCTCAAAGTGCTTATTTTGCCAAAATATATCAATACTTCTTTTAAATTTGTCTGTTGATGGCATTTGTATTAGGTTTTCAGGAAGACTATTCCAGTCATTGATTACTCTTCTACTGAAAGATTTATTTCTCACATCCAGTTTGCTATGGGATTTCAATAATTTCATGGAGTGACCTCTTGTAGAGTTACTGCCAGACTTGGAGAAGAAATGGTCTGGAGAAATGTTGACCAATCCATTCAAAATCTGGTGGACCATTATCATATCTCCTCTCCTTCTATAATAGAGTGAGTACATGTTAAGTTCCCTGAGTCTCCTTTCATATGGTAAGTTTCTCAAATCCTTTACTAGTTTTGTTGCTCGCCTCTGTACTCTTTCAACCTTCTTGGCATGTTCTGTAAATCTGCCATTCCAGATGACGCTCCCATATTCCAGATGTGGCCTAATTAACGTCTTGAAGAGAATTGGCAAGGTAGATCTGTTTAGTTGAGTGAAAGTTCTCTTTATAATTCCGAGCAGTTGATATGCCTTATTAACAGCAAGAGACACATGCTGATGAAATTTCAATTGATTGTCGACTGTTACTCCAAGATCCTTTTCAGCAGCTACTGACTTCACTTCTTGTTCCAGCATATAAAATTTTGCTTCTGGATTATTCCTTCCGATGTGTAGAACTTTACATTTACTACTGTTGAACGGTAACTGCCATTTCTCTGACCATAATTGTAGTCTATCCAGGTCCTCTTGCAGATCTTTGATCTGTGATAAGTCACTCACTATATTGTAAAGTTTGGTGTCGTCAGCAAATAAAGCAACATTACTCTTGTTGACAGCAGATGATAGGTCATTGATAAAGACTAGGAAGAGAACAGGTCCGAGAACGCTCCCTTGCGGTATTCCGCTTGATACTGGAGACCATGGAGATAGTTCCCTATTTACTCGTACTCGCTGAACTCTTCCTGTCAGAAATTCTCTCATCCAGATAAGAAGTTGGCCCGTAATTCCGTGTCCCTCTAATTTACGTAGAAGTCTTTCGTGGGGAACACTGTCAAATGCTTTGCGAAAATCTAAGTACAAAACATCAATTGGCTTTACTATTCTTTCTCCCCTTCCCCTCAATTTCTCATATTACTTAAAGGTCAAGTCCATCTCAGAAAAATTTTGATTTGAATCAATAGAGAAAAATCAGACAAGCACAATGCTGAAAATTTCATCAGAATCGGATGTAAAATAAGAAAGTTATGACATTTCAAAGTTTCACTTATTTTCAACAAAATAGTTATACGAACGAGTCAGTTACATCCAAATGAGAGAGTCGATGATGTCACTCATTCACCATTTCTTTTGTTTTTTATTGTTTGAATTATACAATATTTCAATTTTTATGAATTTGACGATTAGGACCTCCTTGCGTGAAGCACAAAATGTTGAAATAATGGAATTCCACGTGTTCAGGAAGGAACCCTTATAAAAAAAATTGAATGGTATACCATTGACTACCATTCATCATACACCATTGATATACCATTGGAATACCATTCGCACAGCACCCACCATACACCAATGGTATACCATTCAAGCCTCAATGGTATACCATTCAAACTAATTTAAATAATTGGGACGTTACTATTACCATTTTCATGAGCACCATTTACCATTCATATACCATTGATCAAACACCATTCACCATTGATCTACCATATGGCCACTATAGACAGGTTTACCATTGACCACCATTCACCATTCAGCCACCATTCACTGGCCTACCATTTACCATTCAGCCACCATTCACTGGACACCATTGGCCTACCAATTGCCTTACACCATTCACCATACACCATTCGCCTACCATTGACCATACACCATACACCATTCATGTACCATTCACCATCCGCGTACCATTCATCGTACACCATTCGCGTACCATTCAATGTACACCATTCGCGTATCATTCACCGTACACCATTCGCGTACCATTCAACGTACACCATTCGTGAACCATTCATCGCTCACCATTCAACTACCATTCGCCGTACACCGTTCACCATTGATTGACCATTCACTTTACACCATTCTACCATACACCGTACACCATTGACCTACCATTTACAGTACACCATTGGCCTACCATACACCATTGAACTACTATTCACCGTACACCGTAGGCTTACCATACACCATACACCATTGGCTTACCATACACTGTACACCATTGACCTACCATTTACCATACAATACTGTCATACCATACACTCTATACTATTAGTCAACCATTCAAATAACACCATTGGTCATACACTATAGACCACAAGTGTACATTCAATGGTAGACCAATGGTAGACAGTAGAACAAAGATGTGCAATGTATAGTAAGCCATAAAGTACAGTGAATGGTAGACCAATGGTGAACAGCATATCTCTGGGGTTAATGGTAGGCTTAATAATGGAATAAGTATACACAAGAAAAAAATGAAAGCAGTTATTTCAAGAACGTCATTAAAATGTTTTTACTATAAGAAGTTTAAGTACAGCATAAATGGCACAGAGTATTCACAAGTATAGACTTTATAATTAAAGCACATAAGTTATTAATATATATGACTTAACTACTCGTTGATATCTCTGTCAATCTTGTTATGAAAAAAATAAACATGTATCAAGACAGATCGAGTTTGATTGAAAAACACAACAAATGAAGACTAACATTTCCAAGAATAAACCTGTTCTCTCTTATTGCTTTTTACATGGATTGAGTACTTGGCAAAACCACTGTTCTGCATACTAACCTGGTACTTGATGTTAAATCTGTTGTTTGTAATTGCTTTCAACAAGATTAATAAACATTTTTTTTACTAATAAGTTCAAGTACAAAAGAGTATTGACAGGTATGGCATAAAAGCACCATATTATGAATACATGTGACTATGCGACACTACAAGAGATCAATGATTGCACTTCACATAGATATGTTAATCTTCCTATAAACAAATTTACATGTAAGACAGAATTTGGACAACAAACTAATGAACACCAAATTTCGAAGATTAAACTCAAAATGT
Organism: Lytechinus variegatus; assembly: GCF_018143015.1. NCBI lineage: Eukaryota > Metazoa > Echinodermata > Echinoidea > Temnopleuroida > Toxopneustidae > Lytechinus > Lytechinus variegatus. The sequence continues at coordinate 15,035,216 of NC_054745.1, read as the reverse complement.
GCGATAGCCTTCACATGGCCAAATGAATAAAGGGTACACACCTAGAAGAAATGAAATATCCCCAAAAGGGGGCAAAATAGTACCCCCAAATTGTTCTCTTTTTTTCTTTTCACCTAAAAAGATATATCAATGGCGTGTTTCTACAAAGAATTGTTAAAAAGTATTACCCGCCTAAGTATCCAGAATCCTGGATAAGTTTCCTGTAGAAACAGACGCGATGCGGTTAATTGATAAATTGCATCGCGCAAAATACGGTTTCTCATAACCATCTTTGAGAGGTGGTTATTGCCATGTTAATCCGTTTAACTTTTCTGTAAAACATGGGGCAAAATAGCATGCATGTCTGGCTTAAGTGCTTGAACCCAGAAGTGCGATCTCACAGTATACATATATTCTGGCCTGTTTAATCTCGCTAGCTGATCGCGAAACACGTATACCTGCTACAATGAGTGAGATCTACCATGAATTTTGAAAATTTTCCTAACGAGACATACCGAAATGCAATGTTGATGTTATAGGTTGAATTTTCTGATTTCTGCCGTATTTGCGAAGCGAAATGCAAGTTAATCAGATTATTCGGTCTGTAGAAACAGGTTGGTTTAAGAGCGATAAGAATATTCGAGTCCGGAAAAGATAAACTGTTTTTAATGATTTACTGTAGAAACACGCCAAAAGTTTATCATAAATACAATAAAGATACATTAGGAAATAAATAATATATCACACATAGAAAGAAAATATAATAAAAATAGGGAAAGAAAATTATTCAATTTGGAACACTAAAAAACAGAAAAAATAGAGACCTCTTTTTGCAGAATATATAGAAAATAATATATACAAGATACCCACTTATTTCTTTTCTGTCTATTTTTGCTGTGCTGAATCAGATGAATAACTCAACTATGTGTGAGAAATAATATGATTATTGTCTTACACAGAATCAGTAGTCAATTGTAATTTTTTACAACCTAGCTTGGACAAAATTTGAATTCATATAATACAAAAAATATATAAATTGTGATTTTGTATATTCATGAGGACTTGAAGAGAGCAGTTTTACCAAAAAATAACAACTTTAATTCGTCATAACTTCGTTAATCCTCAACAAATTTTGATGAAATTTTCAGTGCTTTTTGTTTGTCTGATGTACACTTTGAATTATATCACATAACTTTCAGTCTCGAGTACCTCTAGCCCTTCAATCAAATGGTTGGACGACCGGTTACATTTTACACATAAAATAGTTATAAGGAGAATGAAGGGGACCATAGAAAGAAAGCATAGAAAAGAGATTTTGGTAGGGAGAGAATGAATCAGAAAAGCATCATGCTGAAAATTTCGTTAGCATCTAATAATAACAAAGTTATTGAATTTGAAATTTTAACAATATTTTGGTAAAAACTTAACCTAATGTACACATCGTCAGGAATATTTGCTAGGCTTATTGTATGAAATGAAATCATAATTATTTCATATTTTCATACATGTGTGTATGATATGTCCCAAGTATCATATCATTATTTCCAGCAATGCATATCTTCACATTAAAGGTCAAGTCCACCACAGAAAAGGTTGTTTTGAATCAACAGAGAAAAATCAGGCAAGCATCATGCAAAATATTTCATCAAAATCGGATGCAAAATAAGAAAGTTATGACATTTTGAAATTTCGCTTATATTTCACAAAATAGTTATATGCACAATTTACCCACATGCATATGAGAGAATCGATGATTTCCCTCACTTTTTGTTTTGTTTTTCATTGTTTGAATTCTACAATATTTCAATTTTTACAGATTTGACAATAAGGACCAACTGGGCTGAACCAAATAATGTTAAGCAATTGTAACTCCACATGTTCAGTGAGAAATAAAACTTTATGTCATAGGTCAATGGGGAGAAAATTATATTTCATATTTAAAAAAACAAAAGAAAAGTGAATGAGTGATGTCATCAGTTCCCACATTTGCATACCGACCAGGATGTGCATATAACTATTATAAAGTGAAATTGAGTGAAACTTAAAAATGACATACCTTTCTTATTTTTCATCCGATTTCTATGTCTGATTTTTCTCATTTTAATCAAATCAAATTTTTGTTAGGGTGGACATGTCTTTGAAATAAATTTTCACTCCATTTTTTATAGTTCTCGGAGGACAAAGTGTAAATAAGCATGACTTCTTGTAATAAAATACAAAAGAACAAGTGGGGATATGACATCAGCTTGGGTACGTCGTGGTCGTGTGGTTCTGACTCTCACCTTACAAACAGAGGGTCATGAATTTGAGTCCTAGCCATGGTGTGTTTTCCTTCAGCCCGAAATTTATCCACACTGTGCTGCACTAGACCCAGGTGAAGTGAATGGGTACCCGGCAGGATTAATTCCTTGAAGCTGTAATAAGAAATATTGGATGAAAACAATGCAAAGGACAGTATATTAGCTAAGGGTTCAAAACATCAATGCTTGTCGTGTGTGTGAGCTTTCTTTAGAAGTTCATAAATTTTTTTAAATATCGAGAAATTTGCAGTATACACTACCATTCAATTGAACGGTACCAATTAACAAATATCAACAAAACATTTTGTAAAATATGATAAATGAATTTATGTTTAACCATAGATGGGAAGAAAATAACCTATTATCTAATGGGAGGCCCAATGATGACAAATACCACAACAAATGAATACCTGAGGACAAAGTGTCCACCCCTCCCCCTCAGCCAACATACTGATTTTTTTTTCAGCTATGCCACTGCAGGAATACAATCTGTTTTATATCATGAAGCTTTGCCATTTTTCCTACTGAAGAAAATTCTTACACACATACCTTTCATAAACTCCATTTTTTTCTTGTACACGGCACGTTTTCTGTGTTCAACACCCGTCGTGTCATTCCCATATAAGGCAGGACCATCTACCTTATCATCCAGTGTATCCGTCGTCCAAACTTTGAAAATGAAATAAAATCAATTTAAGTGTTGTAAAATCTGCATGTATGTGCAGATACAAACAAAAATAGAATACTAATATAGTAAAGAAAAGAATGAACTTTAATTTTAGAGATATTTTTCATTGATCTCTGATTACCAGCCCAGAATTCAGGAAAACAATAAGGAAATGTGATATTGTCCAGCTTAGTTCAAACAAGGCTGTATTATAACTGTGCATGCTTTATACTAGAAATAGCTTTGTCATCTGAAATCAAATTTCCAGAGCAGCAATTTTCAAAAGGAGGGTAATCGATGACATAAATTCCATTTCCCTGGTATTGACAATCGCAGAAGCGGATCCAGTGGGCACATTTGACCTGGGGTCCGTTGTATATTTAGAGTTGCAATAAATCGCAAATCTAAATATCATACGCAACTTGATTTTCAACCAATCAACAGCGCGCATTTGGGACTTGCGATTTTGACCTGCGTTTAAACGCAACTCTTTCTGCAATGGACCCCTGTGCCCCCACCTTGAGAGCAAGATAAAAATGTGGCTTTCTTACACAAGTGTCCCCCCCCCCCTTCGAAAGTTACAGCAAATATTTATATTGAAAATATTGTCTCATACAAGAGTGAGGATCTCTTTTTTGGTTTGCTTGTTATTTAAAATTTCCTTGGGAAAATCTGCCCCACTACCCCCTTTGAGAAATCATGGATCCGTTCATGGACAATCATATGCCAGTGGATGAATTCCAGACATTGTTTTAGGCAAGTTTTGATCAGTAAATAAAAACAGATAAACTGTGATCACAGGACAAACTTAAAAAAAGGATGAAATTTACTTTAAAAATTGATATGCCTAGCCCCATGAAAAGATCTAATAATACCCTCCCGCATTAATGCTTCACAAGTTTCACACCAGCCAACTTCGAGCAAAACTCTCCACCAGAAATTGTCTTATTTGTCTACACACATTTTGAGGTCAATACACAATATGCCCACCACTTTTCAAAATATTGCGGATCGCTTGGATTTGCCGTCATGTTGATATGGACCGAAGTTATGCGACCAAAAGATTCGCATGCGGCATGCTGGCTGTTTGTTCGTCACATGTTAGCATGATTTTTTTGCTAACTTCAGTCCCAATAAACATTACAGCGAATCCAAGCAATCCGCAAAGTGATTTCTACGGATTAGATCAACGCGTCGAGATCGAAGACTAAATACAGCCGTTCCCAATATTTTGAAAAGCGGTGGTATTAACATCGAAATGTGACTGAGAGACCTGTCATGACATTTGGGAACAAATTTTGGTGATGAGGTATGCTGGTAATTGGCCGGTGCAAAACTGCATTAGCGCCACTTTTCTCTGCATAATTATTGCAGCCTCTGTAGAAAAATTGAATAGGAATCATTTGTCACTCTGTCCAGTGACTCCAGTCACAGTTCCACACACAAAGTGCACATTTCACCATATGTGCCATGAGTCATGTGAGTGGTGTGTACAGTGTAACTTTATACTATAGGGGCTGCGTAGTCTTTATCATTTTTCAAACTTTAGGACCCCTACCATGTTTCACCTCCATTTTATCTCATTTACCAACATCTATCAACAACAACAAATTATAGGCCTAATTCCAAAACAATATTTGTTGGCAAGTTTTCAATTTCACTGAATTAACGTTGTGCAGTGTTTCACAATTAACGCTTTGACAGTCTTGAAATTAGCATTAACAAATCATTCATTCATGAATTCAACGTATTCAGAGATGTTTTTGTAAAACATTGACGGCCAAATCGTGGTTTTGGAAACCACTCATAGATTTGTGTACGCGCATTTGTGTACAAAGTGAATGGAGGTGGAAATAGGGAACCGTGCGTGCGACTGAATAAAGCGCTGCTGTATGAAGTGAATGGTGGTTACCTATATCACGATAATGCCACATTGACAATAAACATCAGGCAATACGAGCGAATTACTAATCTATTCAATGCTCGCAGAGCTAAACTCAGCCAACACAAAGCATAAGCACTCCCTATCGTCATAGCCACGTCCCGGCCAGTAGAGCAGCGGCCAGCGCCAACTGGGCAATGGCGGTGGCAGTACACCGAGTCGACCGACATCTAACATTTTGAGACAATTTGAGAAATAAATCAAAGAAAATTGTTATAGAACTTACTGTTTAGCCTTCTACAAATGACTTTGAAGTCGTCCGAATCTGACCCGTGTTCCTTTAGTTTTTGATGAATTATCGACGGACTTATCAACAGCAAAACGGCGGTCCCGGTAGATGCAGTTTTCTTTTTCAAATCTTGCAATTGGCGGTTAGACGTGCGCGCGCGCGTGTGTGCGATAGAGCTAGCTAGCTAGCAAGCGCAGCCAAGCGGCCCTGCTTGCCAACGCATATGGGGGGCCGGGGGGGGGGGGGAGGGGGGTGAATTAAAACCAAATCAGGGGTGTCTTCTTTTTCCTCTCAATTGGTTCTGGGTTGGAAACCATGATGGCGTGAGTGCCACTGTTTTCCTTGGATCTTTGAATCTATGAAAAAAGTTTTCGATCCCTTCACTTTTTTTCCTGTTCTCTCTCTTATGTTCTTTTTTATTTTCGTTGTCTTTTTTTCTTTTCTGTTAATCTTTCTTTTCTTCATTGCCTTTTTTCTTTTCTTGTTTTTTCCCCTTAATATATATATTTTTTTACTCACTCCTCTTCCCTTTTAATTTGCTTTTGTAATGATTGAAATTGAGATTTCATTCAGTAGATTTCTTTTCTGTTACATTGTACTATATGGCGGCAGGGAATTTTGATAGGGGTGCAGGGAGCAAGACCATGTGGATAAATCATTTCAATCAAGTAATGACCGGCCTATAGAATATCTCTCCTCTTTATAAACGCTGTCCACAAGTGGGAAAGAATAATTAGGGCCTAAAAAATAGAATTAGAATTTTGAAAATATCATTTGTAAAAAAAAGAGAGAAATAATTCATGATTGGAAGCAGCTATAATAGCGTACAAATGGGTTCAGAGGGGGCTTTTGACGTTGCAGACAGACCAAATCTGGGTTTGCGGATGGGAATTTGATAGAGGTTGGGGGACCAAGACAACCAACAATGAATTCATTTTGAGCAAAATATGGGGCATTGCAAGAAACTTGCAATCGAAGCAATCGAACGCAAATCAATTTCAGACTCCAAAATCATGAGAGTCATACTTTTCATTGCAAACTTGCAACTGATCCATAAAAAAATCCAAATTGTTGTGTTCTAGATAAACTTAATGTTTATCATCACCTGTAAATTTGCATCTGATCGAATTTTGGGATTGATTGCATATATCTTCTTGGAACAATATATAGTTCTTTTTATAAAAAGCGGCCATAAACAAGCAAAATGATTATAAAAATAGAATAAAAATCAAAACCCTTATTATCAAAAAATATTTCATTGACCGATTGATTTTATTTTTGCACCCATTGCATCAGATTTAAATTTAGAAGGTAATATGTACAATTGTAAAATATAACAAATTTATAATATTGTATTATAACCACTGGATCAATACTTTTTAAACACATATAGACCTTTTACTTAATAAGGAAAAAGACAATTTAAAAGAATGCAAGAGACCATGTTTACAATCATGAGCGATTACACTTGATTTGGGGAAACTGCTCGCATAAAAGTCACAGCTCAAATATTTAATTAACTCTAAATACCTTTTAATCTTTGATATATTTTCTTTAAATCTTCGGAATTATGTTAATGGGTAATGCAATTTGGCATACCATTCACCATTAACACAAATGGCATTCATTAGGCAAACACCACTAAGCCACTATGGCTTTACAATTATCCAACATGATTATATATACCACTAGGCACATACTACTAAGACACCATATTGGGTATATGGTATACCATTGATACCAATCATATCATTATAGAGGCACATACTACTGAGACACCATTGAATACCACTGAGACACCATTGTATACCACTGAGACACCATTGGGTATATGGTATACCATTCATCATACCAGTCATACTATTATAGAGACACATACTACTGAGACACCATTGAATACCACTGAGACACCATTGTATACCACTGAGACATCATTGGTGTATGGTATACCATTCATGATACCAGTCATACCATTAGAGGCATATACTACTGAGACACAATTGAATACCACTGAGACACCATTGTATACCACTGAGACACCATATTGGGTATATGGTATACCATTGATACAAATCATACCATTATAGAGGCACATATTACTGAGACACCATTGAATACCACTGAGACACCATTGTATACCAGTGAGACACCATTGGGTATATGGTATACCATTCATCATACCAGTCATACTATTATAGAGACACATACTACTGAGACACCATTGAATACCACTGAGACACCATTGTATACCACTGAGACACCATTGGTGTATGGTATACCATTCATGATACCAGTCATACCATTAGAGGCATATACTACTGAGACACAAATGAATACCACTGAGACACCATTGGTGTATGGTATACCATTGATCATACCATTACACGCACATACTACTGAGACACCATTGAATACCACTCAGACACCATTGTATACCACTGAGAAACCATTGGATGTATGGTATACTATTCATCATACCAATCATACCATTACAAGCACATACCACTGAGACACCATTGAATACCACTGAGACACCATTGGGGTAATGGTATACCATTCATCATACCAATCATATCATTAGTCACATACCACTGAGACACCATTGGGTATATGGTATACCATTTACCATTAAATAAACTACCAATTACCATTAAGAACTTACCATTGAAACACCACTTAAATACCATTCGCGTACCATTTACCATTCAGATCACCATTCAACTACCATTCGGCACCATTCAAATACCATTGGCGATTTTTATAAGGGAATGAAACTTCATTTCACATGACATTGACGAGAAAATAAAAATATTTCATATTTCATATAATCAAATGCAAAAGAAATAGTGAGTGAGTGATGTCATAAACTCTCTAATTTGGATGTAACTGGCTCGTTCATTAACTATTTTGTTGAAAATAAGCGAAACTTTAAATGCTATAACTTTATTATTTTACATTCGATTTTGATGAAATTTTCAGTGTTATGCTTGATCAATTTTTCTCTTTTTATTCAAATCAAGTTTTTGTTGGGGTGGACTTGTCCTTTAAAAACCATTGTTATATTTTTTATAGCATTTACTATCCATCAGCTTTATTTTTGTTTTCTGAATAAATCTTTGGGCCAATGTCATTTATCGATATCCTATGTTTTTTCTTTATTTTGTTTGTGACCATAATCGTTGTTATTATTGTTTTTGTTATTGGATCTCATTGCTGTGAACAAATAAATTGTTTGAGGTAAAACCTTGTTTCCTGCATACTTAGAAATTCGAGTTCAATTTTACACCCCTAGGGTTGCACATGCTTGTCCCTGCGAGTTCCCCTAATAGGGGTGTACGTGGTTGTGCACCCCTATTAAGGGCGCATACATTCGTAATTCCGAAGCTTCGTAATTCCGAAGGTTCGGTTATTCCGAAGGTTCGTATTTCCGAAGGTTCGTATTTCCGAAGGTTCGTAATTCCGAAGGTTCGTCAATCCGAAAACGAAATAAGGTTCGTAATTCCGAAGGTTCGTCAATCCGAAAACGAAATAAGGTTCGTAATTCCGAAGGTTCGACAATCCGAAAACGAAATGAGGTTCGTAATTCCGAAGGTTCGTTAATCCGAAAACGAAATAAGGTTCGTAATTCCGAAGGTTCGTTAATCCGAAAACGAAATAAGGTTCGTAATTCCGAAGGTTCGTTAATCCGAAAACAAAATAAGGTTCGTAATTCCGAAGGTTCGTTAATCCGAAAACGAAATAAGGTTCGTTAATCCGAAAATTGAATAAGGTTCGTATTTCCAAAAATGAAAACTATTCATTTTGGTAACAAACACGGATAATAATAATAATAGCTGGGAGAACAGTTTTCAGAACTGAAGTGGCTTCCATGGGTAAATAATATAATTTTTATCATTTTAGGCCTACATGAAATTTCCAAAAGTTTGAGCACGTGATTCGCTGGCAACATCTCACAAGGATGCCCTTTTAACAGTAATTGACCAAATAGGCGAATTTTACATTTTCCCCAAAACCGCTTGCTCGCTACGCTCGCAGAAATGAAACGTAATATATAAATTACCAATCAGAGATCACTTAATTTTTTTGCTCAACTTAATTACTACAAAACATACAACCTCTTTACACAGATGATAATCTTATGGCGAAAATATCCGTTTGCACCAAAATGCCCCTATTGGCCCCTTTTTTGGCTCCCCCAAAAGGAAAATACGTTCCGCCGCCACTGGTTGAAACACGCATCGTCTTCATGGCTAACTGGAAAAAGTTATTAAAATGTCCCCTTTAGATCAGGTCAGAGCTTATATTTAAAATTTCTGTTCGCGCTTCTTGCTCGCAGTTATTATCTAGTTACATAGGCATCTCGTTTTGAAGATCACAAACATATTGCCCATTATATTAAAAAAAATATAGCTTTGCGCTCGCATTATTCAAAAAGGGTTTATCATGTTATTACATATTTACTTTATTTTATAAGTATAAAGCTAATTATTGACTGTTAGGACTACCCTTTCAAAAAACAAACAAAAATCAACTTTAAGCTGCCGATCGAGGAAAATATGGCCGAAAAAAAAATTGCCCCCCCCCCCATTTGAGAAAAGTTGGATCCGCTGGGAGGGAGGCAGGGGGCACTTGCACCCCAAAAATGAAATGAAAAACAGGGAAATGCATATTTTTCCAAAAATGGGAAAGATCTTTTTTCAAAAATAAATATGCTGTTTTTCATGTTTTCGAAATAAAATACTCTTTTTAAAGTAAAGTTTTCAGGCTGGAATATTGCAAATTTTTTAGCTTGCGCTTCGCACTCTCAGTTATTCGATTGGTGAAATATGTATCCTAAAGAGGTCACTAAATTCTTTCTTTAAGATTCCTTTTCTGGTCAGTATGTTTAAGCTCGCGTATTGCGCTCGTGTTAATTCTTTAGTTAGATGTACATATTTTTAGTGACAGCAGAAATCTGCTCGGATTTTTTAAAAACTTATTTCCATTTTTATTGAATTACCCTTAAGTTTTCATCGGCGGATCCAGGGGGGGTGCGCAGGGTGCGCGCGCCCCCCTAATATTTGAGCGGCGCCGAAGGCGCCGCTCAAAATAAAGAAAATAAAAAAAAGTAAAAGAAAGAAAAGGCGCCGCTTGAAAAATTAAAAATAAAGGAAAGAGAGGGAAAAGGCGCTGCTTAAAAAAAAATTATACACAGATATAACATTAGCAACAGTAAAGGAAAGACTATCCCCAGCAAAGCGTAATCATCATCTTCCTTATTTTTTCTTTTAACTACCCTTTTCCCAACAACTTCGCCGGTAGCAGTGCGCTGCCTGCATATAACTGGCGCCAATCAAGAATAATCAGCGCCACCTTAATCTAAATCGACGCCGGACAAGAATAATCAGCGCTATTTAGTTATAAATCGGCGCCAGTCAAGAAAAATCGGCACTGCCAGAGTCTTAACCGGCGCCGATCAAGGATAATTAGCGCCACCTAAATCTAAATCGACGCTGGACAAGAACAATCGGCGTCATCTGGTTATAAATCGGCGCCGGTAAAGAAAAATCGGCGCTGCCTGAGTTCTTAACCGGCGCCGATCAAGGATAATCAGCGCTACCTATATCTAAATCGGGGCTGGTCAAGAATAATCAGTACCACCTGGTTAAAAATCGGCGCCAGTCAAGAATAATCGGCGCCTCCTGGTTCTAGATCGGCGCCAGTCGATTATGGATTGCCGCTGCCTGAATCTTACGTAACGTCGGTAAAAATAATCAGTACTACTTGTTTAAATCGGCGCCGGTCAAGACAAATCGGCGCTGCCTTTGTCTTAAACGGCGCCACCTAAATTGAAATCGGCGCCGGTCAAGAATGATCAGCGTCGCCTGATTTCAATAAATAAGCGCTGGTAGAATAATGAAGAAGGGCCTATTGCTAAACAAATCTAGATCGGCGCCGCGGTCAAGAATGATCGTTTTGCCCTCCCCCAATAATTCCGCATGTGCAAAAACAATAAGATGGTAATGTTACATAGAAATCAGCAAACGAGATTGAGCTACACAACTCGTTCTTTATTAAAAATCGTGCTCAAATTATCAGATTGGAACATAAAAATTTTCAGCTCGCGCTTCGCACTCGCATCATTTCTGTAGCAAAACCCCATACTTTTCATGATTAAATAGGTGAATAGAATGTCCCGTTTTTAGTTCTGAACCTCAAAAGAACACCCGCTTCGATTTGCAATAATCTTTTGTTGGATATAATCTTGTTCTTTATTAAAACGTACATTAAACTGTAATGTTTTCAGATCGAAATATCAAAATTTTAAGCTCGCGCTTCGCGCTCGCATTTCTTTTAGATACCCGTCTTAATCATTGGTACCAAGAATGCTTAGAATATCAAGCTTTCTGGTCAGAATATAAGTAAATTTCAGCTCGCCATCGGCACTCGCATTATCTGTGTAGCGAGATATGTATCCTCCTCATGAGTTACTACAAACAGTCCTAAACAGGCACCTTTTTCCTGTTTTCAGGTCAGTATACTTTAAAAATTTCAGCTCGCACTTCGCGCTCGCATTAATTTGTCGGTGAAATATGTGTCTCTATCTCATGAGTCATGTATATCTATATGATATGAGTCATATATATATATATATATATATATATATATATATATATGCATGTGTGTGTGTGTGTGCGTGCGTGTTTTGACAGGGTCAGGCATTACCCCTTTTCTTTTTCAACATTTTCTTTTATGGCGCCGGTGAAGTGCAAAAATATGTGCGCCGCTCGGCAGTGCGCCCCCCCTTTCGCCAAAAGCTGGATCCGCCTATGAGTTTTAGCTTGTGATTCACGCTCGCAACACCTCGCAATAATGCCATTTAAAGAATAATTGACCGACCCCCAAAACGAGTTATACAACTTCACATTTGATTTTTTTTACCAAGCCGCTCGCTCATTATACTCTCTCCCGAAAAATAAAGGCTAAATATACATTTTGCCATAATAAGAAGTCATTTCAAAAAAGTTTTTTTCTTAAGGTGAAAATATCACCAAAGTGCCCATTTTGACGTATGAGTTTCATTTTTGGGCTTTACCCCCCAAACGAAAATAATGCCATTTAATGCCTTCCCATCCTCATATTAATTGAACGGCAAGTGTCCACCCCCCCTTGCCTCTGCTTTCCCGGTTTTCATTTTTCGGATTAACCAACATTATTTCGTTTTCGGATTAACGAACCTTATTTTGTTTTCGGATTAACGAACCTTATTTCGTTTTCGGATTAACGAACCTTATTTCGTTTTCGGATTAACGAACCTTATTTTGCTTTCGGATTAACGAACCTTATTTTGTTTTCGGATTAACGAACCTTATTTCGTTTTCGGATTAACGAACCTTCGGAAAAACGAACCTTATTTCGTTTTCGGAGTATCGAACCTTCGGAAAAACGAACCTTATTTCGTTTTCGGATTAACGAACCTTCGGAACAACGAACCCTATTTCGTTTTCGGATTATCGAACCTTCGGAAAAACGAACCTTATTTCGTTTTCGGAGTATCGAACCTTCGGAAAAACGAACCTTATTTCGTTTTCGGATTAACGAACCTTCGGAACAACGAACCCTATTTCGTTTTCGGATTATCGAACCTTCGGAACAACGAACCTTATTTCGTTTTCGGATTATCGAACCTTCGGAATAACGAACCGTCGGAATAACGCCACAAATGTTCGGATTAACGAACCCTTTTTCGTTTTCGGATTAACGAACATCGAGGTATAGGCAATTTACGTGTTTCGGAATTACGAACCTTCGGAATAAAGAACCTTCGGAATTACGAAGCTTCGGAATTACGAAGTGTAACCATTTGGGGAGACCATCTGCACCTTAGAGGGCGTACACGTATACCCCTTAGGGTGCCGTGGCCGAGTGGTCTAAGGCGCCTGCATGGCTATACATAGAAAGTCCGGAGTTCGATCCCGTCAACGGCACCTATATGCCCGCGAGCAACGCATTTAAATGTGCAAAAACATGCACAATGCTCTTTTCTCCTGCTTTCAATGGAAATACTAAATGCATTTATTGGTACTGTGCACTTGTTTGTTAACATAAAAGTAATTTACCTCCATCTAAAATAACAAAAGATTTTCTAGACTTCTGGCCCATTCATTTTTAGTAACTTGAGTGATGCTAATTTTAGGTGGATTTTTTAAAAATTATTTTTAATAAAATATAGATGTATAATGTTATCTAATTTATCTACTAAAAATGCACTGAAATCAAATAAAAAAGGCAATTCGATACTCTGTATTCACATGCCTTGTATGGGGGATGTTTTCTTGAAAATTGTCTCGCGGGGTATTCACACTGCGGTTTATTCGGGGTAGGCTTATTCATAATTTCTAGAATTATTTCTCTAAAACAGTAGGCTTACTTCATATCTGCTTACCTTATTCATCAATTGAAATCAGAATCAACACGGGAGGGGGGAGGGGGTCGTGGATTATCGCATACATTCGTAATTCCGAAGCTTCGTAATTCCGAAGATTCGGTTATTCCGAAGGTTCGTATTTCCGAAGGTTCGTAATTCCGAAGGTTCGTCAATCCGAAAACGAAATAAGGTTCGTAATTCCGAAGGTTCGTTAATCCGAAAACGAAGTAAGGTTCGTAATTCCGAAGGTTCGTTAATCCGAAAACAAAATAAGGTTCGTAATTCCGAAGGTTCGTTAATCCGAAAACAAAATAAGGTTCGTAATTCCGAAGGTTCGTTAATCCGAAAACGAAATAAGGTTCGTAATTCCGAAGGTTCGTTAATCCGAAAACGAAATAAGGTTCGTTAATCCGAAAACGAAATAAGGTTCGTTAATCCGAAAACGAAATAAGGTTCGTTAATCCGAAAATTAAATAAGGTTCGTATTTCCGAAAATGAAAATAATTCATTTTGGTAACAAAAACGATGTTGTCATTACAAGATTACACGATATTATGCAATGATAGTAATAACGATCGATGATACATGCGTGTGTTGGGGCCAAAGCATGTATTTCATTAAGAATATAGGCGCCCTGATCAAGCATAGGCTAATTTCGATTTTATCTGAGCAATTGCTGCCTAAGCAAATGGTTTAATTAAAGATGCAGGGATCAAGTGTGTTGGAAGCGTGCGAGCAACCTCTAGATAATAGGATTTGTATTGGAGGGGATGTCATTTTTAATAACAGCTTCTGCTGGTAATGAAAATAACACTAATAATGATTCTTGTGAGATGTTGAAAGCGCGAATCGCAAGCTCAAACTAGTATTTTATGTAACAAGACGCGAAGTGAGCATTCGGAGCATTTTTTGTAATCGTGAGAAAGATGTGTATCTTTCTACAGAATTAATGCGAGGGCGAGCTGTAATTTGTTTATATACTGACCTGGGGCCCGTTGCATGAAACTTTTTACCTGAGAAAACTCAGGTTGTTTTTACAGGAGTTTTTGCCCTGTGCTAAAGTCAATGGCGGAAATCAGACTAACCTTAGTTTTCAGTTTTTACCAGAGTTTTCTCAGGTAAAAAGTTTTATGCAACAGGCTTCAGAAAGTAATTTTTAAGGACTGCATTTAGTGACACATGAAATTTCCAAAAGTTTGAGCACGTGATTCGCTCGCAACATCTCACAAGAATGCCCTTTTAACAGTATTTGACCGAAAAGGTGAATTTTACATCTTCAGGTTTGACTTTTTCCCCCGAACCGCTTGCTCTCTACGCTCGCAGAAATGAAACGTAAATATATAACTTTAGTGATCACTAAAAAAATTGTGCTCAATTTAGTTACTACAAAACACACAACCTCTTTACACAGATGATAATCTAATGATGAAAATATCCGTTTGCACCAAATTGCCCCTATTGGCCCCTTTTTTTTTTGCTTTGCCCCCCCCCCAAAAAAAAGTTCCGCCGCCATTGGTTGAAACACGCATCGTCTTCATGGCTAACTGCAAAAAGTTCTTAAAATGTCCCCTTTAGATCAGGTCAGAGCTTATACATTTAAAAATTCTGTTCGCGCTTCTTGCTAGCAGTTATTATCTAAATTTAGTTACAAAGGCATCTCGCTTTGAAGATCACAAACATATTGCCCATCATATTAAAAAAATATATAGCTCGCGCTCGCATTATTTAAAAAGGGTTTATCATGTTATCACATATTTACTTTATTTTATATGGATAAAGCTAATTATTGACTGTTAGGACTACCCTTTCAAAGAAACAAACAAAAATCAACTTTAAACTGCCGATCAAGGAAAATATGGCTAAAAAAAAATTGCCCCCCCCCCTCTATTTGACGAAAGTTGGATCCGCCGGGAGGGAGGCAGGGGGCATCTAAAATGAAATAAAAAAAACAGGGGAATTAATATTTTCCAAAATGGGAAAGTTCCTTTTTTCAAAAATAAATATGCCGTTTTTCATGTTTTTTCGAAATAAAATACTCTTTTTAAAGTATACAAGTTAAGTTAAGTTTTCAGGCTTGAATATTGAAAATTTTCAGCTTGCGCTTCGCACTCTCATTCGATTGGTGAAATATGCATCCTAAAGAGGTCACTAAATGCTTTCTTTAACAGGTTCCTTTTCTGGTCAGTATGTTTAAGCTCGCGTTTTGCGCTCGTGTTAATTCTTTAGTTAGATGCACATCTTTTTAATGACAGCGGAAATCTGCTCGGATTTTTCAAAACTAATTTTCATTTTTTATTGAAATAACCTAAAGTTTTAGCTTGTGATTCACGCTCGCAACACCTCGCAATAATGCCATTTTAAGAATAATTGACCACAAAAAACGTTATACAACTTCACCTTTGAATTTGTTTTACCAAGCCGCTCGCTCATTATACTCTCTCCCGAAAAATAAAGCCTAAATACACATTTTGCCATAATAAGAAGTCACTTCAAAAAAGTTTTTCTCTACTTAATCACTATCAAACACACAATGACTTAAAGCAGATGATAATCTTAAGGTGAAAATATCACCAAAGTGCCCATTTTGACGTATGAGTTTCATTTTTTGGCTTTACCCCCAACGAAAATTCGTTCGGCCGCCCTTGCCTTTCCATCCTCATAATAATTGAACGGCAACAGTGTCCCCCGCCCCCCTCCCCTTGCCTCTGCTTTCCCGGTTTTCATTTTTCGGATTAACGAACCTTATTTTGTTTTCGGATTAACGAACCTTATTTTGTTTTCGGATTAACGAACCTTATTTCGTTTTCGGATTAACGAACCTTCGGAAAAACGAACCTTATTTCGTTTTCGGATCAACGAACCTTCGGAACAACGAACCTTTTTTCGTTTTCGGATTAACGAACCTTCGGAACAACGAACCTTATTTCGTTTTCGGATTAACGAACCTTCGGAACAACGAACCTTATTTCGTTTTCGGATTATCGAACCTTCGGAATAACGAATCGTCGGAATTACGCCACAAATGTTCGGATTAACGAACCTTTTTCGTTTTCGGATTAACGAACAGCGAGGTATAGGCAATTTACGTGTTTCGGAATTACGAACCTTCGGAATAAAGAACCTTCGGAATTACGAAGTGTAACTACAATCACACACGCACGTGGATTGAATAGGTTTCGGCTCTGAGAGGACATGGGTTCGAATCACAACCATGTAGTGTTTTCTCTCAGCTATGTATTATTTACCTCTTGCTTAAAAATGCCTGGACCATAACATTCATTATAAGATATTGAAAATCTTGGGTCCATTTTGTACTGATTAATCTTGTATTTTCATGTCTATTTCACTCTGGCTGAGAAATTGACTAATACCCCTTTCATAAACCCAATTACTATGAATTAGGCGGATAATAGCAGCATAATTTGGTCGTAAAATTGGAGGAGGACAAGAGTTATCCGCATTACTCTGATGCTGCTATTATCCGCATAATAGCGGCATCGGGATAAGATTTTGAGTTTATGAACGCATTTCCAAATAATGCGGATAATTGCCATGTTGCGGTCACAAGGTCACCCTTTTCCAACACAATTAACCGCATCGGAGGGGGCGTGTCCAGTTGTCATGGCGATTATCCGCCTTTTTCAGGACGGGCGCTCGTAAAAAATAATGCGGCTTATTTTCGGAGTTTATGAACGCAATTTTTATTGAATTATCCGTATTAGTCTTAGGCGGCTAATTGGAGGATAGGTTTATGAAAAGGGTATAAAATGCTCAGTGTATGTGCGAATTATTTTTATTTATTGGTCACATTATTCCTTGTGGATAGGGCATATACGATAGGTCAATGCCCTGCATCTATCTGACTTATTAATACCTAAATACCCATATTCCTCATTTAAAAGTTTACTGGTCCAAACAAGACTATGTATCCCTTCCGACTTACACAAACATTATACAATATATTGCCCTGCCATAAGATTACAATCATATTGGTTCTAATCTCCGTATATAGAATTATGTTACAAAGCATGTCATTAAGTAATAACAGGTATATTTTGAAAATATGCTGAACCAAAGAAAAAAAAGACGGCATTTCATATTTTATATCAATGATGCAGAGGAAATGCGTTTTATATAAAGGTCTTCAGATCAAACTATCGCCACTATCGTATAGCCTGTATAATCATTTTTTTTTAATTTTATAATAAAAAACGCATCAGACTTTAGATGGGGATGATGCTAAGTCACTCACGGATTGCTAAATTTATGATATATATTCACTCCAATTTCTAGGTTTGCAGAGAAAAAAGAGAAATGTCCCCGTTTTTACCGATTAATAGCTACATGTATGTATATTTCTATGACATCAGACTAGCAGTTAAAATTAACATAGCATTACAGGCCACGGAAATAGCAGCCGGTCAAGAATTACCAGGTCATTGTGAGGCAGTGCAACGTGCATAACGTACGTCACGTGATAACTGTTTTAGGGCGCGTAAACGGCGCGCATGATGACGTAACAATTTTCTAGCAAAATATGGCGACCGGCTGAGCAAAAACTAAACCTTCTTACTTAGGAGAGATTTTGTGAAGAGATGGTGGAAATCAATATTTTGAAATAGAATTTTGCACAGCAGATATTATTTTTTCAACAGCGTAAGTATTGTAGAAGAATCTAACAAACTTAGAAATTATAAGCAATGTACGGTATACGGTATATCGGTGAGTGTAAACTCTGTCTCTGTGTGTGTGAGGTGGGTTCCCCAAGGCCAAGCCAAGCCCCGTTCCCGTTGCCGTTGGTTCATGACTAGGCCTAACCCAGGCTGCCCAGGCCAGGGAGCTCCGTCCCGCGAAGCGGGCTGGATCCTAGGCCAGGACTCGTCCGTGTTACTTAGTCTTGACTTAGGGTAGGCCTTAGACAGGAATAACCGTCGTTTCTGGGGATTTATTAAACAATTTCTGACATTTTAAAATTTTTTACTGTAGACTGTAGTGTAGGCCTAATCCCCATTCACCGACGGTAGGCCTAACTAAAAGACAAAGTGTCCGTGTGGACTCAAAATGATGAAATACCAATAACACCAGCACTTTTGTCAATCCAGAGTCCAAACTTTGGGGCTATATATTAGTATTACACATCAAAGTTAGACTTAGTTAGAGTTATAGAAGAAAGATATATAAACTACAAATTGAAAATATAGAACTGTTCATCATAAAAGCAGAGATGCCAAGTTCAAAAAAATGTTATGCGTGAGATTTTCATGACTCGGCGTCTCTCCGCGCGCGCGGCCAGTACTTGCACTCGTACGTTGCCAAAAGGCGCGCGCGCATGAGATATCTGCTTCATCATGATATCGACCCATACTACAAAACCATGTGATGCACGCACGCAATTCATCGTATCACGTCCTGCTGTGCGCTGACTGCACTCTCGATTCGTCTCGCGTGCCGGGCAAGACGCGAAGGCGGCCGGCCAGTCGTATAATCTAGCGAATAATGCTACTTTTTCTCTATTTTTTCTGTCGGGTCCCAATGCGTGAGAAAAATGGGTACCATGCGTGAGATCGTGAGACGGACCCTGAATGCGTGAGTCTCACGCACAATGCGTGAGACTTGGTAGCTCTGTAAAAATACTTTAAACGATATAGGGCCTAGGCCTCGATGAAAATGCATGAAAATTAGGTCTAGGCCTATACTTTACCCATGTTTATTTGGGAAAAGAACAGTAAAATCGATCAAAATGGCAGCCAAACTATGAAATATTTACAAACGAACGGAGAGGGCGTCAACAATTTACGAATGTGATATCAATATTGCATTCCACCAGCACACCTACAAGGCAATACGAATACAATAATACGATACGATACACTAGGCCTACACAAAGACAAACGATACTGGCCTAGCCCTAGTTATAATCACGATATATTGAGACATTAATTAAGTTAATAATGATAATGACGTCATTCAAGATGGCAACTTGCAAGAGAAACCGTCGGGTCAGGAGAAAATGTCTTAGATGACAGATTTCTCAATCCAGTGGATTTTTTTAATAACTCCGGTCCAAGGTATGCAATTACGTAAGTTATTTATATTTCCATGATAATGGAAACCATGAAACTAAATTTCGCTAAAAAAAACAGTTTTAAATCGCGATCTATAAAACGCTAGTTCACTATACGTTGTCTGTAGCCACGGGCCCCTAAGCTCTTCAGTCTATGTATGGTGAGTGGAGCCAACGTAGTTCAGCGGAACAACCAAAATACAGAGACTGAAGCTTTTGGTCTCGGTACATGTAGGCCTATCTCTCCAAAATGGGGTAGGCCTAATGGTGATATGGTGGTACCGGTACTGGTATGTAGTCCTAAAAGCTGCGCGGGTCCTAAAGGCAAAGCCAAAGCTACGCACCACTCATCGCGCATGCAGTTTTTATGGCAATTATGCGCACTACATGTATGTGTTTGGAACTGTGACTGCAGAGTGAAGAACGATTCCTATTCAATTTTTTCTACAGAGGCTGCCGTAAATCTCTAAATGCAGAGAAAACCAACATAAAAACAACTGTTTGGAATTTTGTAGTTATATTCGCTTTAATTTCATTTCATTCTATAATATATTTTAGAAATTGAGGCACAGAAAGTACTATTTATTTGCATGATAAATCAAGTGCGTAGCTTTAGGACCCCTTCTACATCGCAAAATCAAGAGGTGTTCGGAAAACACAGCGGGATTTTCGTATTAGTGAGTTTTGCGATATTTTTCTCTTGGTTTATGATCTTTAGAATGTTTGCCACAAATTAGTGAAATATATTTTGTTGAAATATAAAAATTGGGACAGTTTTTATTGTGTGAAAACAAAGTACATAGCTTTAGGTCCCCCCATCATACTATAGCCTAGGCCTATATTTTTATGCGAGGTACAAACTGGAAAAAAAGGAAAGTTCTGTCCTGTTCGTTTTCCTTTCATAACTTAAGTTTCTGAAGGCTTGCTTCACAGCCAATCAATAGGCAGAATCCTGCAGTATAGATATCCCTCTTTGTTAGATTTGTATCTTTCCTTTTTACGATTTCCCATAGTTACCAGCCATGCCATTACCAGCAACCGACGATTATTCAGCCGTCCAGGCTTACTTCACAGCAAAGGAATGGGCAGAAACCAGTGACTATGAAAAACTACGTCTCAAGAATATCAAGGAGAACTATGAGATGATGATCGAAGTCGGTGAGTTGACCACTGTGATTTAATTCTAGACTGAAGTCTGATGAATACACTGTTAAAAAACCCTGATTTTACAGAAAAAAGAAAGAAGATTTTGCAAAAAGCAGTAACAGAATCATTCTGTAAATTTATAAACCAGGAATTTTCTGCAATTTAACAGAACAGGTCTGTTTAAAAAGGGGAAAAGGGTGTTTTATTAAAAGAAATTTGTAAGGTTCCATACACCAAATACCAATTTCCTGTAAGATTATGCAATCTGGTAGAATTACAGGTGTTCTCAAGACTACTGTACTCTACTGCAGGATTTTTTTTTAAATTTTAACTTAAGGATGAATTTTCTGACAGTGTAGATTGCAAGCTTTGAAAGTGTACCCATCTTCTTGGTTTATAACACCATGTGCACTGTACATAAAGTCAAGACTGCAGTGTCAGACCACCTTAATCAATTTAATTATTTTTAAAGGAAAACGGAATACTATGAAATTATACTTGTTAAATATTTTCCAGTGTTGCTGAGGTTTTTCTCATGCCACATGGGTGGAATATACCAAATTTTCCTGGATTAGGTATAAAACCTTGTTTGAAATCAAAAGTCTCTTTATTTTTTTCAAAATTAAGGAAACACAATTGTTTCAAAGAGTCATATGTTGTTGTCCTAGCTAATACTGTGCATGTCATTATATGTGCCAAGTCATTTCTAACAAAGTCTTTGTCTTAATTTCAGGCAGGAAACAGAAGGATAATGTATTTGGCACTCTTATTCGTCCCTGTTGACCAAAAAGAGTTGACTGTCTTAGCACTCTTATTGATCAATGGTATACGGTAGATCCATACATTAACTTACCATTTTAAATCATTTTTTCATGTAAAATCACCAGAGATGGTTGTAAGGCAAAAAGAAAAAAAAGCAGGAAAGAAAAAAGAACATAAAAAAGAGAGAGGTGTCAGTGGCAGATCGAGGGGGGGGGGGTCATCCAGCCCGCGCGTTTCCGTTTTACACCCTGGCGAAGGCATTTTCCGGAAAAGTAGCCAAAAAGCGACTAGTGAAGAGTCTACACACGTCGCTGGTTGCATGCAGCGTGCGACACAGGCGAGTCCACCACCGCATGCAATTTGCACAGTTACTGATCAGAGCAGGGAGTTCCTCGGCACTTCATGTACAGAGAGAGCGGCAGTCAGGAGTGAAATCCGAACATGCTTTTGCAGTCGCGTTGTTTATAGTTTTTTTTTCCTAAAAATAAATTATTAACTAAATGAATAGAATGACAGACAAAATCAAAATAAACATATTATACTTATAACGGAAAGACAAATTGAAGTTTGATGGATTGATACACTTAGAAGCTGCCGAAAGATAGATATAGAAGACTGATAAATAGATAGAGACAAGATAGACAGATAGATAGATAGATAGAAATAGAGAGAGAGAGAGGTGGATAGATAGATAGATAGAAAGAGAGAGAAAGAGGGAGAGATGGATGGACAGATAGATAAATAGAGAGAGGGGGAGAGACAGAGAGGTCGATATATAGAGGGAGAGGGGGAGAGAGAGAAGGAGAGAGAGGGAGAGAGATGCTGTAGATAGAAATATGGACGGACGAAGAGAAAGAGAGAAAAAAGACAGACAGAATGATGCTAGAGAAGGAGAGAGAATTTGAGAGACAGATAGATAGATGTTAGATAGATAGAAAGATAAAGAATGAGAGAGACAGAGAAGATAGACAAATTAACAGATAGATAGATACTCTAGTTAAAAAATAGATAGAGAGAAATAGAGAAAGACAGACAGATGGATAGAGAGATAGATAGATGTCAGATAGATCAAGAATGAGAGAGAAGAGCGACAAATTAACAGATAGATACTGTAGTTACATAGGTACGTAGAGAGAGAAAAATAGAGAGACAGACAGATGGATCGATGGGTATATAGAGAGATAGAGAATTTGAGATAGATAGATGTTAGATAAAGAATGAGAGAGACAGAGAAGATTATTAGATAGATAGATACTGCAGTTACATAGATAGATAGAGATAGAATTTGAGAGATAGATATATAGACAGATAGAGAGAAAGGCAGACATCAGCAAATCGGCAAGGCAAATGATCAAGGCAAACATTCTTATTGAACCTGGAAAGTATAAGCTCAGCTGCATTTCCAAGTACGGTATGTTCTGCGGATAACTTCGGTGCGGACTTTGGATCGCGCGCCCAGCTGATGTAAACAAACGTAGACGTAGACTCTTCACTAGTCGCTTTTTGGCTACTTTTCCGGAAAATGCCTTCGCCAGGGTGTAAAACGGAAACGCGCATCCAGCCCATGCCCCCACCCCTTTGAGAGGCATAATCAAAACCCCCTTTTGAAAGTGAGGACAAAATGACATTCAATTTTTCTCAGTGAAGACCTTATTATTGAATAAATTATTAACTTGAGAGCATAAATTTAAATGAAGAATTGATTTGCACATTCTATTTTCTATTCATGCAGGTCTAGATGTGCCCTTACTTATCTGTCCAGCTTCGGTTATCCACATATCTGTATTCAGTCTACCATTCATGCACGACCAAATGTGCCCTTTACTGGTATTTAATGTCATACTTTAACCCATTACACTTCTTTTACACAGGACTTGATGTGGGTCCCCCAGAATTTATGCGACCTCGTCGTGGGAGAAAGAAACAGATCGTTGAAGAGAGCGATAGTGAGGATGAGGAATGGAAACCAAAAAGGGCAAAGAAAAAGTCGAGAGGTAACAATATGTATACTAAGAGTAAACTAAAGGTCTAAAAAAATAATATCAGTCTCTGCCTCTGGTTATCCACATGCTTCTATGCAGTCTACAATCTACAATATGACCTGCATTTGCCATTTCTTCTATTAGAATATTTACTATATTTGCCATTGGTAACCTACTGTAAGTTTTCTACTAAATATTTGAGCTCAGTTATAAATGCTCTCCACCAAAGATATAAAGATACTCATGTGCTTTCTACTAAAATTTTAAGATACCCAAATGCTTTCTACTAAAGATATTTACGGAGCCTTTAGAGTGCCATTGACTTGACGACATGTCGAAATAATAATCGACTTATAAAAGGTAATACCGGGTATGTCTACATGTACATGGCGAGATACGTTATCTTACCAAGTTGACTTAAAAAAGTTATACATGTATATCAAGTTGGCGAGATATTTGGACTCTCACAGGGCCTTGGACACCTCATATCTTGACATGTTGACATATATTGTTTTATAAAACAACTTGACAGGATCTCACCATGTCAACATATAAATTTTTATAAGTCGAATTAGCGTATCTCACCATGTCGACATAAATTTGTATAAGTCGACTTTATGTTGTCAAGTCGATGGCACTATAAAGACTCCGTAGATATTAAAACTACTCCTGTGCTTTTAAAGATGTTGACTTATTAACATGCTTTCAACTAAAGATAATTCATTACTCATGTGCTTTCAATTAAAGATATTAACTTACTATTCATATTCTTTCTACTGAAAATATTAAGTTTCTCCTGTGCTTTTTACTAAAGATGTTCACTTATCAATGTGCGTTTAACTAAACATGTTAACTAACTCATGTGCTTTCTACTAAAGATATCAAGTTACTCAAGTGCTTTCTACTAAATATATTAAGATAGCCATGTGCTTTCTACTAAAGATACTCAAGTGCTTTCTACTAAAGATATTAAGATAGCAATGTGCTTTCTACTAAAGATATCAAGATACTCAAGTGCTTTCTACTAAAGATATTAAGATACTCAAGTGCTTTCTTCTAAAGATATTAAGATACTCAAGTGCTTTCTAATAAAAATATCAAGATACTCAAGTGCTTTCTACTAAAGATATCAAGATACTCAAGTGCTTTCTACTAAAGATATTAAGATAGCCATGTGCTTTCTACTAAAGATAAGATACTCATGTGCTTTCTACTTAAGATATTAAGATACTCAAGTGCTTTCTACTGAAGATATTAGGTTTCTCATGTGTTTTCTACTAGAGATGTTAACTCACTCGTGTGCTTCCTACTAAGGATATTAAGATACTTATGTGTTTTCTACTAGAGATGTTGACCTACTTGTGTGCTTTCTACAAAAGATATTAGGCTTCTCATGTGCTTTCTACTAAAGATGTTAACTCACTCGTGTGCTTTCTACTAAAGATATTAAGATACATGTTTTTTACTAAAGATGTTGACCTACTTGTGTGCTTTCTACTAAAGATATTGATATACTTATGTGTTTTCTACTAAAGATGTTGACCTACTTGTGTGCTTTCTACTAAAGATATTTAGATACTTATGTGTTTTCTACTAAAGATTTTAAGTTACCCAAGTGCCTTTACCAAAGATATTAAGTTACTAATGTGTTTTTGCTAAAGATATTAAGGTATACACATAACACAAACACTATATATTATGTCATTACTCATTTTTTTAATCATAGTAGTTTTTTTTGGTTATATTGATGTCTAGGAACTTTCAATGCACCATTTAAAAATCCTGTCAAACCAAACAAGCCAGTTACTAGAAAGAAACAGCCTGTTGCCAAGCCAGTAAGTATTAAAAAGTGCAATGCAGGGCCATAAAAAGGCCATCTGATCATGTTTTTGTCTCACCTGCGAAGCAGAGTGAGACTATAGGCGCCGCTTTTCCGACGGCGGCGGCGACGGCGGCGGCGGCGTCAACATCAAATCTTAACCTGAGGTTAAGTTTTTGAAATGACATCATAACTTAGAAAGTATATGGACCTAGTTCATGAAACTTGGCCATAAGGTTAATCAAGTATTACTGAACATCCTATCAAAGTTTCATGTCACATGACCAAGGTCAAAGGTCATTTAGGGTCAATGAACTTAGACCATGTTGGAGGAATCAACATCGAAATCTTAACCTGAGGTTAAGTTTTTGAAATGTCATCATAACTTAGAAAATATATGGACCTAGTTCATGAAACTTGGACATAAGGTCAATCAAGTATCACTGAACATCCTGCATGAGTTTCACGTCACATGACCAAGGTCAAAGGTCATTTAGGGTCAATGAACTTTGGCCGAATTGGGGATATCTGTTGAATTCCCATCATAACTTTGAAAGTTTATGGATCTGATTCATGAAACTTGGACATAATAGTAATCAAGCATCACTGAATATTTTGTGCAAGTTTCAGGTCTCATGATTAAGGTCAAAGGTCATTTAGGGTCAATGAACTTTGGCCGAATCGGGGGTTTCTGTTGAATTACCATCATAACTTTGAAAGTTTATTAGTCTACTTCATTAAACTTGGACATATGAGTAATCAAATATCACTGAACATCCTGTGCGCATTTCAGGTCACATGACCAAGGTCAAAGGTCAATGAACTTTGGCCGAATTGGGTGTATCAGTTGAATTACCATCAAAACTTTGAAAGTTTATGGATCTGATTCATGAAACTTGTACATAAGAGTAATCAAGTATCACTGAACATCCTGTGCGAGTTTCAGGTCACATGATCAAGGTCAAAGGTCATGTAAGGTCAATGAACTTTGGCCATGTTGGGGTTTTTTGTTGAATAACCATCATATCTCTGTAAGTTTATTGGTCTAGTTCATAAAAAGTGGACATAAGAGTAACCATGTATCACTGAACATCTTGTGCGAGTTAGAGTAGTATTCAAAGTCAGCACTGCTGCTATATTGAACCGCGTGATGCAGGTGAGACGGCCAGAGGCATTCCACTTGTTATTTGTATTGTCAGCCCTCAATGCCATAACTCGCAAACCATTCTGCAACCCCAGCATTGGTTCGGTTATACGCTAGGAAAGTAAAAAAGTCTTCGTGGATTATAAGCCATTTGCACTTTATCACTAATAGGTCACATCACCAAGGTGTCATTAATGTAACATGCAAAGTCTAAGAACAGGTAGTTGACCTCTTTGCTCCTGTGCTAAAATTTGTACTAGACTTCAATAATAAAAATATCACAGGTAATACTAAATTATATTTTTATTAATGATGCTAGAAATTGCAGTTGACAAGAAGGAACTTCATGTGTGAAACAAAATGTCAATATTAAAGGTATTGTTTAACTTTGTGAGCAGCCGATTTAAAAAATTCTCAAACCAAGATGAAACATGTGTACAAGTGCATGTATTAGAACTAATAAACCCTGAAAACAACCATTATTGAGAATGAAAAGCGAAAACTACAAGGCAAACCCCGATTTTGTAAATAGGCGTCTTATAGACACCTAAATAGTACACGTAAGTGTATGGGATGAAATTAAGATGGTGTTTCCGTTCACTTTATATTTCAATTTTTGAAGCACTAAATAATTATTTTCGAACACAATTTTTTCTGGGCTTCATTTTTGTAACATATCACAGACACAGGTGACAAGTGTGACCTTCTAGCTCAGATTTTTTAAAAGTCAAACCAATGTTAACCAATCACTTTAAATTGATATTTGTTACAATTTTACTTGTTTCAATGATTCTTTGTTGTAACAACTTATTTTTTCCTCTTTCTTTCCTCTCTCTCTCTCCCTCTCTTTCCTGTTATCCATCATAATCTCTCTCTCTTTCATAGCACACTGTAACATCAGGGACTGTGTATGATGATGATGGCAATCCGCTTGATGATGCTCAACATATCGGAGGCGAGCGAATCATTGATCTTCTTGAATGGAAGGACTATGATGAAGCTACCCAGACTCAAACCAATCCAACATCATCAGGTGATCAGGGAGACCGGTCAGGTGATCTCAACACTCGGTCATGTGATCAGAAGACTGAGCAAACCTTAGCAAAGTGTTCTCCAGGAGGTGATCAGACTCCCAAGCAATCCAAATCATCTTGTATGAAAGTTGGCGGGCGAGCTGGTGGAAAGGCAAAGTCTATGTCTCGTAAGAAAAACTTCCATTTGCATGTAACCTGCAACCAGGGATATATTTTCAGGGGAAGCCCTTCTATGATAGAATAAAAATAAAACCGGATTATCTTTAAGATTTTGTTACTTGCCTTTCATGGTATTCGTGGATCAGCACCACAATACAGTCTTTCATTTACCAATCACTACAGACCAGGCAGATCTTTGCGCTCATCCACCTCTGGCTTACTTGTTATTCCGAAAGTTTCAAAAACTTGGGGGAAAGATCATTTGCTTTTGCATGCCCCACTTTGTGGAATAGCCTTCCTGAAGACATAAAAATATTTACCTCTGTCGAAACTTTCAAAAATCTTCTAAAAACTTTGCTTTTTAACTCTTAGCTCTTTATGTGCCTTGAGCACTCTACAGAGTGAATTTGGCGCTTTACAAGTCTCATTATTATCATTATTATAGATTTTTGTCTCACCTGCGAAGCAAAGTGAGACTATAGGCGCCGCTTTTCCGACGGCGGCGGCGGCGTCAACATCAAATCTTAACCTGAGGTTAAGTTTTTGAAATGACATCATAACTTAGAAAGTATATGGACCTAGTTCATGAAACTTGGCCATAAGGTTAATCAAGTATTACTGAACATCCTATTAGAGTTTCATGTCACATAACCAAGGTCAAAGGTCATTTAGGGTCAATGAACTTAGACCATGTTGGAGGAATCAACATCGAAATCTTAACCTGTGGTTAAGTTTTTGAAATGTCATCATAACTTAGAAAATATATGGACCTAGTTCATGAAACTTGGACATAAGGTTAATCAAGTATCACTGAACATCCTACATGAGTTTCACGTCACATGACCAAGGTCAAAGGTCATTTAGGGTCAATGAACTTTGGCCGAATTGGGGATATCTGTTGAATTCCCATCATAACTTTGAAAGTTTATGGATCTGATTCATGAAACTTGGACATAATAGTAATCAAGCATCACTGAAAATTTTGTGCAAGTTTCAGGTCTCATGATTAAGGTCAAAGGTCATTAGGGTCAATGAACTTTGGCCGTATCGGGGGTATCTGATGAATTACCATCATAACTTTGGAAGTTTATTGGGCTAGTTCATTAAACTTGGACATTAGAGTAATCAAGTATCACTGAACATCCTGTGCACGTTTCAGGTCACATGACCAAGGTCAAAGGTCAATGAACTTTGGCCGAATTGGGTGTATCTGTTGAATTACCATCATAACTTTGAAAGTTTATGGATCTGATTCATGAAACTTGTACATAAGAGTAATCAAGTATCACTGAATATCCTGTTTGAGTTTCAGGTCACATGATCATGGTCAAAGGTCATGTAAGGTCAATGAACTTTGGCCATGTTGGGGTTTTTTGGTGAATAACCATCATATCTCTGTAAGTTTATTGGTCTAGTTCATAAAAAGTGGACATAAGAGTAACCATGTATCACTGAACATCTTGTGCGAGTTAGAGTAGTATTCAAAGTCAGCACTGCTGCTATATTGAACCGCGTGATGCAGGTGAGACGGCCAGAGGCATTCCACTTGTTGAATACTTTTTGTCGGATTAAGTACTTATCTATATCCTCAATGTTACACTATTCATTTTATCGACTCCATATTTCATGTTCGTTTCAACACATATATTAATTTGCAAAATTCTTGAGACATTTTACGTTGTGTTATTTTTAATTTAGCAGATTGTAAAGTTTTGTAGAATTGCAGATCAGAATAGTAGCAGTGCATGCCACGCGCAGTAAAAATGATTCTAATTCAGAATAAAACAACACATAAAAAATTTTTACCAATTATTTTCATTTGATGATCAGAATATTGAGTTAAAGTAGAAATCCTTAGTTAATGGTAGAAATGAATGTAAAAATTTGCATAATTATTTCAGAAGCAAGGAAGGCACAACCTCAATCGTCTCCACGACAATCTAGATATCCTCGTAGATCTGTGACCCGGAAGTGCTATAAAGAAGAAGATGTACCTGATGATGATCATTATATCTGTAAGTGAATTAATTTACATTAGAACTAATTCCCAGATTATGATATATTAATACCCTCGTAGAGTAGTGACCTGGAAGAAGACAATGTTCCTGATGGTGATTATTATATTTAAATGAATTAATTTACATTAGAACAAGTGGCCAGACAATATAGTTACCTCCCCCTTAGAATAGCAATCTGGAAGAGTTACAAAGAGGTAGATAGACTCATAGTTGTAGCCACAATACTTGTAAATGAACTCAAAGAAAGTAGTTGTCTAGATCTGTGATTAAGTCAGATTATTTCATTGAGTTAGCATCTGAGTTTCAAATGAATGAATAAGTTCTTGGTACTGAAAAGTAATAAAATAATATTGTACCTTGGTTTTCAACAAATGCATTCGTCCAAGTTCACTTCATCCCCTCTCCCTCTTATTTAAGTTTTGATTCCTTATTACGCAAATAAAGGTAATGCCTCTCTGATAAATGGGTCCATCAAATTCTCCAGTTTATTCCTCCTTTCTAATTTATTAACACTCATAGTTTCTTCTCTTTTTTCAGATAGTTAGGAATGTCATGCAGTCTTTTGAGGGCGAGTGTTCCAAATATCCTCTCACCAACATCGAGGATCACCCACCTCTACTGAGATGAATTCTTGTATGTTACTTCAGTGATTCTACTACCTTTAATAATGTTCATAATTTCCTACATATCTTTTCTAGATTGCGAGGATTGTCATGAGTTCCTTGATCGGGCGAGTGCTCCAAACATCTTACAATCATCGAACATTATCCACACCAGAATAAACTCTACTGAGATGTATCCTTGTATTTTTAACTCGGTGATTATACTACATTTACTGATGTTTTTATTTTCTTATGTGTCTCTTTTAGATTGTGAGGATTGTCATGAGGTCTTTGAGGGCGAGTGCTCCAAACACCCCCTCACCATCATCAAGGACAACCCCATCCCTAAAGGCTGTAAGGACAGAGCAATAAAGACTCTACCAGATGGTCTACTTGTCAAGCAGTCATCAATACCAGGGGCTGGTAAGGGAGTCTTTGCTACCAAGTTCATTCCTAAAGGACATCGGTTTGGTCCCTACGATGGTGACATTGTGGACCTTGAGACTGGATATGACAGTGGATATTCTTGGGAGGTATATTTTTTTTCACTCTTTTTTCTATCTAGCTATATGTGATATTTTCTTTGATGTATACACTGCTATTCCAATCAGGCTCAATTTTACATGAGAGCAGGCCTTGCTCATTTTGTTACCAGAAGAAACTAGAAACCAAGGGGACAATACACTGGGCCGATTTAGCCCCTTAAATGATCAGGGGCTCATTTCATAAAGAGTTGCAACTGTTGTAACTTTGCCATTATTGCAAATACCATGGTAACCTTGATTTTGATTGGCTGCTGAGCCCTGTTGCCATGGTTGTTGCCATAATGGCAAAGTTAGAACAGTTGCAAGTCCTTTATGAAACCGGCCCTAGAAGAGGCCTGGAAACTCAGAGTAGGATCCCAGAAAAATCCCTATTCATTGTAATGTTGAAGCATGTCCAATCTTGCTGATTTATTCAGTAATTAAGTTGGTGCAAAAAATACTCCCCGAAAAGGTAAATAAAAAAAATGCCTGAAGGAAGCATTAATGGGATATTTGCACTAAAATGGTTTACTTCAATGCATGCTCATGTCATGGTCATGGTGACTCGGTGATATAGGGCCTTCCACATGAATAGGTCATGAGTTTGATCCCCAGCATGCCATGGAGGCATAAGAGACCTAGATACTTAGGCTTCAAGCATCATACCTTCTGCCTTCTTGAATCGCTTGAAAATATAATTGAAGTGTCTACCAATGATAAATAAGAATGTCTGTGCTATTGAACACTATATACTATGTGAAATAATTATTTAGTTGAATCTTATTCAAAACTTTTCAACAGTTATAATATTCTGCATATTACATCCATACATTGCAGATCTGCACAGAGGGTAAACCCCACCACTATGTTGACAGCAACAGTGAGCTGACGGGCAACTGGATGAGATACATCAACTGTGCACGCAATGAAGGCGAACAGAACCTTGTAGCATTTCAGTACCTTGGTGAGATCTACTATCGTACCTTCAAACCAATCTGTCCAGGAAGGGAGCTACTGGTCTACTATGGGGAGCAGTATGCGAAGGATCTTGGTATCACATCACAGCTCAATAAACTAACTGTTGAATCAGGTAATTGATTGGAAACTTTCTTATCAGTCACATTAGGAATTTCTTATCAGAGTTTACATTTATCAACCAAAAGTCTTTTAAATCAAAATATTAAATAGTCTCTGTCAATATACAATGAAACACAATGAAATAAAATTGGAATAATAAATAATGACTTAGTAATCAATTCAAATTTTCAACACTCAAAGCAATAGTTGTTCCTTATTCCGAGAATTTCAATGTAATAATCTTTGTACTTTCTAATGTAATGTAATAATTGGTATAAATCCACCATTCAAAGATTACACTTTTGGTATCATTTTCAAATACATGTATATAATTATAGCAATTGTAGTCAATTGTTTATTTTTATTAAAAAGGGTGTTTATTTTCTCATCATCTGTAGCCATTTTAGATTCTGGACTCTATAGATGTGAGTACTGTGGATCTCTCTATGCTATTCCTCTTGTCCTGGCAAGGCATCTCAAGTACAAACATGGTCATCGTGGTATTGTTCCAACAGCAGATACACCGAAGGAAGATATTCTACAGTTCATCAAAGGAGAAATACAAAAACCAACTCAATCTATAAGTAGAGTGATGAGAATTAAGCCTGGTAGTGGTATAAGGAATAATACCAGCAATCCTTTGTCAAATGGTATAGTTACAAATGATTCTATACATGCTTGTAGTGCTGAGAAGAAAAGCATTAATAATGATGAAATACTTGTACAGACAAGTCTTCCTGGTAAATTTGAAAATGTAAACAAAGATGAAAATGCTAATGCTGGTAATAGAAAATTTAAGGAGCTCCATGGTCTGCTTTCAAAAAATAAAGAGAACCATATATGTGAAGGGCTGTGTAGAAATAATCAAAATCCACCAAGACATAAATACATTCATACAGGTGCAAAGCACCATGTATGCAATCAATGTGGTAAGGCATTTATTTCTGAATCTCATCTCACAACACATAAACGAATCCATACAGGTGAGAAGCCCTATGTATGTGATCAATGTGGTAAGGCATTTAATCGTGAACATCATCTCACATACCATAAACGAATCCATACAGGTGAGAAGCCCTATGTATGTGATCAATGTGGTAAGGCATTTAATCGTGAACATAATCTCACAACACATAAACGAATCCATACAGGTGAGAAGCCCTATGTATGTGATCAATGTGGTAAGGCATTTAATCATGAACATAATCTCACAACACATAAACGAATCCATACAGGTGAGAAGCCCTATGTATGTGATCAATGTGGTAAGGCATTTAATGTTGAAGATATTCTCACAATACATAAACGAATCCATACAGGTGAGAAGCCCTATGTATGTGATCAATGTGGTAAAGCATATAATGTTAGAAGTAATTTAAGAGTGCATATATCAAAGTGTCAAGGTGCAAACACACAGTGCAATAAGAAACCTAAGCAGTCAGAAATAAGTAACATCAAAACCAATGAAATCTAAGTTTTGATTTATGATGATGAACTCTTGAATTAATGAATGCTCTGAAATTGTCACTAAATATCTAAGGTAAACTGATGTTTGTATATATTGTTTAATAAAGTTTAATAAAGTTTAAACTTTATTTGAAATTTCTAAATTTGTGTGACATAAATATATATCTATACTTCTGAATTATTACTAGTAAAGTTACACTATCCACAAGAAATAGTTCCTCTTTTATCTTGAATATTGATGTAATGCATTTCCATTTTCATGTACTAGTAATCTGAATAGGATATAGAAGTTTCTTCTTGTCTGATCCACACCTGTTTAATCAAGGAGTCTTTTTACCTCTATGGTTTGATGGACTAATGATAATAGCATTTGAATACATGTACATGAGTACACTCTTTACCCATTTGTTTGTTTGTTCTTGATGAAATACCAATTTTACAGGTGTAAATTCAAAACGTTTGTAAATTACAGTGTATATTTCAGCTGAAATTAACATCCGTTGTAGTTTACATGTTAGATGTAAATTTCACTAAAACAATGTCCTACTGATATACTGTATCCGTCCTATGTTACATTGAAAATACTGCATTGCATGTACTTATTACATTCAATTCAGTGCGTCCTTAACGTGTAGTTTATTTGAAATGCAATGTTTAATAGAAATCAAAGAATTTGCTAGCATTGATTCCCCCCCAAAAAAAAAAAATAACAGAAAGAGGTACATTATATTCATATTTACAATTTAATACTGTTATCTTCAATTCGTTCGAAAAGAGGGAGATGATTCTTTTTTTTTTGAGAAACAACATTAATTGATTTGTATGAGATGACTGATAAATGTAAATAGAATTTTATCATAGAAGTGTTCTAAATTATTTCAGGCTTTTGCCAGACATTTGTAAATGTGTTCAAAATGGTGTTGAAAGCTTTAAAAAAAATATGTTATTACAAAAGTATTTAATGCATAATCTAAGTTTTTGATCTTTCCTAAATGTTAAATGTATTTTGTACTTAAGTTGTGTATTATTGTATATATACGCTAGATTTCCATTTGGAAAAAGAATGAGGAGTAGTTTAGTACATTTATTTAAACCTAATTTTCAGCCCATCAGATAAAGCATGTTTGAATATTTTGTTTGATAGCATTTTCAATGGATCATCTCTTCCTTCAAAATATGTACAAATTTTCACACAAGTCACAAAATGTATCAACCAATTCTATGTTTAAATGGTGTCTATACTATTGAGCAGAAAATTGAGTCTGTAAGCTTTGATGTCTAACATTACTACAGGGCGATCTTTGCTAAAGATGTCATTGACTGCCATCTAGCAATGCTGTCTTATTTTTTTGTGACCATTCTCTGCAAGCAGTTTGCTTTTTATAGTCCTAGCCATATTTTGTTTTATTTATTGCATAGTTATGTACTGTGTATATTTTGTATACACATATTTTTATGCTTGAATCCTGGGGGCTGAATACATTGAATTGAATTTCACCTAACAAGGTTAATCACACAGAATTAGACATAATAAGCCAAACTGAATTCTGAAGATGACAAAAGTATTTGAAACATTTAGCATGTTTAATGATGTATGTATTGTATATAATCTACTTTCGGCGAACTAACTAACTAACAACGGCGAAAAAGCAACAACAAACAAACAGAACCCTAAATGCATCGTTCTGGGGCCTTGTTTCCCAAGCTGAACCATAGAAACATGTATGGAAATAGACCTTTACTATAATACCCCAGGGGCCTGTTGTATAAGAGACACTATTATGTTAACTTTGCTATTGAATGGTAACTACCATGAAATCCTTGATTTTGATTGGCTGTTGGTGGGTCATATCATGGTAGTTACCGTTGGTTGGCAAAGTTACCATAAAAACTATTATGCAACGGGACCCCCTTAGTGAAGAATAAAGTGCAAGAAATGAATGCGGAAATGATTACAATTCTGATTGTTGATGGCAGACTATATGAACAATTCTAATGGGATACGGTAGCCATGGTAGGCGCTATACATGTATGGTACATATTGTACTGTGCTTTGATTACTCCTATAGCTTATACTACACATTAAGAATAAGTTCAATATTTCAGTGCATGCTCAGCAGAATAAAAAAATGTAAACTCTAAAAGTATAATAAGTGTAATAATTTTTTTTCTATATTATTTATCTGTTGAATACCATATAGCAGTTTGTCTTCGTTTTGTGTAGCGCCACCATGTGTTGACTTCTATAAAGGTTTGGAGTTGCTGATAAGGTTCTCTGTAAATATTGTGTTTAAGCTATAAGTGTTAGGTGTTATTCTTATTTAATAAGTTATATATACATTCCTCATTCAAAATTACAGCATTATTGAAAGTATAATATAAAGTCATTTTATCTGAGCAATATGATATTTGAAATGTATAATTATAGAGTGATGTATTTATGTTATTTGCATTCAGTAATAATGCAGTTGCCATTGTTTTGTGAAAGTTGCCTTTTATTCTTAAAAAGCTCCTATATTTCATTGATATTAGGTGAATACTGTTCATTTGTGCAAAAAATAATCATATACACATTTCGCCGTTTGCACCACGAACCGTCCTCTCTGCGCAGATAGAGTGCGTTATCGCGCCTCGCGATTTCACCACGAACCATCCTCTCTGTTACGATGCCCAATGTGGTATAAATAATTCACTTCAAGAAAATGTAAAGATACGGGATGAAACTTAGGAACCTGAACTATCGAACAAAGACACCGGTAAATAATTTGCTCTCCTAGTAGGTGCACTTATTGCTGGTTTTAAATAACCTTTTTTTTAAATGCGTTCTCTGCAAAACTAACTTTCGCATCGAAGTGCACAGAGAGAACGGTTTGTGGTGCGTGCGACGATTTGATTGAATTTCAATATTTATGTGTTACAAAAAAACAAACAAGAAAAGTTGATGTTCCATATATGTGCTCGTTTACAATAATTACAGTTTCTAGCCTGTTTACAAAATTGTTGGAGACTACTCGTTAGGAAAACTTCCAAAACAATTAAATGGTTTTAACAAGAGTTGAGATACCAGTTATATCATGTAGCGTTGTCTACTTATTTAATTGTGCATCATCGGGGGGGGGGGGGGTAGACTTAAAGGAGAATGAAACCATTGGAACAAGATAGCTTGTGTGAAAACCGAAAAGTCAAAGAAACAGATCAGTGAAAGTTTGAGAATATTCGGACAAATAATAAGAAAGTTATGAGCATTAGAATATTGCGATCACTAATGCTATGGAGATAGCAAATTGGCAATGTGACAAAGATGTGTGATGTCACTTGTGAACAACTCTACCTATTACTTTAGTATATATTTCACTTGAATTGCCTCTTTTATCACATCTATCCATAGATCACGTGTTCTTTCTACATGAGGGCATGTAATACATATTTTTTAAGAATACATCATGGATAGAGAGTTTGTATCATCATAAGAAAAAGCAAAAAGAGACATTTTGAGGGTATTTTATAGTCCACCAAAGGGAAAGTTGTTCATCAGTGACATCACACATCCTTGTCGCATTGCCAATGGGAGGATCTCCATGGCATTAGTGATTGCAATATTCAAATGCTCATAACTTTCTCATTATTTGTCTGATTTTCCTCAAACTTTCTTTATTCTTATTCTTTGATTTTTCTGTTTCTACACAAGCCTATTTGTTCATTCCCCTTTAAGAACGAAGTGCGAGGGGTGATCATTTGGGAATGTAGAAAGAGAGGAGGGGTAGCATAGCCGACATCCAATAACATCAGATATAGTAAGATTCGTTCAAAATGGGAGGAAAATATGATCCTAAACAAGAAATAAGGTTTAAAAAGTATGTGTAGTTTAACTTCAGTGTGTGTTTGCCTGAAAAACAAATTGTGTTTTCTTTGCTTCAGTAATAGCTATTAGACTTGAAACTGCAGAGATGTCATAACTTAATAATCTTAAATTTATCTTCCATTACGTATGTGTACATGGCTGAGAAACTTTTAACGAGAAACAAATGTTTGAGGCATATCAGAAGTCAAGCTCATCTCAATTGTGCGTGCGCTGCCATCAGCTAAGTGATTTTCAAGAAGTGAACAAGGGTTAGAAAAGGAGGTGGATATGAAGTAAAAATAGGTAGATCAAAGAACAAAATAAAAGTATAATTACACTTCAAAAAATGGGTAAGTCTCTTATTCCTTCTATCCAAAATACGGTTACACTTCGTAATTCCGAAGATTCTTTATTCCGAAGGTTCGTAATTCCGAAACATGTAAATTGCCTACACCTCGAGGTTCGTTAATCCGTAAAACATAAAAGGGTTCGTTAATCCGAACATTTGTGGCGTTATTCGGAAGGTTAGTTATTCGGAAGGTTCGATAATCCGAAAACGAAATAAGGATCGATGTTCCGAAGGTTCGTTAGTCCGAAAACGAAATAAGATTCGCTGTTCCTAAGTTCGTTAATCCGAAAACGAAATAATGTTCGTTAATCAATACAATTTCGGTCTAACGAACCTCATTTCGTTTTCGGATTAACGAACCTTCGGAATTACGAACCTCACTTTGTTTTCTGACTAACGAATCTTCGGAATTACGAACCTCATTTCGTTTTCTGTCTTACGAACCTTCGGAATAACGAAGCTACAGAATTACGAATGCGCATTATACTCCTCTTGTTTGTATAGTGTAGATGATTTAATGCATCAATTTTCTTAAAGGAAATGCTTGTTGATGGATCTGAAATAAAGTAAGCAGAGTTACTTTATAATACAGAAACTGCAATTTATTTTGGATAGGGTGTTAAAGGTTGATTAAAAGGTTAAAAGTTGATTGTAAGAATAGCAGAAAAAGTGATTAAAAATATTGCCGAAGGTTTGAGAAAAATCAATCAAAGAATAAAAAAATATTAGAATTTCAATTATTTGATTTGTGACGTCACATGCCAGCAGCTATTCTACGTATGGTATGAAAATGTCAGATCTGACAACTTGTCGGACAAAAATGTTGATGAAACGCTCCCCAGGTGTCACGCGCGTAAAACATTTCCCAAATACTTGCGTGTTAAAATGGCACTTTTGAAATATTCATGAAAACAAACGTGAAATTAGAGGGTCGAATGTTTACTACCATTGGATTGGTTATTATACCCGACATTCCATATCTGACCAGAGAAGGGTATCGTAGCCAGCTCATTTTTAAAAATAAATCGCCATTTATGAAGATAACTATGATGGAATCAAATTTATCCACTTATTTATCAAAAAAGAAATAATAATAAAAATAAATAGATAAATAAATGAATACATGAAAAATATAAATGAATGAAAAAAATAAATGAATAAATATATAAAATAAATGAATAAATAAGATAATGAAAAAATGATTCTGACCACGCTAGT
Organism: Lytechinus variegatus; assembly: GCF_018143015.1. Taxonomy (NCBI): domain Eukaryota; kingdom Metazoa; phylum Echinodermata; class Echinoidea; order Temnopleuroida; family Toxopneustidae; genus Lytechinus; species Lytechinus variegatus. The sequence continues at coordinate 14,996,486 of NC_054745.1, read as the reverse complement.
GGACCCCCACCCCCCCAAAAAAAAGAATAGCAATGTACGAGTCAATTTTTTAATCGTGTCAGGTTTAAAAGGGTGTGATTTTGTTGCAAGTTTATACTGTGGATGTAATTTCACAACCAATGCTTTAAATAATTAAAAAAATATATATTCATTTAAATTTTACGGTTCAGATTCTCTTTGAAAATGACGCATTAGAAAATGTGAATTGGCATGTAAGGTTGCCTGTGTGCCTTTTCTGGCGTTTTAGAGCTAATGTCATGCCAGCTTGAAGTTTCCTTGATTTTAAATGATTTATTGAAAGTTGAGTAATAAAAACTACTTTTTAAACAGTGTTATGATTATCATCATCATTACAATTCTACACCACATTCTCGCTATCCTCACGCATAGAGACATGTAGGTGTTATGCGTATTAAAGAACTGTACTGTTATTATCATCATTATTATAATCATTGTGAGTTAATATCAGTATCATTATTTTTTTTCCATCATTTTTGTTATAATTATTATTACTTTTATTTACCTTGGAATTTACCTTGGAAGTAGGCATAAAGTTATACACAACTTATTTGCCCCTCTGTATCCAAACGTTGGTACCTAAAACTTATTTGGCGTTGAGTGGCATGGGTATCATGGACAAAGAAAATTTTCATCTGGGGACTGTTTCATCAACATTTTAGTCTGACAAGTTGTCAGATCTGACATCTTTCCTTGATTCTGATTGGCTGAGAGGCACTGTTACTATAGTAACTATGGGATAAAATGGGACTTGTCGGATAAAACGTCCGACAAGTGCTTTCATGAAACGCTCCCCTGGATTGTACATGTTCAAGGACCTTTTCCACACCTTTTCCAAACGTGATTTGAACATGTTGACAGTTTGACTGTTCACAACTTCATCTGGTAGATTGTTCCATTGTGTGACAACTCTCTGAGAGAACACACCTTGTCTCAGCTTTGAACGAACCCGATTCTTCTGAATTTTCAATTTGTGTCCACGTGTTCTCTCTGATCTAGACAGTATAAAGAATTGGTCTGCACAGAAGTCGTCAATACCATCATCATTGTTAATATTTTTTTGTTATTCCTTTTTTTTTATTTCTTCGTCTAATCATTATTATCATTTGAGTAGTAATAGATGTATGTAGAATGTAGGAGAAATACTTGATCAACATAATTCCATTTGAAATTCCACGCATTACTAGTAAACGACTGAAAAACGACAATCCAGACTACTATATCAAAAACAACAAGTGAAATTCGGACGTGTTCTTTCACATAGTTAAATGTGCATGTATTATAATCGATTACAAAAGGGTCTGAAGATTGAAACTGAATGCAGTATAATTTTCACTCTATCCTACGTCAAATAATATTTATCTTTAAATTATCTTCCAAAAAAGGAAAAAAATGTTTAAAAATAAATTTGGAGTATTAAAATAATGATAAAAAAATTATCTAAAGAATTTAAATGTAATAAATAAATTATACACAGTAGTAAATTAAGCTTTCATTTTATATATATATTATTTTCCACTCTCATAACATTAAATCAAATGATTTTTCAAGAAGAATTCAAGAAATTTTGGGGAGGTCCGACGGGTGTCGACTACACTTCTAGGCCTCATTTTAAACAATGGCGTGGCATCCTGGGACGGTAACCTGAAAAAGTTCTTTAGTGTTTATATTGTTTTAATTTCTCTTTCATCTGTACTGTTATCTTCATTTCTTTCTTTATTTCTTTGTTTCATTTTCTTTTTTCTATCTTCACCTTTTACATTTTTTTTATTCCTTCTTTTTCTCTGTATTTCGTTCTTTCTGTCTTTCACTCGTTTTTCTGTTTTCATTTTTCGGTTCTTATTATTCCCTTCATTTTATCCTTTAAATCTCCTTTTTCCCTTTTTAGTTTTTTTTTTAAAGTTTCGTTCTTTCCTTTTCTTTTTTAAATTTTTATTTATTTTTTATTCTTTTTTTTAATTCTTTTTTCTTTCTTTTGATTTTCATTAGTCTTTCTGCTATGTTCCTTTCATTTTTTTTTATTTCTGCTTCATTCTGACCAAATTCTTTCTTTATTCATTTCGGAACCAAAAGCCGATGCAGAATCGGCTTTTGGTAAGCGTTTACACGTTTACATATCGCGGTTCAGAACCACGAGCCTGCATGTAATGGATGAAAAACATAATAAAATTTGGGAATATTTTTTTACTAATCAATACTATAAAAAATTCCAAAACATATGAATTTTGTTGACTCACAATACGTTGCTGCAATTTCATTCAAAAATTTAACAACAAACTATGGCGGCGATTCGCATGTAGGAGGAAGTTTTAATTTTCCGTGTGAATAATTTACTTGGCTTTTTTTTTAAATGTATTTACCATTGCCAAAATTGTTTACAGATCTTCTGGAAATTGTTGGTAGAAACGAAAAATTTCCAGCAGAAATATGACCCTCACAATGCTTGGGAATGAGAATTATTTAACAAATTAATACGAGATATTGGAAAGTGTACATTTGACAAAAAATAGTTGATAGAAAATATATAGAGATTAAACCATATCGTGAAAATTTATGGACGTTTGAGATCAGGAACCAGTGTTTCAACAGCTCCAAACATATTTCCTGGAATTTTTAAGTTTGATTTGGAGCAAAAATCGGGCGATAATACAGCGAACCTAAACTTGCTCCAGGTGGCCAGCATTTTTAAAACAATATCACACCAATAATGCGTAAATTACTTCCATTTATTTGAGGGATCGAACCCCGGACTTTCATGTACAGCCAGGACATTTAGACCACTCGACCATCGCATTACTTATAAGTATAATCGATCTACTTTATGCAGGGCAAGTTTAGACAGAATATTAATGCTTTTTTTGCCATCTTATCTATAGCATATAATAAGATAATTGCTATATATTTTTTTTCTTATTTATTTAATATTATGGAAAACCTTTTTAGTACTATAATGGTGGATATTTCCTAAAACTAAATTAATACTATTTAGAAATTAAACATTTATTTGATTTTCTTTGATTCCTCTAGTAATGTCGCAATAGTACTTTTAATAAAATAAATTTTTGCAGCGGTCAAACTTTGATATTGGCAAACCGCTAGTATGACCAGCCTATTATCTAGGGGGAGGATACAGTTATTGTCTATGCTGAATAAGCTGACCGCAAGCGATACGTCTGATCTGGCTAAGACTACGCATTGTGACTGCGTTCAAATGGGCTTAATGATTTATATATAATTTCACAAGTCCGTGAGTTTTTACACTTTCTATGCGGGGGGGGGGGGGGTGGGTGGGGGAGGTTAAAGTCTTGCTTTCATTGAAACCATCTTAAACCAACCTTTCTTCTTTAAAATATTGATATGAAAATATCAACATGGTTTTTATTTTCGTTTTTACAGTGATTCACAATTTCCAAACATGCAATTTAATACAGAAATGTTTTTCTTTAATCACCGTGATACTACACTACGTGTATATCACAGTTTTAACCCTAAAAAGACTGGGTGGGGCTGAATCAGCCCCCCAGTCTTTTTAGGGTCTTTATTTAGACCATAAATAAGATGGAATATAAATAAGACAACATTTTTCGTGATAAATCCGCCGCGCGAAATTTTGACCGCATCGTTCACTGACTTTTTACATTCAAGTCTCGCGCAACTTTTGAGACCAAATTTGTGACCCCGGGTAGGCGGTTCCGAAATTACGTAACATTTCGTAAGTGCATGCAGACCCAACGTGAATTTGTGTACAAATCCAATGCAAATAGAGTTTTTAGCCAAAATTCATAAATGTATCACTATTTTTCCTTTTACTGATTGAAATCAATTAATTCCATCTTATTTATGGTCTAAATAAAGTCCCCAACAATTTCTATTGAAAAAACAATAAAAAACAAAAAGTCGGAAAAAAATTCATAAGAAATTTAGAAAACAATGAAATACATGAGAAAATAAATCTGATTTTGATTTGCTTTTAAGTACATTTGATCAGATTCATATAAAGTGTCTGTGTACCTAAAATTAGCATTTTAGGGGCATTATTTAGTTAATTAAAGCAAAATTTCGATTTTACTCATAAATTAGTATAATTAATGAGCAATGAGATATTTCGCAGAATTTGATCATGTAGTTTGGGGAGGCTGGGGATCGAACCCCGGACTTTCCTTATATAGCAAGTAGTCTTAACCACTCGGCCATCGCATCACAAGTATAATCGATCCAGTTTGATTCGCGCAAGCTTAGACGGAATATTATATTAATGCTATTTTCATAACGCCATCATATTAATTGCAAATTATTTTTTAAATGTTATTTTGAGGATTTGGTTTATGTGTAATATTAATTACAAAAAATATTTAAGCACTATTTTAGTCAAACTTTGTCATCTGTTATTAACTGGTAAAATTTTAAATTCTAAAATTTATAAAGTTTGTTGATTGGGCAATATTGTTAAATCTTGATTTATCTAAGAAAACTTAAATTTTGGCGGCGATAATCCTGATTTGGTTTAGTCGCTGGAATCATTAGTATGTAATCGAAGAGAGTTAATTGCATCACCGAGATAGACTTTCAAGGTCGGATATCTAACGTAGTACGACCTTGCCGAGGGTGTGTTGATGAAGAGTGAGTTAAGTAATTGACCCTTTCTTGTTCAAGATGAAGTGTTAGCACACCTAGCCACCAACAATGCCTAAATTTTTTTCCATTTATTCGAACGCAGGATAAATAGAGCAGAGGTGTCGAGACCGGGGATCGAACCCCGGACTTTCCATGTATAACAAGGGGCCTTAGACCGCCGGCCGCGAAATCCCACCGCAGGTCAGGAAGTCAATATGAATATTCATGAGTTGCGTCTTCGGAATAAGAGCATGCATGCGCGTGGACTTGATCTTTACAAAATTGTGGTCGTTCGCGTTGCCATGAATGAATAAGCACCTTCAAATCTAGATCCAATTCTTAAACAATTATCAAATTACCATTGATGACAGGGAAAAAAATGCTCGTCTAGGCTATGGCTTGAACTTTATCTCAAATCTGGACCTGTCTTAATGCCTGTGGCTGACTAATGCCATGATTAACTAGGATTCGTTTATTCCGAACTTTACGTTTACATAAGTTAGACCAATGAGATTGGTCGCCTTGGTTTAATTCCCGATTTCGAGCACGTGAAATTAAAACCTTAATAATTGATGAAGAAAGTGCAGATCGATCTGTTATATTTTTTTATCAAAACGGGAACAAGATCGAGAGTTTTCTCCATGATTACAAAATTATGCAGAGCCGCACGTTAAACGTAGATGCTCGCATTCTGGGGTCGGGTTTCACTTATACCATGGTCTAGCTCTGTGCTAAAATTACGGGAAGCCAAAGTTTTTATTAAATTTTTATGTTTCTTAAAATTTACTGTCCTCTTTCTTGATTTTTCGATGGTGAAAACAATCATCTATTTATGCTTCCTAGACAATATGATCTCTCTATTGTTAGTGATTTATGTAACATTTGGCTATCCATACTTCACGCAACATCTTTAAAACTGAGTTTAAGTTAAACTCGATTTCAGAATACGGGCCAGACAGTTTATTATACGTGGATGTTCTGCTCACTGACGTTAATTTGTGTCTGACGTTAGAACACATTCCATTTATCTAAACCTTGCTAAACCTAGCCTAGCATCTGTCTTGTCATCAATGGCAGTTTGATAAGTGTTGAAGATTTGGATCTAGATACAGATCGAAACCTATAAGACCAACGTAACTAATGTAAGGGTACCGGTAATTTGAGGGTGTTGATTCACGTAACGCTAATAAGGACCACCGAAAATTAATTGTGTGCGAGTCAACGCGCATGCTTACTCTTATTCAGAAGACGCAAGTCATGAATATATATATGACTTCCGGATCTCTGGTGGGGAAAAATAATTTTGCCACCCGCCTACGCCTGCATCACAAGTGTAATCGATCTAGTTTAAAGCCTGTAGCTTAGAATGAACATTTATGTTAGTTTGTTAACACCATCTCATTTTATGGCTAATTATTATGGCTACTTATTTTCTTGCAATATTTTTTGCTTTATTAAAAAACATAATTGATGAACAACAATCATAATAGAATATTTTTAGTTCCATTTTGGTGAAATTTAATTATTAACGAGTAATGTTTAGGGTTTAAAAAAATTTATTTGTATTATGTTCCCATAAGTTTGATATCATATACATTTTATAATATTTCGAAAAAAAATTTTGGCAGCGATCAACTTTGATTTTGGTTAATCGCCAGTTTCACAGGAATTTAAAAGGTAAGAGATAGGTGCACCATTTTAAACCAACCTTTTCCTTTACAATATTGAAATGGAAATATCAACAGGGCTTTTATTTTCTTTTTAAGTTATTCACAATATCCAAACAGGCAATTCAATACAAAAATGTTATTTTTAAATCACCACGACACGACACCAGGTGTATATCACACTTTTGAACATTATCTGCTTTTCAAACCTGCACACAAATAATGCGTGAGTTATTTCCATTTATTCGAGTGTAGGATAAAAAGAGCATATAGGTGTCATGGCCGGGGATCGAACCCCGGACTTTCATGTTTAGCCAGGAACCGTAGATCTCTCGGCCACCGCATCACAAGTGTAATCAATCTGGTTTAGGAGCGCAAGTTTAGACTGAATATTAATGCTATTTTCATAACGATATCTTATCTATGGCATATTTTAAATTTTTTTTTTTAATTCATGTATGATAATAAAAACCCTTTTTGTACTATTATGGTGAATATTTTACTATTAACTAGTACTATAAGATATTAAAATTATTATAGCTTTTTTTAACTAGAAAAGGGTCTCAATAACTTGGAAAAAATGGCTGCGATCAAAGCTCGAATTAGGTTAATCGCTAGTATCACTTACCAATAGTCTAGGCGGAGGCTGCAGTTATTGTCAATGCTGAAAAGGCTGAACGCAAGCAGACTAGACCTATGAAACCAAGGCTACTGAGCTAATTGGTCTCTGGATTGGTCTAACCTTATTCAAAGTAAAGTTCGGAATTAACAAGTTCGAGGTTAACCATGCTTGGCATTATAGCATTAGACAGGTCCAGATTTGAGATAAAATTAATGCAAAAGCCTAAGTTAGCCCTAGCCTAGCATTTGCCTTGTCATTAATGGAATTGAATCTAGATAAAGATCTAAACCTATAAAGCAGAGGTTCTCAAACTACGTCTCGCGGGCCGGATCCGGCCCATCGAGCTTCCAATTCGGTCCGCGAGATTGGGTTTCCTTAATCACATTTAAGTCACAGTATTTTTAGGGTTAAACATAGCTCAATATGATTAAAATTATGTTTCCATGTAGACCTAACCTTAATTAAAAGTAATGGCAGTCAAATGAATTTGACGTTTAAACAAAGTTTAGTGGAGTCTTTTCTGTCTGTTCGATCTACTTTCTTGTTAGATGACCAGCGCAGTTCTCACCATGTTTGGATCTACATACAGGTGCGAAAGTGCATTTTCCACAATGAACATTGTAAATAACTAACTCATACCGAAGTACATCGACGGGCCGCGGAACGGTTTTCAAATTGGGGTTGGGGATGGGGGACTGGCCATGCAAAAAATCACAATCATATGGTCATTTTTACGTTTAAATTGTACATGGTTTTGGAAAAAAGTGGGGGTGGGCTGAAGCCCCCTCCCCCACCCCGAGACCCCTGCTTGACTAGTGAACCGTTTGCACCAGTGCCTTCGTCTGACAATTACACCTTTTGTGCCAAGGTTCAAGCAATATATGCTGACAGACTGTCACTTTTCCCAAATTGAAAGTGAATAGGAGACTGACATCCTTGTTAGAGAATACAACAGACATGCTCTATTATTCATTCTACTTTAAATACAAAAAAAATATTGATACTTCAAGACATTATCTGTATCCATACTACCAGGTATGTATAGGTACGATCTAGATTCCTTTTAACAAAGTACTTTGGTTTTGTTATCATTAATATTGACTCTCGCTGTATTTTGAAATCTTTGTTAATTTTGTCTGCGTTCCATATGAAACTGTTATAAATTAGTTGGATTAAATGCTCCCAAAATAAGGGCCAGAATACACAAGAGAGCATCTAGGAACCCGACCGCAAGGGTCTTTGCGCTTCGCGCACATTTTTTTTCTAAGTATCCACTTCACCCTGGCCCTTTCAGGTTTACTTAGAGTCTCATCTGGGGAGCGTTTTATGAAATGACTTGTTGGACGTTTTATCCGACAAGTCCCATTTCATCCGGCAGTTACCATAGGAACAGTGCCTTTCAGTCAATCAAAATCATGGAAAGATGTCAGATCTGACGACTTGGATGAAAATATTGATGAAACGCTCCCCTGGCCCTTCAAAGAAAAGTTTGAGAACCCCTGCTATAAGGCCTACGTAACTCATGTAAGAGTACCAGTAATGTTAGGGTGTTGAATCTCGTGAACGCTAACGACCACGCGCATGCGTACTCTTATTCCGAAGTCGCAAGTCATGAATATTTATATATATGGCTTCCGGATCTTCGGTGGGAAAAATAATTTGGCCACCCGGTTACGGCGTCACAAGTGCAATCGATCTAGTTTAAACTAGTAGCTTAGACAGAATAATTATGCTAGTTGTATAACGCCTTCTTATTTTATGGCATCATATCTTCTTGCAAGATTTTTTCTTAATAAAAAACCTTATAAATGGATAATAATCATAGCAAAATATCTTTCTGGTACCATTTTGGTGAGATTTGAATATTAACTAGTAATTTTTAGGGTTTTCATGAAAATTATTAATTTTGTTCCAATTGTATTAGTGACAAAATATATATCAAAAGTAATTTTGGCGGCGGTCAACTGTGATTATGGTTAATCGCTAGAATGTAAAAGGGTGAGAGATGCATATCCAGCATAGAACGATTTCACCAGAGATTATAGATGAAAAGTAAGAAGAGACTTTTGTTCAAGATGTAGATTCCATATTTGTTTAAATCATAGGGTTATCAAAATTATCGCAAAATCTTTCCGGATTGGTGAAAATGAGGAGAAAAGAAAACGTATTTTGATTGGGTTTTGTTTTCAAGGAAAACTTAACGCAAATTTTCTTTCTATACAGTATTGATAAGAAAATATCAACAGGGTTTTCATTTTCCTTTTTACAGTGATTGACGATTTTCAAACAGGCAATTTAATACAGAAATCTTATTTTTTAATCATCATGACACGACACCAGGTGTATATCACATTTTAAAGCAATATGTGATTTTTTAACAAGTGCACACCAATAATGCGTAAGTTATTTCCATTTATTTGAATGTAGGATAAAAAAAAAAAGTATATACATAGGTGCCGTGGCCGGGGATCGAACCCCGGACTTCCGCATACATTCGTAATTCCGAAGCTCCGTTATTCCGAAGGTTCGGATATTCCGAATGTTCGTTATTCCGAAGGTTCGTATTACCGAAGGTTTGTTTGTCCGAAAGCGAAATGAGATTCGTAATTCCGAAGGTTCGTTAGTCCGAAAACGTAATGATTAACAAACCTTATTTCGTTTTCGCACTAAAGAACCTTCGTAACAACGAACCCTATTTCGTTTCGGATTATCGAACCTTCGGAATAACGAAGCTTCGGAAAACGCCATTAGTTCGAATATTAATGCTATTTTCATAACGCTATCTTATCTCTATAGCATATTATGAGTTTATCTTTTTTCAAATTTACGCATGATAATATAACATTTTTTAGGTTCATTATCAAAATGGTGATTTTTTTATTACTAACTAATATTATTAAGATATTAAAAATTATTATAATATTTTTTAACACTCTAAGCAGTGTCAAAATTTTTATCAAAATAAGAAAAAAATTGCTGCTAAATCTTCAATGTGGTTAATCGCTAGTATTACAAGCTTATAATTAGGCGGGGATGCTATATTGTCTATGCTGAATTTGCTGAACGCAAGCGATACGTCTGATCTGGCAAAGACTACACATTGTGGCTGCGTTCAAATGGGCTTAATAACTTTCATATAATTTCACAAGTCCACGAGTTTTTACACTTTCGATGGGGGAAGGGGGGGGGGAGTTGGGGTGAAGTCTTACATTCATTGATAACTTATCAATTTTAGTTAACTATGGCATCAGTCAGCCACATGCGTTAGACAGGGCATAATAATTTACATATAATTTCACAAGTCCATGAGTTTTTACACTTTCGATGGGGGGGGGGGAAATCTTACATTTATTGAATTCATTTTAAACGAACCTTATTGTTTGTAGTTTGGAAACGAAAATTTCAATACGGTTTTTCTTTTCCTTTTTACAGTGATTCACAATCCAAACAGGAAATTTAATACAGAAACGTTATTTTTCAATCACCCTGGTCCGACACTACGTGCATATCATATTTCTGAACAATATTTCCTTTTCTTAACAATTGCACACCTAGTTACCAACAATGGATAAATTATTTCCTTTTATTTGAGCGAAGGATTGAAAAAAAGGTTATCGGTGTAGCTCGGCGCCTTAAACCACTCGACCCGGCTTTTTTTTTACAAATATGTGCACACATAGTTACCAATAATGCACATGGCATTTCCATTTATTTGAAAAAAAAGATAAAAGAGCATTGTAGATTAAATGCCTTGCTCAAGGGCACAGGTGCCGCGGCCGGGTATCGAACCCAGGACTTTCCATGTATAGCCAGGCGCCTTAGACCACTCGGCCACGGCACCTCCTCGGCCACGGTATCGAAAGTGTAATCGATCTAGTTTAATCGGCGCAAGCTTACGTAAATGTTATTTTCATCAGGCCATCTTATTTAAAGAGAAATTCCAGTAGTTGCAGTTAACACTGATTTCATGAGAAAGTCTGTAAAACAAGGCTTAATTGCCAGTATATCATCGAGGATCTAGATCTGGTACAGTTACATTAACTGGACTTTGTGAAATCTTGAAATCTACGCTGAAAAATGTTCACTCCGAAAATCCCCAACACAGATAAGCGCACGTGGGACAATGTATAATTATTGCTTAGGGCGTCGGGCCCGACGCCCTACCCGAATCCCGTGCTTATTTGCTGATTTCTCAGCAATTACACAATTTCTTCCAGAATCCTTTGGCACATGCGTTTTATTTATACAAACAGACACTTTAGTGGTCATTTCATTGGATTCTGTACGAACTCATTTTGATATCGTTACAAAAACTAGCATTTACCTTTAAGGCATATTTTTTTTTAACTAATTATTTTTGATTTTTTTTATCTATAATAATAAAAATCTTTTAAGCATCATTATAAAGATTTTTATTTACCAGCTAATACTTTGATGAATTTTAAAATAAACATATATTTTTTTTATACACACGTGTGCTTATATAACATTATTCTGAGCATAAAACATTTTTGTCGCGGCGATAAACCAATATTCTGGTTAATCGCTAGTATCACAAGAATGTTAAAGGGTAAGTCATAGGTGCTTATACAACGTAATACAATTTTTGCCGGAGGTCGTTGATGAATAGTGAGAGATTTTATATTTTTCTTATTAAAAATAAAGATTTCATAATTTTTTAATCGTAGGGTTATCAGGGGCTACCACTAAATATTTCTTTTTTAAAGTGTTGTTTGTTACTAGTTAATATCATTAGTGATATAACAATTATATCATCACTAAGCTCTTCAGCATTTCTTTGCCCTCCATAGCTGCCTTGAAGACATTAAAATTTTGTCTCAGAATAACAAACTCTGCCTTAATGAACGAAAATGTGAGATTATACACATATCCTCAAAATTCAGAAACATTACTCCATTCCCTGACTAATCTACTGATAATGTTTCCCTGAAAGGCCGGGGTGACCTCGGTGTAATGATTAACTGCAATCTTGCACTTCAAGATCATCTCAAGCAAATTTGCAGGTCTGCTTCTTCTTATATTGGTTTGAGTGGCGATTAGTCATATTTGACTATTGTCGCCATTTACTCTATTAATAAAAATCTCACTTCTCATATAATAAAATTATTACCAATAATAATGTATACATATGTGAAATATTTTTCATGTGCGTCCATCTAATATGACAAAGGGATAATTATGTTTGCCGTAACTCTAATCAAAATGGCATAGGCCTATAAACAAATTCACCAAAAACAAACCGCTAGCTTCAGCTCAGTTCCAACTAGGTGCACTTGCCCTGTCCTTTCAAGATGCAATCATACCGGTCAGCACGGTACATTGTGCCGATTTTTCGGACGTAAATGCCTAGGTCACCCATGCATAGACGAGGGGGCGCTAGTGTACCTGTAATTACAGAAGGGTTAAACATTAAAATATTAATTTGTTTCTCTTTTTTATAACAACAACAACAAGGCGAAAACACTTGTGGGCTGCGTCATAAAATGGTATCTTTAAAATTGGAAGGATAAGGAAATTAATTGACCGACCCACAACTGCTAAACTAACACACGCATTTGTTTCCTGTCACCTATATAGATTACCGTATTCAATATTTTCCAACCTCCCTCATACATACCTTGTTCCACTTCAACGGCTTCAAAACTCTGCCGCTAGAGTAGTCTCTCTAAGAAATCCGAGCACATATTACTAAAATTCTGCGTTCCCTTCATTGCCCCCCCCCCATACATCATCGTATCTCTTTCAAAGTTCTCCTTCTCACCTACCAAATTCTCAGTGGCCAAGCCCCAAAGTATCGCACAGAACTCATTTCTTTATACGCTCTAGTACCTCATCAAGACCTCTCCATTCAGTAGCGGTCCGTGACCCGAAGAAGATAAAGCATTGAAGGGACACTGCATTGTTCGTGAACACTGTTGTGCCCCTCCAATGCTTTGTCTCCCCCTGATCACGGTTCGCTACTGTCTCCATTCATCATCTACAATGCAGTTCAGATAAAGGGATGGTCCGGGCTGAAAGTAATTATAGCTTAATAAACAGAGTAGAATTCACTAAGCAAAATGCCGAAAATTTCATCAAATTTCGCCAAGGGCCAAATAAAAAAAGTTATTGAATTTTAAAGTTTAGCAATATTTTGTGAAAGCGGTCGTCATGAATATTCATTAGGTGGGCTGATGATGTAAACCCCAAAAAAAAAAAAACAGGGTTTGCCTGCTTACTGCAATGCCAAGAGCTGCCGTGTGGAACCAAAGCGGGCGAAGGAAAAGTGGGCTGGGGAAAACGGTACTAAGTTGTGCGATCATTAATGAGAGACCCTTGTTTTTCTCTTGTTCATCTCCCCCCCCCCCCCCCCCGAGGAGGAGGCTTCTTAGTACTCATTCTACCCATTTTTAGTCGGGAGGCGCATGCGCATTGGTAAAGTCATCAATATTCATAAGCTCAGCGATTTCCGGGGCTATGAGGCATGTACAATGTGAAAAGCGATAACAATCCTCAGTAACTGAATAACTTCTTTCCCCGCCTCAGATCACTCGTTAACGCAGCACTGCCATCACTCGTTTTTTTTTTGGTCAGGAGGCGCATGCGCATTGGTAAAGTTATCAATATTCCCGAGCTCAACGATTTCTTGTGATCGATTCATCTAAATCTTTGCTTAAAACGCACTTTTTTATGGCAATGTGTGTGTGATATCATTATCAAAGAATTAATTATTTGTATTTTATATTTCACTTTTAAGATAAATATTAAAAAAAAACATTTTTATGGTAATTTGGATAGTATGTATAAAATAATTTGCAAAATGACAATAAAATTTTATTTAACTTTAATAATACGAAAATTACATACATCTATATCCATTTCAGAATTTATTTGAGTCATTTTGTAGAGCTTATAATGCTCGTATTTATCTTTGTGTAAAACTGTGAAGTCACAGTTTCTGAAAAGAATGTTACTATCCAAGTCAATAGTCTGGTCAGTTAGCGAAATTATGCGGACACGGTGGACAAAAGCGTGATTTTTTCTCCAGACCTTTGTTTATGTATAAGAATTAAGAATGGGGTATGCTCCAAAAAATCTGGCTGCAGGAACAGTGAAAAAATGGGTGAAAATGTCAGAATTTATGAGTTCAGATTTGTCTGATATATAGACTAGCGCTAGTGCAAAACTCAATAGCAGTGCATTATTTTGCATTGGATTAGTTCTTGAATTCAGACTCTTTTTTGAACAGATCTTCTGTTTGTCCTCGCACCTTAATGCACCAAATATCTGAATGAAGATGCTAACCAAGCAGAAGGGTGACGGTGGAGGGGGTTGAATGTTGGTGTGTATGTACATATTTTGGTCTTGGGGGAAAGGTGTGCAAGACACATTTTTTGCATGTGTTGGAAATTGTGTTGCCATGGTAACAGTGTATTATTGCAAAAAATAAGGTAAAAATCTTGCAGTTAGAACCACTTCATCTGTTTTTAACCGATTCTCATGAAATTTGGCACACACATTGGTCTTGAGGTGAAGATGTCTAAGACACACTTTTGTGTGTCTTTCAGAAATCTTGTTGCCATGGTAACAACATATTATATGGTGAAAATTGGGGAAAAAAACTTACAATTCAAACTGCTTCATCAGTTTTCAATCAACTCTCATGAAATTTGGCACACACATTGGTATTGAAGTAAAGATGTACAAGGCACTTTTTGTGTGTGTTTCAGAAACTGTGTTGTCATGGTAACAAATTATCATATGGCAAATTTAGGTAAACAACTTGCAATTTTAACTACTTCATCAGTTTTGAACCGATTCTCATGAAATTTGGTTCACACATTGGCCTTAGGGTAAAGATGTGCAAGAACCTTTTTTTCTTTTGCATTTGGCAGAGAGTGCATTACCAGGGTAGCCACATATGATAGCTAGAAATGTAGGAAAACTTATTGTGGATCAAACTTCTTCCCCTGTTTTTAGCCAGTGCTCATAAAAATTGGAAGAAATATTCATCTTAGGGTAAAGATTCATATTAAATTCTAAATGTCTTCTCTGCATTAAAATGTGTGGGGGGGGGGCTTCATTAATATTTCTGGGTTTGGGGGGAAGGGGCAGGATTAGTCCTTTAAATCTGACATCAAAGAAGGTTAAAGGCAGTGGCCATTAGAAACATAAAAATGATAAACACTCTTAAAAAACGCATCCCCTTAAGGGCATATAGGCTGGAGGTACACTGGGTGAGTATGAAACCTTCCGCTGAAGCAGAGGAGTTCCAACACTGGCAAGCAAAACAAAATGTGTACCCCTTCTACTTTCAACAGCTGATTTTCCAAACCTTAGTTCAACCTCCCCAAGATGTGCACCCCTTCCCATACCACTTTTAGTTCTACTTCCCCATGCTCAAACCAGTCTACACCTTTGTCCCTCGGGTCAATGCATTTTTAAAGCTAGACATTACTCTTTTTTTGGGGGGTGGGTCTTTAGAAAATGACCTCATAAAAATTACAGTTAAAGGATTATGACTAGGAACTTAACCCCCCCCCCCCGAAAAAAATAGGGGGCTGATATACTTTTTAGTAGAAAATGCCCCCCCCCCCTTCAAAGGTAAGAAGAGTCCTTTGCACTTCAGACCATTCATTTGAAGTTTAATGCATTCTGATTTGATAAAAAAAAAATGTTTACAGTACCCAATTAACCATTGTTTATTTATATTCTCCTACTCAGTCTTTTATTCATATTCATATTCCGTTCCTACTCTTTCTTTTTAACTTTCACATCACTCTTGATTTTGAGCTTCACCATGCCATCTCCTTCTGTTTCCTGTCTCTAAGTATATTTTTTTCTGACATATTTTAAAGTGTACCTTTAATCATGCAACTAATTATTGAAATATAAATATATACAAAAATCTCTGCACTTGTTTTAGAAATTCACTTGCAAATCCATGACTCGGTAACATACCATATCAAAAATATACCTATGTGCACAATAGATTTTAGCCTTATATTTTCTTTCATTTATTTTTTCAGTATATTTCTGTGACAGCCCCTGCTTCATGCTTCAAATAAAACATTGATTAATTGGAGGCTTTAAATATTTGAGGCTTTAAATTAATATGCTGAAGTGTAAAGGATTCCCCCCTTTTTTTTGGGGGGGGGGGTTAAGTTCTTAGTCGTTATAATTTCATTTTAATCTTTATGTGGCAATTTTCTAAAGCCCCCCCCCCCCAAATAAAAAATGTAAGGGGTGTTTTTTAAGAGTGTTTAAGTTCCTCATGGTCATGGCCTTTAACCTTCTATATTTTTATGTTGTCAGTTTTTAAGGACCTTCTCCGCCCCCCCAAAAAAATCCTATAAATATTATTGAAGGTAATTAATACCCTGCGCTATTATATGACAATATAAAGGGGAATCAAACCCAAATAACACTTGTTTTTAGAGGAAAATGAAAAATCAGACAAGTTTATAGGTCAAAGTTTGAACAATATCGGACAAACCATAACGAAGTTGTGAACATATTAAAGTTATAAACATTGGTAATCACTATACCCATGAAGACTTCAAATTGACCGCATATGTAATGTCATAGTGATGTAAGAAGGCAAGGACCACTCTTCCATGTACTGGAATAATTAATTAGCTAAAATTTCTTTTTTTTCAAAAGTTTTACTTCAAATTATATCTTTCTTTCATGAGGACATAAAACATACTACCGGGTTTATATTACGGCCCCAATGGAATAGGGATTTAGGAGAAAACCAAAAATCCTGATAACTACTAGTCTTATGGGAAAGTTGTCCTTGTGGCCTCACCCCTTGTCATAATTTACTTACCCAGTTGCCAATTTGAATTCTACATACTAGTAGCCTTAGGGATCTTAATTTTAAAGCAGCCTTAACTTTATTTTGCTTGTCCGATTTCTTTAAAACTTTCACCATTCTTATTTTTCTCCTTTTACATGCACACAACATTATGACCAAGGCTTGATTCCCTTTTAATACTGAATATGTAGTTCAAATTGCAAGGTTTTTACACACAAAAAGTGCCTTGTACATCTTTGCTTCAATACCAATGTGTGTGCCAAATTTCATGAGAATTGATTAAAAACTGATGAAGCAGTTTGAATTGTAAGTTTTTTTCCCAATTTTCACCATATATGTTATTACCATGGCAACAAGATTTCTGAAAGACACACAAAAGTGTGTCTTAGACATCTTCACCTCAAGACCAATGTGTGTGCCAAATTTCATGAGAATCGGTTAAAAACAGAGGAAGTGGTTCTAGCTGCAAGATTTTTACCTTATTTTTGCAATAATGCACTGTTACCATGGCAACACAATTTCCAACACATGCAAAAAATGTGTCTTGCACACCTTTCCCCCAAGACCAAAACATGTACATACATGTACACACCAACATTCAACCCCCTCCACCGTCACCCTTCGGCTTGGTTAGCATCTTCATTCAGATATTTGGTGCATTGAGGTGCGAGGACAAACAGAAGATCTGTTCAAAAAAGGGTCTGAATTCAAGAACTAATCCAATGCAAAATAATGCACTGCTATTGAGTTTTGCACTAGCGCTAGTCTATATATCAGACAAATCTGAACTCATAAATTCTGACATTTCCACCCATTTTTTCACTGTTCCTGCAGCCAGATTTTTTGGAGCATACCCCATTCTTAATTCTTATACATAAACAAAGGTCTGGAGAAAAAATCATGCTTTTGTCCACCGTGTCCACAAGTAGGGCATTTTTGACGCTAACAGACCAGACTAATTCGTTCATTATCCAACCCTCCATCAGCTAGTCATTTGGTCTACGATCAGTTCGTCCATTATTCAATTGCCAATTCGTCCACGCACCATTTGGTCTAATAACCAGTTGGTCCAATATCCATTTAGTCCAGATACCATTTGGTCTAAATGGATAATTGTGCAAAATGAATTAAATTGAAATGGATATTAGACCAACTGTTAATGAAAAGAAATGATGATGGGACGAAGTGACGATTGGACCAAATGGTTATTGGACCAGATGATTGTTAGACGAAATATTGAAGGACGGAATGGCATTAGGTATGGACAATCCAAATCGATGTTCACGTTCAAGTGCAAGTTTATGTATGTATAAAACAAAATAAAACCTACAAAATAATCAAATAAATATATTTTTTAAAATGCATATGAATGAAAAAGCGCATATCGGTAGATAATAGCATAGACGAATTGGTTTTTAGGACCCCTTTTAAAAGGAAGGCTTATTAGCCTGGAATGTTAAATATGTTTGATAACACTATAATCATGATAATATAGAACATACTAATCTACAAAATTAAAATGTCTGTGTCGAAAAAAAACGTGCAAACGTCATCGCTATAAACAAGCAAGCTACAGAAATGAGGGGTAAGGTGGGGGGGGGGGGGGGGTGCAGGGGGAAGGTTACCCCTCCTTTCCCCACCTCAGACCACTTAATTATTTGATGATTTTTTCTCAAACCTCCGGCCATATTTTTTTTATTATTACCTATACGAAGTCTTTCTCCGTGGCAATCATTATCCATAACTTGCGTACTCTGATTGGCAGCGGTCAATATCGCGCCGTATTTTCTCTCTTCCGGGTTTTCCCATTGACTTTGTGTGAAAATTTAACAGCGGGCAATATTCGCGAAATCCGGTTGGAACCAGTTTGTAAAGTAGCGCAGCGCGGCTCTACACAGCGCAGCGCATAATGCGATGCATTCCATGCACATATACAATTAACTATGTGTATACGCAGTTTGTACCGGTATGTGACGTGAGAAAATGGCTACTTCTCGCTAGTTATGGAACAGACGAATTTGAAAATATAGTGACAAACAAAGACGCTGAAAAAACAAACAAAAAGTCTACAAAACAGGCTGAATCCAATATTGCCCGCGTCTTCGGCTTGGGCAATATTGGATTCACATCGGGCAATATAGGTTTGCGTCTCATTCTATGCCAGTCAATATTTATATAATATTGACTGGCCTTGAGGGGAATACGGCGGGCTCATCAAATATATTGCCAGCAAAAGAATCATATTGGCCCGAGTCTTTAGACGAGGGCAATATGGGTCTTTTAAGGGCAATATATTTGATGTTCCCCGAAAGAAGAGCCAGTCAATATTTTTATTATCATCCAAATCAGATATCTAGAGCAAAAATCATGATAATGGTGATATTTCTTTTAAAAATAGAGTTCTATTGTGTCATGTTAATATCAGGGTCTAGGCTCTGCACTTTACCATTATGACGTACTTGCAAGCGCTCGGATCCAGTGATGTCTTTATTATGACGTATATTGTTGGCGCGCAGCTCCTTATGAAGCGTATCTCTTTATACGCATCCTCAAATGCCCGGATGTGAGACCAGGGAAAATACAAAGGTATATTTTGCGTCGTCTCTGCATGCAAAGTAAATATGCGCATTGAGACCGAGGAAAATACAAATAATATACCTATCCCTTCCCGATATTTATGAATCTAGGGCAATACGGTTTTGTAAATGACCAGCTCAGATGTCTGATACGGGTGATAATATATATTATCACCCGTATCAGACATCTGAGCTGGTCATTTACAAAACCGTATTGCCCTACATTTTCCGAATATCGGGAAGGGTAGGTATATTGTTTGTATTTTCCTCGGTCTCAATGCGCGTATTTACTTTGCATGCAGAGACGATGCAAAATATACCTTTGTATTTTCCCTGGTCTCACATTCGGGCATTTGTGGATGCATATAAAGAGATACGCTTCCAAAGGATCCGTGCACCAACAATATGCGTCATAATAAAGACAACGCTGAATCCGAGCGGTTGCAAGTACGTCATAATGGTAAAGTGCAGAGCCTAGACCGATATTAACATGACACAATAGAACTCTTTTTTAAAAGAAATATCCACATTATCATGATTTTTGCTCTAGATATCTGATTTGGATGATAATAAAAATATTGACTGGCTCTTCTTTCGGGGAACATCAAATATATTGCCCTTAAAAGACCCATATTGCCCTCGTCTAAAGACTCGGTCCAATATGATTCTTTTGCTGGCAATATATTTGATGTTCCCCTCAAGGCCAGTCAATATTATATAAATGATTTTTTCTGCTACTTTTACAATAACTTTTTGTCAGGGTGAACTTTCCCTTTAACTCGGTTCCAAGTCCCTCATCACTCGTTTAATCTTGTGATCGATTCAACACCGCTTCAATAAAAATCACATTTTTAATTCCAAATCCTGGATATACTTTACATCTTGCGCTAATAAAGAGATTATTTTTTTTAATATAATAGAACTTAAAACAAAATTAAACATTTCATCATGGTATTTTTAGCAGTAGGAATTTCCTAATAAGTAGCATACAGTTTTAAGACAATACAACTATTATTATAATAGTAAATATAGGTATAATATAAATTGGAAGACACAAATACCCAAGACGAATAAAAGCGTTAAAACGCAGCTTCGTAATCTTTGAGTGAAATCGTGAAGCCATGGTTTCAAGTGAAACAAATGTGTTACTAGAAAGTTTGATGTTATAGCGTGCAAAGTATTTATCCAGTGTGAACATTTTTCAGAGTAGATTTCAACAAGTTAAGTTTATGTGAATGTACAAGATCTAGATCCTCGATGATATACTGACAATTAAGCCTGGTTTTACAGACTTTCTCATGAAATCAGTGTTTACTGCAACTACTGGCATTTCTCTTTTAAAAAAAAATCATTTTGTATCATGCGAAGTAGCTCATGCCTGCCCCCTCTCTCTGCTTGTTCACTTCTCTAGCTCTTTTCTTCTCTCTTCTTTTCTTTCCCTTCTCCAAGCCCTTTCTTACGGCATTTGTGAACTAACATAGAAATGCTATTTTTTTTATTTGAATATTAATTTGGTGCTATTTCTGCCAGACATTTGCTTGACTGTGAATTCTTCTGATATAGTTTTTGTTGGTGTTCTTAGTTGAGGTTTTCTGTAATGTATCAGCGTTTGGAACTTATTATTTTACTGTATTCATGGTATGTGTATTACACAGGCCGCTGAACCGGGGGGGGGGGCTTCAGCCGCCCCCCTCCCACTTTTTTCCAAAACCGTGTTGAAAAACGTAATAATGACCATATGATTGTGATTTTTAGCATGGTCAGCCCCCCCCCCCACACTTTTGGCTCAGCTCCCCCTCACTTTGAAAACCGTTCCGCGGCCCCTACATGTACTGAGTGTATTTAAATGTTTTATATATGTTGATATTTTGATATAATTACCGAAAGAAAAACAATATACATCTAAAACAGGGGAGGTTGTGAAGCTACCTCCTCTAGGAAAATGAAAACTTGAGTTCCATTTTTAATCGACATTTTTATTGAAAATGTATTATCAATTGAAAAAAATACATAGATTATCATTTCCAAAGAGAAAGTAGACGATTTGCATATTTTTAACGAGTTTCGATTTTGTGCACAACAGAATAAGGTTAAATTCACATTACTGGCAAAGATGATGTAATAAACTTAAGGTAAAAGAAAGTAGTTGCAGCAAAGAATTATTTCATGAAAAAGTGTTTAAAAACAAGTTCGAATGGTTGTCTGGTTGTCATATATTATCATAGATCTAGTTCTGATATATTGAAATAAATTTGTCTTTGTTGAAATCATGAATCTTAGCTGAAAACCGATAATTCTGATGATCACTAACACTAATTAAAAGGCATACATGGGACAGTGTATTAATATTACTAGTATTCGGAAAAATACCCGACATTTTATGGAATTCCGTGCTTATTTTGCTAATTTCTCAGTAATAACACTGTCTCTCCAAAGCCATTTGGCACACATTTTTTTAGTCATACACACAAACTCTTGGTGGTTATCTTTATTGGATTCTGTTTGAACTTATTTTGAGATCGTTACCCATTATCTTTAAAGATGACCCCCCCAAAAAAAAAACATATGTGATTGTAGGTGGGTGGGGGTGAAGGGGGGGGTGAAGGGGAATGTCACCTCTCCTTTCCCCAGCTTAAAGAGAAATGCCAGTAGATGCAGTAAACACTGATTTCATGAGAAAGTCTGTAAAACCAGGCTTAATTGTCAGTATATCATCGAGGGTCTAGACCTTGTACAGTTACATAAACTGAACTTTGTTTAGTCTTGAAATCTCCGCTGACAATGTTCACACTGAAGATCACCAACACAGAGAGGCACACGTGGGACAGTGTATTATTATTGCTGGAATAAAGACCCGACGGAAGTGACCGAATCCGCGCTTATTTTTGTTATTTCTCAGCAATTACACAATTTTATCCAGAATCCGTTGGCACACATTTTTTTTTATTCATACAAACAGACACTTGGATGGTCATTATATTAGATTCTGTAAAAAGTCATTTTGAGATCGTTACCAAAACTAGAATTAATCTTTAAGACCACTCGTCACACGGCACCCCATCACTCGTTTAATCTTGTGATCGATTTATCCAAACTCTTGATTAAAAATCACATCTTTATTTCAAATCTAGGATATACTTTGTATAGTGTGGTAATAACAAAATAATTTATTAGTAAAAAATATAATTTTTTAATGTTTAACAATGGTATTTGTGCATTATGAATTTTAGTTAACCAGCATACAGTTCTTAAAATATTATAACTGTTATAATAATACTAAATTTAGGTATTAATAATTTGGAAAACGTTTTACAGTTGCAATTAATCAGGGCTTTCAGAGTACCTGACTAATCTTTGAGTGAACCCGTGAAGCCACGGATTCTGAAATGAAACACGTTTGGTTGCTTTTGTTATAACAGCGAGAATGGTGAAACTTTGGGGAAAATAATTACAGGTTGAGAACATTGTTAAAGGTGAAGTGAACCTCAGTAAAATGTTGATTTGAATTGATAGAGAAAATTCAGACAAGCACAAAAATTTCGACATTTTCTCAGTTTCGCTTATTTATCACACAATACTTATATGCACATTTTAGTCACATACAAATGAGAGAACTGATGTCCTTCACTATCAATTTTCTTTTGTTATTGTCTGAATCATACAATATTTCACTATTTACATATTTGACAATAAAGATCAACTTGACTGAAACATAAAATGTTATTCAATGATAATTCCACATGTTCAGGGTGAAATAAAACTTTGTTTCACAGGACAATGAGGAGCAAATTAGAATATTTCATATTTGATATAATAAAATACACAAAAAAATGTGAGTGATGTCATCCGTTAATCAGCTGTTTGGATATAAGTATTTTCAGCCAGGATCATCCCTTTAATTAGAGGAAACTTTTGATTTCACGCATAAATTAGCATGATTGATTAGAAATGAGTTTTGATTTTACAATCTTTCAGATTATGCCATGCGCAACGCGCCTGCCGATTTTCATACCGATCTCGTGATCAATGACCGTGTTAAAGGGGGGGGATTAGTCTTCTTCGGCGTCGAAATATCCCAGTCTGAATAGGGATAGAAACATGTAATAGCTTCGATTTTTGATGAAATTGTTATTATTTTTTAATTTTACTTTATCTGTCTGATTTGGTAACAAGACTGGTAGCATTTTTTTTTATTTAGAAAATTGTTTCTCGGTTTTATTTACACTCTAAAGATATAATTTAACTATAAAAGGCAAACTATGACATTAATCTCTGAAGCCAGTATTCTGGAGTTCGGTTTAACTTAGACCATGGTCAAGATCTGTGCTAAAAGTATGGAAAGCCAAACATGTCAACAATTTGATGCATCGTAAGCCTTTCACGTTTACTGTGCTTTTACCTAATTTTCCGGTTTATTTTCAATCGGTCTATTACCAACTCGTCTACTATCATTTGGCTTAGGCCAAGTCGTCCACTATTCACGTGGTCTAATTGCCATTTCGTCCACTCACCATTTCGTCTAATAACCAGTTGGTTCAATAGCTATTTAGTCCATATACAATTTGGTCTTATCGTTAATTTGGCGAAAAAAATAAAAATGAAATGGGTATTAGACAAGCTGGTTATGAGACGGAATGGTCATAGACGAACTGGTGATTAGACAAAGTGATGATTGGACCAAATGGATGTTAGACGAAATGTCGATTTTTTAAAAGGTAATATCACTATTATTCTGAAATGCAATTATTTCGCCAAACCAGCCTATGATCGATTCAATCTTTATCATTAAAGGACAGGAATTGTCATAGTCTGCTAGTACCAGCGCACAACTTACGAACAGTCTGCGACTCTATGGTGGAATAAAACGTAGCAGAAGAAGATAATAATATTGTGACATGGAATGTCTGTGTAAAGTTCTAAATCATTGTACAAGTACCTATGCTCAAATTTATGACGATGCCCTCATCCTGATTAGAAAAAAGAAGAGAATTTAAAATCTAGTCGTAATGACGTCTTCGCAATCGTAAGACTGTCTACAATTTTAATCTAATTTGACCTTTACTCCGAAATAATGGTTTGCAAAAAAATAACCATTATTGTTATATATATGGGTGCGTCGTGGTCTAGTGGTTCTGACCCTCGACTTTGAAACAGAGGGTCGTGGGTTCGAATCGTAGCCATGGCGTATTTTCCTTCAGCAAGAAATGTATCCACACTGTGCTGCACTCAACCCAGGTGAGGTGAATGGGTACCAGGCAGGAGTAATTCATTGCATGCACTGAGCGCCAGTGATGTTAGCTCATGGGGCAGCTGCTCGTTCATGACGCCCAGATCCAAAAATGAGATTTGTAATAATTTCTTAATCTTAAATGGATTTTACTCGAACCTTTACCAATATTTGTTTTTTGTCTCTGCTCTTTTTACAACAAACTTTAAATCAGAACTTCCCCTTTTACAAGCCTCACTGGGTAAGTGAAAGTCCGGGGTTCCCCGCGTACGGCACTAAATGTCCGTGGGCAAGTCATTAAATTCCCAATCCTCGTTTGTCCTTCATTTAAATAAATGAAAAATGCTATACGCATTCTTACTAACTATGAGTGGGGAAAAATCGGAAAAAGCAGTTATTAATGTGATCGATTATGATGACATTATATTTGTTTGGCCGATTTTTTGTGATCAAAATTATTTCGCATTTCTTATTCATAACTTATACATGACATAGTTTTGCCAAGGAAAGTAAGATCATATTCAAACCAATGAGTTAAAAACTAAATTGAGTATACAATGCATTTATTATACGAAATATTTATATTTTATTATGAAGTTAGTTGATTAGAATCGTCAAATATATCCCTTGATTTGTTAACTATTTTAAAATATTTATATCAGTTTTGATAATTAAAGGCCGCTTTGTCTAAATACAACAATTTTTAAAATACTTTACAATGTATATTTGTAAAGATCTTGAAGTCGAGATCTTAAAATCTGCTGAAAAATATCAGTTCATTTTGCCCGTAGCTTTCTTTCAGTCGGTAAGTTAGGACATTTAATTCACAACGGAGGATTTCAAGTATGGTGTTCGGTGTTGGTATTCAAAGTGTGAAAAGCCTGCTGAACCGAGCTCCAGAGGACCGACACCGAGTTTTTTTGTTTTTTTAACAAGTGCACACCAAGTTACCAGTAATGCTTATAACATTTTTCATTCATTGAAAAGCAGGATAAAAGAGCATTGTAGATTAAACTCGGCCTAAGTTTTTTTTTTTTTTAGTTCAGTTCAGTTGTTTTCTTTTCTTTTTTTAACAAGTTCACACGTAGTTACCAATATTGCATATACATGTACCATTTCCATTTATTTTAAAGTTTAGTAGAGTTCAGAGGAGCGATACCGATCGCTTTATCGATAGCCTATGACGTCATGATAGTATGACATTCTCCAAGAAGACTTTCAGTACACCGCGTGTCTCTTCGTAGATGAGACCAGAGATTCTTTTGACTCCACCTCTTCTTGCTAGACGGCGGATAGCAGGCTTCGTGATACCTTGGATGTTGTCTCGTAGAACCTTGCGATGACGCTTGGCACCACCCTTTCCAAGACCCTTTCCTCCTTTTCCGCGACCAGACATCTTGATGAATGAGAGCTGGTTGTATACGATACTGAAGACTGGATGTTACGCTGAGCGACTAGGGTCCAGGGTTCGATCCCCAGCCGCGGCACCTATGCCCGTGAGCAAAGTATTTAATGTACAATGCTCTTTTATCCTGCTTTCAGATGGATGGAAGTGCTATATGCATTATTGGTTACTTCGTGTGCACTTAAAAAAAAAAAATAGTGGAGCTGCCGTGGCCGAGTGGTCTAAGGCGCCTGACTATACATGGAAAGTCCGGGGTTCGATCCCCGGCAGCGGCACCTATGCCCGTGAGCAAGGCAGTTAATCTACAATGCTCTTTTATCCTGCTTTCAAATAAATGGAAATGCTATATGCATTATTGGTAACTAGGTGTGCACTTGTTTAAAAAAAAAGTCACGTCTCTGCGTTGCAGCTGATCATCTCAATTTTACGCAAGAAATTCTCGACGACGAAAGTGAAATCAGGAAGAAATTGCAGTAAAATCTTATCGTACAGAATGTAAAGGTTAAAATCACTGCCCGGGGGGGGGGGGGCACTTACATTGACGAGTGGATACCATGCGCGACCAAAAAAACACGTAAAAAGGATGTCCTTTTCACGATAGGCCACGTTACGTACGTAACGTGATAAGGGTGTCAAAAACAC
Organism: Lytechinus variegatus; assembly: GCF_018143015.1. Taxonomy (NCBI): domain Eukaryota; kingdom Metazoa; phylum Echinodermata; class Echinoidea; order Temnopleuroida; family Toxopneustidae; genus Lytechinus; species Lytechinus variegatus. Next base: position 14,969,895 of record NC_054745.1, on the reverse strand, counting down.
AAAAATAAGAAAAAAGGGTATCTATTTCGCTATGAAAATTACGTGTTTAGGGTCGAATTTGCGGGGATGATAAAACAAAATTAAAATGTTTTATAAAGGATGTCCTTTTTGCCCCAACACTACGTGTTTAGAGTCCTATTTGAGCGAGGTGTAGAAGGTGGGTCGCACTAAACCAAAGTGAGGTAAAGCCGATCGACGACCGAAGGACCCGTAACAATAAAACATTCCTGTACTTGTTTAGGGGTTCATTTCAGGGAATATTTGCCAAGAGTATCGTTTTGTTTCCAATACTTGTTAAGGGTAGGGTTTCACACGCCAATACTTGTTAAGGGGTGCATTTTCAGAATAATAATAATAATAATATAGGATATTTATATTGCGCACATGGAATATGGAAATTACGTGTTTAGGGTGCTTTTCGAGACCCCATGGTCGCGCATGGTATCCACTCGTGAATGGAAGTGGCCCCCCGGGAATCACTGCAATAATCAGAAAGCATAACTATTATTTTTTATCAAAAAGTATAAAACTTTATTGATTTGCACTCATCTTAACTATATACGGGGATGTTTCAGCGTGTTTGCCGCCTGCAGTTCATCAACACCAACACCGAACTTGAAAATCACGATTGCCCTAAACCCTTCGGGGTTGGTGTTGGTGAATGGGGAAATTGCACGTAGATCGTCAACACTACCTGTAATGCTCGGTTCAGCAGACTACATTTAACACCAGAGCTCAACACAAACTGCCGGAAATACGTCATATATTCCGAGGTCAATCCCAACACCAGATTTCAACACCGTACTTCAAATGACCCAATCCCCCTAAAAAAGAAGAAGGAAGAAGAAGAGTGAGAGGAGGAAGATTAACAAGAAGACGAAGAACAAGAAGAAGGAGAAGGAAGAAGAAGAAGATAAGCAGAAGAAGAAGAAGAAGAAGGAGGAGGAAAAGAAGAAGATAAGCAGAAGAAGAAGAAGGAGAAGAAAAAGAAGACGAAGGAGAAGAAGAAGGAGGAGAAGAAGAAGGACAAGAAGAAGAAAGAAGGAGAAGAAGAAGGAGGAGGAGAAGAAGAAGAAGAAGGAGAAGGAGAAGAAGAAAAAGAAGAAGAAGAAGGAAGAAGAAGGAGATAAGCAGCAGCAGAAGAAGAAGATAAGCAGAAGAAGGAGAAGAAAAAGAAGACGAAGGAGAAGAAGAAGAAGAAGGAGAAGGAGAAAAAGAAGAGGAAGAAGATTAGCAGAAGAAGTGCAAAAGAAGAAGCTGGGGTATTGAGTGAGAAAGTTAAAGGGGAAAGGCGTCTAAATATGTGTAAGATTTTAGACAAGCTAAACTCCTTGTTTAAACGAGTTGCATAATTATGATATCCGTGTCACTGTACTCATGAGTGAACATGATAATGACTTTGTGTAAATACATACATTTCACATTTTAAATTTCAAATATTGTTTTAGAAAAGAAACCCTTAGTCCGTACCATATGAGATTTTGCTGCAGTATTAATTCGATATTGTCGTATTATTTCGCTATAGGGACAACTCTATCTTCTGCTAAACTCCGAATCTGTATGTTTATCGTAGGAATTAAGTTGTAACTCAGTAACACCTGTTAAAGTCAAACAAATTAATTATTATTCAATCCCATGTGGCCGATTAAAATGCATGCCAAGACAGATATACCTGAATTACGAAACTGTAAAAGATAAGACTGCGCCGGAGATTAGACTTTGTTAAAGAGATCAAAAGTAGTCAAATTTTGCTGTGCAAACTCTCAACTCAAATATTCGCAGAAAAATAGATACTAAATTAATAATCTTCGTCGCTTGATATAATTAGGTAAGAAAGAAAAAAAAATATTTCGTGGATTGCAATCAATCGCAAACCTTTGTGTAACGGAATTTGATGTCTACATCATGGCCTTGAACAAGGTAATGATAATAAAGTGTGATGGTGGGCCCCAAGTCTGCGCACCTAACAATTTTAGATGATATTTAATATGAATTTCTTCTTATTTCACTTTTTTTTCAGTTGATAATGTTCCTTATATCATTAAGAGTAAGTGTACCAAATTTCTCATTAAAAAATGAAAGAAAATATAGGATTTTCTGGAATAAACCTCGGGCAGTAATTTTCAGATTGAAAAAAAATGGTACCCCATGTCTGCGCACTCATTCACTTTGCACACGATTCGGGGATTTTGATGAGAAAGGCTGCATTTTGAGGCCGTCACATGAAATGCCCGAAATTCATTATTTTCCCACCATTTTGAGTCGGATTTTTTTTTAATGAATACCTGTCTATGTATTGCATGTTTAAAGATCGTGCTCGCTGCGTATTTTCTTTTACTAGAATCGCGCAGATACGCATGTGCGCAAACTTGGGGGAACTTGCCATAATGAAAATAAAACTTTATAGCTCGATCGCCACGTTTGATCGCATTTGCGTTACTTGATTTTTCTTTTTTTTTGTTCAAGCTCCAATCTTGATATAAAGTGCTGCACTCGACAGATGCCTGCTGTGAGAAGTAAAAAATCATGTCCCCTCACTGGGGAAGAAAGATTTTTGAAAAAGGGATGCTGGGTTTGGAAAAATGGCAAGCAAACAATAAATAAATGATAATAGAATAATGATGAATTAATAAATAAATTAAAAATAAGTAAACAAATAGATGTATAAATAATCAAATAAATGAATAAATAAATAAATAAATGCATGAATGAATACATAAATAAATGAATAAATTAATTAATTAGATAAATAAACAATTAAATAAAATTAACGTCTCCCAGTGCCATCTGTTTCTCTGGGCCATGGGTGGGGGTATCAACTAAATAACTGAAAAAACCCTACACAAAATAATTTTTACAATTCATTTTTTGATATAAAATGTTTTCTTCTGATCATGCAAGTTTGAGAAAAAAAATTGTGGTCTCTTTAATTAAAATAAAACTCTTATGCAAACAGTATTTCGGTTATTATCTTTTATCAGAGATATCATATAACAGAAGGCATTGGCTCCTGAATGGTACTGTAAATAGGCGTGTTAGGGGATAGCGCTGTCATTCTTACAATAGAGGCTCATTGGCGAGAAAGGTAAGTAGATAAATACCCGGTCTTTGCTCCATTTTTGTCGCGGATGTATATATTTATCATAATACAGCATAATTGATATTGTAGACAATTTCGATTTCTGGTATTATAATAGAAAACATAGTGCCGACACTTCTTGCATGATAATAATGTCAATGTTAAAATATTTGTCAGTTTCCAGGGAGTCTATATTGTCATCTCTACTTTCCCTTTCCCTTAATATGTATTTGCTTCAGTTATTATTACCACTGTTAATATCTTGTATTGTATAATGAGTTTTTATTCTTAAGGTTGCCTTTTTTTCTCTTTCCAGTTTCCGCCTCTTGCTTTCCCTTTTCTTTTGACTTATTGTATTTGTTTCCCTTTTCTCGTCCTTTTGCTCTCCTCTCTCCTCTTTCATTCTTAATCTTTCCCTCCCACTATTCTTCATTGGTGACACCTTGAAGTAATTATGTTATGTCTTTTGCCATTTACTTATGATACATTTCTTTTTCACTGATCTGCATTGTATTTGAATTTGTACACTGTTAGAAAAAATAAAAGAAGTTCCTGCAGCAGAGTCTCGAGAACACCTGTAATCTTACCGAATTGCGTAATCTTACAGGAAATTGGTATTTGATGTATGGAATCTTACAAATTTCCTTGAATAAAACACCCTTTTCCCCTTTTTAAACAGACCTGTTCTGTTAAATTGCAGAAAAATTCTTGTTTTATGAATTTACAGAATGATTATTACGCAGTTCGGTAAGATTACAGGTGTTCTCGAGACTCTGCTGCAGGAACTTCTTTTATTTTTTCTAACAGTGTATCTATGATGTTTACTTTATATTTTGTTATGCTCCTATTTGTACATGTAAACAATCGCACATTTCAGTCTTTGACTGCTTGTGATGGTATTTTTTTAGTTTTATCGCAATAAAACCCAATATATATAAAAATAGGAAATGGTTGGAAGAAATTCTGAAGTGTTTATCAGCAAGAATGCTTGCAAATGATTTAGAACAATATTTGATTAATTCAGGCCTGCTTGAAATTGTATTCTTTTCATTACAACCTGCCCCGATTGCATTTTCGTTTACATGTATAAACTATTTTGAATTGGGTGAATTGAGTTAAATCGGAATTATAAATGTTTGCCAGTGAGATAGTTTTAAAAAATAGGCCTATAGTCTGATTTTTATGACATTTATTTGATTGTATGTCCTAAGCGTGGTAAGCCATTCCACAAGTGAAAGAAGAATTTGTTTCACATGACTATAAAAAATCGTGAGTGATGCAGTCTAATCTCTCATTTTATATCGCCGAGTTGTCCATACAACTGCTTTGTGTGAAGCAAGCTAAACTGTAAAAACATCACAACTTTCTAATTTCACAAATTATCCCAAACAGCAAACGCTCGAGCACCATGAAACTTTTCGCTGCTTGCATGTTATCTGTGGTTGCCACTGCCGTTGCGCTGGCTCCGGTCTACCGAGTGGATGAAGCGAACGATGGGATCAGGGGACGTTTCGTTATAAAGATCAAGGTATTTGAAATGTTCGTTGCCAAATCAGGCAATCTATTCAAGCACATATTAGATTTGAATTTAGATTTCTACGAAATATATACATGAGCATGCCATGGCATTACAAATTCAAATTATATTGCAAATAATAGACATAGTGGAGTAAGATTATAGATTTGAGGAAAGAATCTAAATATACTTAAAATAGATTGCCTGATTTGGCAACGAACATTTCAAATCAGGCAATCTATTTTAATTATATATTTGCCATGGTATTACAAATTCAAATTATATTGCAAATAATAGACATAGTGGAGTAAAAGTTTAGAAAGCAATATAAAAGATCGCCTCGATTAATACTAATATTTAAAAGTGAACCAGATGGGCAAGCGGTTTGAAGGGTGTTTCTTTTGATCAGATAGTCTATGGGCTGAACCTATTTCATCTCTTTTCAGTTTGGTCTAGAGTCGTTATACTTTTTTTCAAAAGAAAATTCGGTTCATTAATGATTCGTCTAATGGCATAAAGCGAAGATACACTAATTAGCGGATATTCTACAAATGGATAAGGTCTGTAACCGGAATTATAATTCAAAAGAGTCTATCAGACAGTTTTGAAAATAATATTAATACTTTCGTTATAAAAAACACGTCCTCCCCGATAAATTTTTATTTGAATGGAAAAAATCTAACGAGCATCACGCTGAATATTAATTTTCATCAAAAGCAGGTGTTGAATAAGAAAGTTATGACATTCTCAAAGTTTTATCCAACGAACGTAGAGGGCAGCAACACACAAGCGTCGTGTGTTGCTGCCCTCTACGTTCGTTGGTTTTATCTGAAAAGCCCATCCTCATTGGTATTCATATCATGGGACTGATGACGTCACCCACTCACTATTTCGTTTGTATTTTATTACAATCAAGAACCTATGTAATATTCTTAATTTTGTTCTTATCGTTATTTTGTTCTTATTCTTATTCCTCCCTGACATGTGATATTCCCATTTTGAAAATCAATCTTACGGTTCAGTCAAGTTGGTCGTTATTGTCAAATCTCTAAAACTTGAAGCATTGCACAATTCCAACATTGATAAAAATAATAATAGTAGTAAACAGTGAGTGTGTTGAGGGAACGCCATTAACTCTCTCATTATCATGCCCCTGATTTGTGCATGTAACTGTTTTGTGGAAAAATAAAGCAAAACTTTAAATTGTCATAATTTTCTTATTTTACAGTTGACTCAGATGATGACGCTAGTTTGATTTTTCTATGTTGATTCGAATCAACGTTTTGTCTGGGGTGTACTTGACCTTATTGCGTGTCTTAAGCAATCGTCATCGGCAGGGGTATAATACTGAGCGTTTCAAATCTCATTTTGATAGCGGGGTTAACTTAATACCACTCTAAATTTCGAAAGTTCAGTATAAATCCAGTTCAGCTGCACTCAGAAAACATACTGTCCACACAACAATTGGTTAAACTTTAACCAATTCTGGGTAGTTTTAAACCAATAATGTGTGCTTTGGGTGAAAACTACACAGATTTGGTTGAAACTACCCAGAGTTGGATATTTTTTTAACCAATAGTTGTGTGGACAGTATGCTGCCCAACAGTTCAAGAGTATGTGAATAATGACCAGCCGAATACGAGATTTATTTTCAATCTTAAGGACGAACTTTCAAAACTCAAAAGATTAAAATTCATATCTTTTAGCTTTATATCTAAATCCATGATGTTTTATTCTATATCTAACAAGTCTAATATTCGGCTGATTACCATTCACAGTCGATCTCGATTTATTTTTAATCCTTTACAATAAAACGCTTAAATTTTTAATCAACAGAGTTTAATTTTCAATTAATTCTCAACAGATTAAGCGTGGGTGTTTTAACTGTTATAACTACGTCCATAACATTATAGTAAACATCGTTCTGTATTTCAAACAGTGTCTTTACTGTGTAAATATTAATCGTGTATTGAAATCTTAGGATGACGTGGATGATGTCGACGCAGTGGTTGATAAGCTGGTCGACCTCCCTTCATTCAAACTGTTCCAAGGAAAGGTCTATCGCCGGTTCTACTACGCAATCAAGGGATTCAGTGCGAGGCTTAGCGACGAACTTGTTGAGATCGTAAGTAACGTTCAAATCGGTATTAGCACTTAGTATAATTCAGATCTCGGGGAATTTAAGTTTAAAACCTTTAAGATTTAAAAATGAATCTTTAGGATTGAAAGTAAATGCAGATCTCGAATGGCCATTGTCCAGTCCACCTGATTTTGTTTCCCCTATACAGTCCACAAGCGGCGTACCCAGGATTTTCCAAAAGGGGTCAAAAATATATATTATATTTTCGTACCAGAAAAAAAATTGACAAGCAAAAAAAAAAGGTCTTCAAGGTCAAAAGAGGGGGCACACGTCTGTTTTCATTGCTTTTTTACATTACAAATTATTCATTTTGCTTCTCAAGGGGGAGGGGGGCGTCCCCTGGATCAATGGGAGCAGTCTGCCCCCCACCCCCTTAGGTACGCTGGTGCAGTCCACCTGTATTGGTCTTAGGGTGTGTTATACGAATTACTTTAAAATGTAAAAATACAATGGGCAGAGAAGTTGTCGTGTTATTTAATAATAATAATAATAATAGCTGGATTTATAAAGCGCTTTTTGCCAGAGGATACAAAGCGCTGCTATTATTACCCCGGCTTTAGCTCGAGCTACCATCACCGGCGCTCAGTGCATGCAAGGAATTACTCCTGCCGGGTACCCATTCACCTCACCTGGGTCGAGTGCAGCAAAGTGTGGATAAATTTCTTGCTAAAGGAAAATACGCCATGGCTACGATTCGAACACACGACCCTCTGTTTCAAAGGCGAGAGTCAGAACCACTAGACCACGACGCACCCACATTTGTAATTGTAATCAATATTAAAGAAAATAAAGAGCTAGTAATCGAAATTAAATTAGAGATATATAAAAAAATCAAAGAATAGGCCTACTTGAACAAGGAATATAGACATTGAGAAACCAAAAGAGCAACAAAGTGAATGCGAATGAGTGAATGAGAAAGCCTGCTGCGTATGAAATATAACATTTCGGCATCGAGATAATTATACGAAGGTAGAATTGATTTAGTTTCATAATATTGTTATAATAATGTGAAAATCTGCACCTGTTGTTTCTTTATCGAAATAGATTACAAGTTGGCCTAAATTGATAAGTTTATTTGTTTAGTGTTAGCTTAACGCGCCGACAGTATGATATAATGCAAGTTAGTTTGAATATTCTTAATTTAGAACAGTATAGGATTTAAAGACTGCATTTGATATATCGTGCAAATAAACCCTTGAATTATTATTCAATCTAGAGAAAAGGGCTTACCCAACATTGGGTAAAATGACAATATGCATGTTGGTTGGGTAAAAAGATGCCCAATATTTTGTCAATTTTACGCAATGTTGCGTTGACATAGCCCAAAATGGGTTTCTAAAATAAAGCCCATAAAACATGCTTTCTACCCAATATCAGGTAAATTTTAATTAGTGTTTTAGAGTGTGTATACTTGTGAAATGAGTTACATAAAGTCAATTAAATCAAATCAAATTAAATCTGAACTATGAAAAATATGATAGGTCATTCCATTATTATACTGAAAGAAGTCTTCTCATGCGGAGGTTCTCCTTTTCATTTTCGACAAATAACCAATAATAGAAGTTAATATCACATCTCTCCCCCTCTCTCCCTCTCTCTCGCTCTCTCTCCCTCTCCACTCCCCTCCCCACCCTACCGGATTATTTTCCCCTCTCCTCTTTGACCCCCCTCACTCCCATTTACAATTCTCTCCATCTTCTATTTCTTTCAATCTATCCCTCCTTCCCCTGCCCCACCCCTCTCTCAACCTCTATTCCTCTTTCTGCCATTATTATGTGGATACAATGAGCGTTTCATTATGGGCAATTCCATAAAATAATCAACCTTTTTTTACGTCCAACCTCCATTTTTCTCGAGAATTACTTCACTTCATAAACTGACCAACAAGCCATGGTCATTTGAGAGCATTACAGACTGTCGAAAGGACAAAAATCAGAGACAGAAAATTTCATGAAGGTTCCACATACAGGGGGTCAGACGTACATAATTATTTTATGGAATTACCCTAAATAGTATAGCTTGGTTTTTTTTTCAATTGCTTTTGTTCATGATTGTTCGTGGATGAAATGTTTGTACCAATCATATTTCAAAGCCTCTCTGTCGCACTCTCACTGATACTCTGATACTATTTGTACTCTTTTATTAAACGATCAGCTGCACCATAATTTTACTTTCATTATTTCAAATAACGAACGTTGAGGGCGTCACACTTTCTTTTGTTTTGAATCTCTGATTTATTTTCCTCTTTCAAATCAATAATTTACAATCGTAATTCATACGAATCAATGTTTTTAACATGTATATCAATATCAATGAGCTTACAAATTTTCAGAATTATAATAAATGAAGTTGTGAAATGTTGTGAAACTGCCCATTTTTTCTTCCATACCAATGTGAAAGCAACGAAAAAAAATCATCATTCGACAAATAAAACAAACTTTGTAAAAAAAAAAGACATTTTCCCTGAACAGAATAGAAATAATCTCTTTTGCACATAATTGTACAAGAAAAAATAGCTAAAATATTATCATAAATGTTAATCAGAGAAAGGTTATTTTGCCTAACATTTTGCAGAGTTACTGTGGGTGTTGCTGCCCTCTACGTTCGTTGGTTCATGATAACATTCTATGCATTTTATGCCTCTGTTTATCAGGTGAGAGGACTGGATGCGGTTGATTACATTCACCAAGAAACTATTTTCAAGACCCAGTCTGTAGAATCGTGGGGTCTTGATCGCATCGATCAACGAGATCTACCCCTCGATGATGTCTACACACCGGATGGAGGTAAATGACGTAACAATAGGGTGTTTACGCACCGCCGCGAAGCAGAACGGTTTTAAAAACATAGAAAATACATTGTAAACAATAAGTCTTTGTCTATAATCGGTGAAGCAAAATAGCATTGTCGTCTCGGTCTCTTGGCAAACGACATATTTTTCATTTTTCGTCACCTCAGAAACACAGGACGTTGATCCTGCTGACCAATTTTCGACAAAGCCCTCCCATTCGTTCTTTGTCATTTGACGGGCACTTTTAAATGAATTAATGTGTTCTTGAATCTACTTTGCGTCGAGATGCAAAAAAAATCTCCCTCTTGGTCATGTATTCTGGGGCCCGTTGCAGAAAAAGTTGAAATCAAACGCAACTTTAAAAATCATGCGTAACTTGATTTTTAACCAATCAACAGCGCGCATTTGGGACTTGCGATTGATATTTGCGTTTAAACGCAACTCTTTCTGCAGCGGACCCCCAGAAGTCAGGTTTAAGTTAGGCTTTGGTCTCATTCTATGAGCGTCAAATGACCTGATATTGATTGTGTTCGTAGAGATTTATGTTCTGTTTGGCTTTCCATAGGTAAACCATGTAGAGTAGAGTTGAAATCAAAACCGAATTTCAGAATACGTGCTAATAAGGTCTTATTTCACAGTGTGTAATATGGTGTTTTTACAGTATGGAACGCAATGTGAAATTCCTGTCCACACTGTTAAATTCCACTAATTTACCATTCTTAATCGCTTTTCGCATCGTGTAAAAGCTGTGTGTTTAACTGACACCAGTCTAGGTAGCTAGAGGATCACATCATAACACAATATATAGTGTAGAAGTAACAACCAACACTATTGTAATAACATCTTATGGAACAAGTAATACGATGATACATGTTTGTTATTTAACTATTTAACACCCAAAAATAAACACCGGTGTAAAATGACTGGTGCTCTTTACACCAATCAAACACCACAGTATTTGATATGCATAGTTTACCAATGAAACACACCGTGTCCAATGTGTGAAATTATCTTCACAATGTTTAATATGGACATTTTTACCCGCCTGTTTACTTTGTCCACTATACAGTGTAAAACCTCTCACTGTTTAATTGAAACAGAGCTGACATCTTAAAAAGTAAACAATGATGATAATAAAAGAAAAAAAATAAACATATCAGTGCTTATTTTGATATCATTCACTCCGGTTCCAATTTCTACTATCATCCTGGTTATACAGATTTTGCCCCCCAAAAAACAAACAATGAAAGTCTAAGGTATAACAACTTTCCTAAACTACGTACGGTTTTAATGTAATTTTCAGCATTATAACTTGTTTGATATTTCCCCCTTTATGCATATCATTTTTATTTTAGGCCAATTTTCCCTTTATTTATCCTATAATTCACCCATTTTCCCTTGCTATTTTTTTTGTACAATCTATACAGATGGTAGTGGCGTTCACGTCTATGTGATCGATACAGGTGTCAACACAATACACGAGGATCTAGAAGGTCGGGTATTTGTCGGATTTGATGCCCGGGAGGACGACCAAACCAAAGATGATGTAAGTTCTGATATGATAAGGATCAATCCGAACCATCGGGTGATCGGGAAATTGCACACCGGACACGATCCGGATATAACCGTTCCCCGAACCGTATCAAATTACCCGCAGATAAACTTTCGGTATGATGACAAAAGCTAAGATATGTGCTTTTCACACTGTATTTCCTTAACCCCATACTATCTTTTTTTTTGTATTCACACTGTCTTTCTTAACCCCGGGACCCGGACTATCACACATGTCATGAATATTGATGATTTTATCATACAGAGTGCGATTAACTTGCAATTTTGACTTCTGTGATTGGCTAATGCTTAGCCCCACTTTTCCTTAGCCAAGTTTCGTTTCACACTGCATCTCTTAGCACCGCAATTGTGGTGCTAGCACCATAACAAGCCGGCTAACCTTGCTTTTTAGCAGGGCCAAATAGAACCGTACCGTACTTTACCGTGCTAGCCCACTTTGCTATTAAAACGTAGTGTGAAAACGAAGTGGGTTAAGCTTAACCCCAGGATATTGGTGGGGCTAAGACCCCCCCCCTCCCCTCCCTTAGCCCCACCAATTTCCCGGCCGGGGTTAAGGAAAAAAGGTGTAGTGTGAAAAGCATAATAGTGCACGTGTTAGAGGTAATCCGATGACTCCGATCCATCGGTTAATAGAATTTAGCGCATGAAAACCGGATACAATACGGGTAACCGTTTCCCAAACCTTGTCAAATTACCAGTAGAAAATATTATACAAAATAATGCACATAAAAGCGCGTGTTTGCAGGACCAATTAATGAACGATGTGCGAGAAGAGCTAGTGGATATACCGCACCGAGGTCCGCAAGTCCGACTGCGGTATATCCAAGTGGCGAGTCGAGCACAGAGTTCATTATCTATGTCCTCTATGAGAATGCGTGTAGTGTTTGTTTTATAACTCCCCCCCCCCTCTCCCGTGTTACCAAGTTGCCCCGAATGCTATATTTGATCTAAATTCTAGATAATTCCAGACCTCGCACTATCCTGCACTCTGACGTCAGAGTGCAGGATACTTTTGAATACAATAGTGCAATTCGCTGAATATCATGTGATCCGATTTGGACCAGTCAGATTACAGAACATTCTTGGGAGTTTTATAGACAGTGTACGAATCGTCGGATTATAAGGTAAACGTATACATGCAAACCGAATATGATCTGGGTTACCAAGCCCATTGGCCGAAGAATTTCTTGCTTGCAGGCTTGAGTGTACATCGAGTTTCCTTTTCCCAAAATTGACTTTGCTACAGTCTTGATTCAGTAAATGATAATAATAATGACCCCCTTCGTATAAAAGCTACAGCAATCCGGGCCCCGTCTTACGAAGAGTTACGATTGACCCGATCAACCTCAACTGTATGGAAAGCCATTGGTGTCATAATTTGTTTAACAAAATAAATTGTGCAATGTCCTTTGCCAAGAAATAAAGAGAAGCACACTGAATTTTCAAGAAATCAATTAATGCATGAATTTACAGCATAATGATATTTCAAGCAAACATGCATTTGAGATGTTGATGTTGCTGTCTTTCTATAGTTATGGTTAATCGGATCAATCGCAGCTTTTGTACGACCAGGGGCCCGTTGCAGAAAGAGTTGCAATCAATCGCAACTCTAAAAATCATGCGCAACTTGATTATCAACCAATCAACAGCGCGCATTTGGGACTTGCGTTTGATTTTTTTGACTTGCGTTTAAACGCAACTCTTTCTGCAACGGGCCCCAGGCCCAACGTTTTATATTGTATATTTGTACTTTTATTTAATACAGTATGGTATTGACTGCAACGGTCACGGCTCGCATTGTTCCGGGACGGTTGCTGGGACCAAGTACGGTGTCGCTAAAGGCGCAACTATAATTGGAGTTCGTGCCTTGAGTTGCGTTGGATTCGGTATACTCACTGACATCACATCAGGTACGCGTAGATCAATGAACGTAGAGGGCTCCAGCACTTCACAGTACTGCAAAGTGTTGATGCCCTCTACGTTCGTTGGTGTAGATAATTTTGCCAAACCTGTCGAAGACTAACAGAGTCAAGAGTATTTATAGTTTTAACTTTGTGACGCAACATGCAAGAAGCTGTAATAATGTAGGTCTTTTCCATAAATTCCTATTTGTGAATGGTTTTTGATGAGCGAGCAAATTATTCTTTAAGAATAAAAAATGGGAAAAAGTATGTCTGCTAATGAATATAGAATGCACAGGTGTGATCATTCTCAATTTAAAAAAGAAATGTGAATTTTACGTAATTTTATGGAATTTATGTCACATGACACATCGAAAGCTGCTTACTTGTGACGTCACAAAATTAAGCCTTAGAGTCCATCGAATGCTTTGAAAATGGTCAGTAATGCTTACATACTAAACCCAAGTGCCATCTAACCCAACTTTCAAATATTACAAACGTTTATAAGTCATTAAGTGTTTTCAGCTACTAAAATACATATGACATGATCATTACAATTTGATATTGAAGTACCGCTCAACCTTCTCAGTCTAGAGTACAAAGCTTCTTCCAATAGCTTTTCAAATCTTATCTCACATTGCACTATTATCTTAATTATACACTCTAAGTGCCAATGATACAAAATAAATCCAGATGAGCTGTGAATAGTGCCCAGTCAAATACTGGATTTAGATTAAAATCTGACTTGTAGATTCAAATATAAAGCTAACAAGATTTTCATTTCAATCTGTTCAGATTTGAAATTAAGTCCTTATTTAAGATTAAAAATAAATCCAACATTTGGTTGGTCACTACTCACAGCCGATTTGGGTTTATTTTAAATCCTAGAAATCTAGAGTGTGCCGTAATAAATGTGTTAAATTTATATTGTAATTGTTGTGATGTTCTTATTATTTTGTAATATTGCATATTTGTGAATTTCATGTTTATGTTTAATATTTTGTAAAATTCTGTCAATTCAGCTTTTCAGCTGTAATCATCATGTTTTGAATTTTGTATGCATAATTGACTTTTTTCGACATCTCACCTGAAACGGAATGTTTTCTTCCAAATTGTTGTTGCTTGTCGTTCCAGCTTATGATTACGTCACAAAGAACGCGATCCACCCAGCAGTGGCTTCAATGTCTTTGGGTGGAGCCAAGAACCCGTTTGTCGACCGGGCTACTCAAGGCATGATCGATTCGGGTGTAATAGTTAGTGTGGCCGCTGGAAATAGCGATGCAGACGCATGCACATTCTCTCCCGCCAATGTCCCGGATGTGAGTACGCGTTGCTTCCCGTAATCGTATCCCCCCAAAAAAATTATAACAAGGGCTAACATTACTTATACCTTGATCACATTTGTTCTTACGGCGGCCGTACGGCGAGTAGAAAACAGCCGTTTTAACATTTTTTGTACCAGCTATTGGTTGTTTGAATAAAAATGAATAAAACGACTGTTTTCGACTCGACGTACGGCCACCGTAGAACAAAATGTGACCATGGTATAACGTAGATGGTACCTAATAAGGTTTATTCAGTCAGATTACGCCTCATAAATATTCAAGGACAGAATATAAGGTAATTTTTTACGCATCGATCAGCTTGGCTGGTGAGGCGCGAGTGCATGTAAAACGATGCGTTATTGTGAGTTCAGGGGCAGCGGAACAGTTTTGAAAGTGAGCTAGGGGGGGGGGATGATCATGCAAAATATCACAACCATGTGGTATTTTTTTACGTTTTTGTACATGGCTTTGGAAAAAAAAGTTTGGGGGGGGGGGCCTGAAGCCTGCCAGTGGCTGTAATCAAGATGTTTACGAAGAAACATAATTATGTAGTTCCTAAAAACAGAATTTCATGAACTTTCCAAATGATATAGACCTGTTTACGTTCCAGGGATTCAAGAGTTTGCTGTGGAACTGTGCTGTACTAGCCACCACCTGCATTACGGAGATCATGGAGGTAATTTGCGAACAGCTGCCGCGCATGCATCACATGTACAATACACATGCGCTGTGCTGTTTTGACTATCTACATTGGCGCCGGACCAAACATCTCCTGACGTCACTTCACAAAGCCGAAGGAGGCGGAGCCTACCTGCCAAGATCATCGAACAGCTGCCGAAGCATACGCGAAATGACAATCGTCAAAATTCGGGCATTCAGAACATAGCACATGCGTATAAGCATCGTATAACGGTGGTGTCTATGGGAAGTAGGCACCGTCAGCAACGCGTTCATAATTAGGCTACACAGCGCCCTCTTGAATCCGGGGAACGTATACCTTTAATCAAACACTGTTTATTGAATAAAATGTTCGTGCAAATCTAATTCATTTTATTTGATGACTTACGTAGGCCATCACTGTAGGTGCCTCCGATAGCAGTGACACTAGAGCTTACTTCTCGAACTACGGAGAGTGCGTTGACCTTTTCGCTCCAGGTGTTGACATCACCAGTATCTGGCACAGCTCCAGGACAGAAACCTATGTAGCCAGCGGGACCTCCATGGCGTGCCCTCATGTATCAGGTATAGTACTTTAGTTATAGAGAGCAATAAGAGTAATAATGTAATTTAAAAAAAATATGTATTCTTACAGAGCTCTCTTCTCTTGTAAAGCAGTTTTATACTGAAGAGATCACCCTGAGTAAATAAATCAAAATGAATGAATAAACAAATAGTTGACACTTCAGTTGAACAACAAGCCAACAATTCTGCGGTTGCCAGATATGGCGTATCTGACCTTATTATGAAAGAAATGCGAGCGAGCGAGCGACAATTGTTTTATTACGAAGACGGTCTAATTTTGTTATTGATTTTGTTTTTTATTCCTTTTTTCTTTTCTAATTAATGAAAGGTTGCGAGCTAGCGAGCAAAAATTGTTCTATTACGAAATAAACTTTTGTGATTTATTTTGAGATAGTATTCAGGAAATAATTAATTTCTTTTCTTTTACCTTTTCCTTTCTTATTTCTCGGTCGTATTTTTTTTTTTGGGGGGGGGCTACCCACCCCCATTTCCCTTCTGTATACACCATTGTATTTACTCTCTTCTTTATATGTATTTCTCCTACAGGAGCCGCTGCTCTTGTCCTCGGCAAGAACCCAACATTCACCTCCGCACACGTGACCGCTGCAATCGTAAATGGCTGCAGCGATGAGAAGCTTGGCGACCCCAAGGGCTCACCCAATCGTCTCCTTTACGTTGGATAGGTTAATGCATTAGCCCTTATTCTGAACTCGAGTTTAAACTAATATCCGGTCTGAAGTTTTGATTTAACTATGGAAAGCCAGTTGTGAAACAAATCTCTTACAATAGATACTCAATTTATCAACTCATTTGACGCCCAAATCATTTATTATTTTCCGGGGGGGGGGGGTTCATAAAACTGTTCGTAAATTAAAGCGACTTTAAGAACGACTGGTGACCCTTTCTTACGCGCCTACTATCGCTAATGAATATACCAGCTACCAATAAAAGAAAGGATCACCAGTCGAATTTACGAACAGCTTTATGAAACATCCACCGGGGTTGTTAAATAAAACAGATGTCTGCACCATTATAAGGAATGAGGAGAGACTACAATTAAAAAAATATACAATGTTAACTATATGTTGAAATCTTCGGCTTTACATAATTTAAACACAGAGTTCGTCAATGGTCGAAGTTAAACCGGACATCATAAGGTATTTAGAGTAGAGTACCTCTGGGTATATAAAACGGATAATGATTACAAGTATTATATAGTCAGCTTCAGTTTCAGTTTATTTATTCAACCAATCATAAAAACAAAGAAAAATACAATGTAAAACAATTTAAATGAAAGGTTTGGACCCCTATAAGAAGCAGTGCTTGTGAATTGGGACCCAACATATATACAACACATTAAAATTGATACAATACAATACATGATATACAAAAGGGGCGGGAAGTCCGCTTTCACGCGAAATATCTTTCCATATTCAATGATCATGCGCTCGTTATCCATTCTACATTGTGGAAATTACATGTAAAATGGGAGCTGGTTTACTCTAAAATGTGTGTGTGTGTGTGTATTTGAGTTTTGTCAGACGTGTTTCAATCAGATATGATTATTTACGTCTGGGACCGACTTATAGCGTCACCATCCGAAAGACGTGACCAGGGCTCGAACCTCAAACCTCGCATCAATTTGTAATTTCCCCCACATAGCTTGGATTACAGGCTCACGCCACAACGCCTATAGTTCTTTATTAAAGGTTCCCTACCTCAATAAAAAGTTAGCGAGCCATTGGTCTTATTGTAGTCTGGATTATTGAGGGATTGGCTAATTGATCGTTGATTGATTTAATTGATTAATATTGGTTAGTCAATGAATGATTAGTTTAATTGGTTGAATGATTGGTTAGATTAATGATTGACTGATTTATTGGTATTAAATACCAATAGAGTAATCATTAATGATTGGCTGGTTGAATTGTTGATTGATTGCGTGATTAGTAGATTGGTTGATTGATGGATTGATAGAATGATTGAATGATTTGATAGATTGATTGATTGATTGATTGAATGATTTGGTAGATTGATTGATTGATCTAATAATTTATTAATTAATTAATTCATTCATTCATTGGTTGTTTAACTGAGTGGGTGATATATTGATTGATTAATAGATTGATTGGTAGATTGATTGATTGATTTGATTGATTGATTTGATAGATAGATTGATTGATTAATTGATTGACCGACTAACTGACTGATTGATTTGATTGAGAGATTGATTGATAGATTGATTAATTGGTTGATTGTTTGCATGAGAGATTGATTGATTTGGTGATAAGTTGGCAGTCAATGATTAGAAAATTGAGTGATTGACGAATATATATTATGTGAACTATCTTGCTTGATTATTTTATTGTTTGGTTTATTGATTTATTTGGATCTCGATCGGGTATTGTATTGACTTACTTATTCATTATTGACAAGTTATAACTGATCATTAATTTTGATATTGTTTGATCCGCTTATTGAAAGCTGAATTGTGTATAGCTGGTAAAGTACATTAATATTCATCTAGAATTACGTTGCAAGGGTCCTTAAAGAATACGTCTAAATCATTCTCAATGAAACTATTCCCGTCAAATTGAATTCAAAATCACTATTTCGCTCAGAAAATATTTGAAAATATATCGGATACTGCACATAAGCCATCCCTACCCTACTAACATGATCAAGCTTTAATATTTTTTTTCTTTTTCCTCTATACGATCCCCCCCTCCCCCTTCGTTCCCTAACCCTTTAGAGCTTTGATTTGTTTTTGTTACTCCTCCTTCCGGGCCTCCTTCACAGTCTCTCTCTCTACCCCCCCCCCCCTCTTCTCTCCGTCTTTCTTTCTCCTGTACGTCTCCCCTCCACACTCCCTCTATCCACCGGCGGATCCAGGGGAGGGGGAAGGGGCAAAGCCGGCCCGTGCCCCCTTTTAAATGGCACAATTAAAATTTGTAATGTAAGAATGCCTTTAAAACACAAATTAGTGTCTGGTCTTCCTCCTCTTTAACCCTATAAAGCCCGGGGAGGGGGCCTAAAAGCCCCCCCCCCCTCGACATTTTTCGCGATAATTTCTAAATGCAAGAAATGATACGCTGAAATTTCATGAATTTTTTGTTTCACATCTCCCGCACATTTTGAGACCATGTCTGCGAAAATCGGGGGTACACTTGCGGAGATATAGCACATATTCGTGACCAATGTCACCGAAAATGGCAATTTCCATCGACTTTTGTGTGTACAATGTATGGGTTTTACAAGAAGTGTCAGATGAATGTTTTTTTTTTCTTTTTTTCCTCACATAACTTTCTTTTGGGCTAGCACCAACTATTCTAGATTAAAAAAAAAAAACAATAAAAAATAGAGATTTCAAAACAAAGAAATATATAATAAATTAAAAACAAAGAAATGCAATTTCAAAATAGCCCGGGCTATATAGGGTTAAAGATGAAGACCTTTTTTTTTTTTTTTTTTACTTTAAATTTTTTTTCGCGGACGAAATACCTTATTTTTTAGTTGAAACCCCTGTCTTTTTCCTCGAGGAAATGTGCCCCCCCTTGGAAAATCCTGGATCCGCCCATACCTCTATATACCTCTCTCCCATTCTCTCTCTCCCCATTTCCCTTTCTCCTTCTCTGTCTCTCCCTTCTCTCTACTTCTCCCTCTTTCTTACGGCTGAGGGATGTTTAGTTATGATACCTCACTGAAGCGGGACAAACAATACAAAAGAATCTACATGTCGATTCTTTTGTATTACCTAATTCCTAGTGGGCTAAGACCTCTGTTCGCACGCATTTTTTCTCTTTTTTATAAATCGATGCGGTGTGGTTTTTCAATTGTGTGTGTTCAAAGGGTTTGCGTGTGTAAACGAAATTTGGATCTCGGTACACAAAATAAGGGCGCGTCGCCACTGATCTGTACCGTCGAAAGCTATTTCGCATCGTGCGATAGCATTACTATTGCCCGGTTGTTTTATATTTCGTTCGCATATTACTGTCTATTGAATGGTTGCAAAAGTTAATCTCCCCAAAAGACACAGCAGAACGTTCGAAGAGGAAACTTTCTTCAGTTGATTCGGTCTTAGATTTCAAGGTAAGTCGGATTAGTCGATGAATATAAGTTTGGCGAAAAGTTTGAAAACATTATTTACCACCGCGGAACGAAAATAAGGAAGAGATGTTACAAGACACAAGGGCTAATCTAACCTCTTTCTCCCTATTCTCACAAGTTTTAATGTTCAGTCTCTGCTCTACCAAATTATTATTGTCATCATGGGAAGGTGTTTAAGCACTTCCGGCCGTTCCTTCGAGTAAACCTATAGCTAGACAAGTCCCAAAACAACAATTACTGATTAATTACGATTCATTATTGGGGCTTATTTATCTGTTTTATTCTGTGCAGTCAAAGTGTTAACAATCCTTTGACATCTGTTTTACTTTGCCTACACATTTCGCCTCGAAATATATTTCACTTCGGGTGGATATGTAGAAATAGATCTATCTTTTATGAACCTCGCAATAGTACGACTGACATCGACAAAAATAATGATGCCATAATAAAGCCGATTTTTTTTGCATTTGAAATGTTATAAACTGCATTTACGGGCTATATCTTAAATAAACTTTTATTTGGGTTCTGCGTTAATGTCACAAGGACATTATGCATGATACCTTGATGATGCCTTGCTCTTATTAGCATAAATTATGTGATCATAATATTATTCTTATTATCATTAGTTTCATTATGATTACAATTATGATGATAATTATTATTATTGTTAATATTTTTTTTATTATCATTACTATTCCTATCATTAACATTATGATGATCATTATCTACTACGCCTATTACACCTTATCATAATTATTACTACTATAAATATTATTATTAGCATGCCATTACGATTCTCACCAAACTTATGTAATTTTACCATCAATGTTTTCATTTTTAATCACCTTAATCATGACCATCATCATCATTCAAATTTATCAGTGTTAAAAATGTGCAATATGTTCGTCACCACATATACCAGCGTAGTCGTCTTGTAAGACCTACGCGAAGATGGTCCCTAATACTGATCATGAATTATTCAACAAATATAATTTACATATACAAATCTATATAGTACTGTTGTGATTCCAGTTATGCATATAGCATGGGGCATATAACATACAGTAGAATGCATTCTTACGACAATGTGTTTCGAGAATGTCTATGATTATCATTTAAGAATTCAAACAATTCATTCAATTGTGCGGTTTTGCTAGTTGATATACAACGAATGAATTGTCATTATGTGGAATTATATCAACTACTTTACCAATGATAGGATCGGAATATGGTGAATATGTTTGTGATTGTAAAACCAATGAGACACATGTTTAAAAAGTATATTATATATATTTTATTCATCATCCTCATCATTATTTTGATCATGGTCGTGATTATCATTATCAGTGGCGGATCCAGCCCCCCCCCTTGAGGATCATAGTCAATATTTTTCAATGTACAAAAAAGGTGCCCCCCCCCCTTTGATGGTCATGGCAAATATTTAATGGGGAAATATGTCGTTCATGTGGTAGGACCATGTTCTTTCTTGTCAGATTGGAACTGTTTTACTTGCTTGTAATTATGATCACCACCACCACCGAAATCATCATCATCATAATCATTATCATCATTATCATCATCATCATTATCATCATCATACTCGTCATTATGATTTTCACCAAAAAAAATGTCATCATCATAATCATCGTCCTCTTCATAATCATAATCATCTTCATCTTCATCATCATCATCATCACCATCACCATCACCATCATTATAATCATCATCATAATCATCACCACCATCATCATCATCATCATAATCATCCTCCTCTTTATCATCATCATCATCACGATCACCAATAACAATCACGTAGTTGTCATCATCATCATCATCATCATCATCATCATCACCATCATTATCAATAACAACATCACAAAAATAACAACGACAACATTGATGCTATCACCATGATATTTATTATCAATGCAATCACTAGCGTTCCTGCCCCCCTGACGAGTCACAACCCATGCAAAGGACGTATCCTTGTCCCCCCTCCCTCCCCCCTGACGAGTTTGAAGACTTTTTTTTTCCTTGCTTGTCAAATTTTTGGGCGGATGAATTTACACCCCCCTGTGGAAAATTATAGGTACACCACTTAATGCAATCATCAATGCCATAACACATGAAAATAATATAAAAGTATTGGACACATCAATCATCACTTTCACAATACCACCACTAAGGAGAATGACACTTTTGAACAAGTTAGTTGGTTAAAAAAAAGAAATATCGAAGAATAAGATCAATGAAAATTTGAGAACAATTAAAAAAAATAGGAATGGTATGAGCATTTGAATGTTTAAAGGACAAGTCCACCTCAACAAAAATGTGATTTGAATAAAAAGAGAAAAATCCAACAAGCATAACACTGAAAATTTCATCAAAATCGGATGTAAAATAAGAAAGTTATGACATTTTTAAGTTTCGCTTATTTTTCACAAAATAGTTATATGCACAATTTAGTCACATGCAAATGAGAGATTCGATGATGTCCCCCACTCACTATTTCTTTTGTTTTTATTGTTTGAATAATATATATTTGTCAATTTTTACAGACTTGACAATTAGGACAAACTTGATTGACCCATAAAATGTTAAACAATGGTAATTCCACATGTTCAGGGAGAAATAAAACTATGTTTCACAGGACAATGGGGAGAAAATTTGAATATTCCATAATTCCTATAGTAAAATACATAAAAAAGTGAGTGATGTCATCAGTTCCCTCATTTGCATACCGACCGGGATGTGCATAGAACTGTTTTGTGAAATTAAGCGAAATTTAAAAATGTCATAACTTTCTTATTTCACATCCGATTTTGATGAAATTTTCAGCATTATGCTTGTTGGATTTTTTTTCTTTTTATTCAAATCAACTTTTTGTTGGGGTGGACTTGTCCTTTAAAATTCTAATGCTATGGAGGTCTTCTTTTATAGGCAATGCGACCAGGATTAAGATGTCACAGCTATATATACTTTTGCTCATTCTGATGAAAGCACAGCGTCTATGTCCGTCATGGGCCATATATTTTTTTTAATAACTCTGCTGCATTACAAGTCCTCCCATGGGGGGAAAAACACTTTATCTATGGATAGACTTTTTTTTAAATAAAATATTGAGAAAAGGAATTGGGGGTGTGTACAAGTGGAACACCATCGTTACCATGCATGTAGGTCACATTGCCAGTGGTATAGGATGTCCACGTCATTCGTAAACTTTTGTAATATTTTTCACCTTTTCTCAATTTGAAAGTTTCATTGATTTTTTTTCTTTCTGTTTTCACAGTACAAGCTTACTACACTGTAAAAACTGTGGTGTTAAAACTGACACCAATTGGTGTTAATAGAGGACCACACCCTGAGGTGTTAGAATAACACCCTAGAGATTGAACATAGCACCAAAGAGTGTTAATGTAACAACCATAGGTGTTGTAATAACACCTGTAGGTGTAAAACTAACACCACCATTTTAACACCGGTGTAAACTGGTGTCGTCCTCTATGTACACCGGTTAACACCTCAGTTTTTGCTGTGTAGTCCCAAGGGTTTTATTCCCCTTTAAATAGATTGACATGATGATCATCATTTCGATTTCTGATTATGATTTCAAATCATGTTTCATCTGTCTTGCAGGTCCGCGGCTCTTACCATCTCAACCATGTTCAGGCAAAAGTTTCTTGGTTTCACGGGAGTGGTGATGATCGCCTATGGGATCATTCTCGCACTCCAAGGGAACGGGGCAGCGTTGAGGTTCAATCATGCCGCCGCAGCAGTCCCGCTCTGGTGCGGTCTCCTGGTAAGTGTAAACACACCTTCATGCTTACTTGGAAGAACATTTAAGTTATATATTATCATTTATGAAAATACGAACAAATATTGTGACATTAACACCTCTTTATTATCAGGTCGAAATATAATAGGAAAATTATTCCCGCTTCGCGGTCGCGTCCAAATTTTAATTAGATAACAATTACCTATTCTCCTGATACTGTTGATGCTTACCAAAGGTGATTAGAGTATCGTATTTAAGGTCTAAATCTGAAAATATATAGGCATAATTAAAAATATGCGCCTGCTTCATGCTTGTATAGTATTAAGTAACTATTAAAACATGCTAGGGCTGTCTAGTTTTTCAGGTCGAAATATCAATTGTTCAGTAGCTTAAGTGAGCTACCCATCCTGGTCATGTTTTAAAATTTCCTTGTAATGTTTATCATTTGTGAGGTCTGATAATAATATAAATTGCAGCTTGCGCTTCGCGCTCGCATATTTGATTGCTTACATTTGTATCCTATTCATAAGTAACTGAAAACAATCTTTGACAGATCCCATTTCAGGTCAGTATTTTAAACATTTAAGCTCGTGCTTTGCGTTTCTTTATCTTTGTTTGTATTATTCAAACATCGTTATTATATTATATTGTATTATATATTTTGTGTTTAAATCTAGTTAGATTCATGTAATGTTTAATGTATTGTGTTTTTTATAAGGGTCTGATGAAAACAAGCAAATTCTTACTCAGGCTACCCTTTGATTTGATCATGATTACTCAAACTTATCAAAGTGTTCAATTATAACTTCTGAATACATGACAGATAAAAAAAAATTGAGCTCGTGCTTCGCACCCGCACTATTTATTTTAGTCCTTATGATATACGTTATCTTATTTGTAAGAACAAACCTAGGATGTACTTATTTTAATCTTTAGTCTTTATTTAGAACTACCCCCTCAAAAAACAAAGCAAAATCAGCTTTTAGCGGCCGATGAGGGAAAATGTGGATATTATTCCGCCCCCCCCCCTCAGTCGCCCTATTGGCGAAAGCTGGATCCGCCCCTGCACCCCCTAGTTTTACAAGCTTCCACCGCCAATCGAAATAACAACTATTCATAAAAAGACCCCCTTGCCCGATAAACATGGATATCAGATAAGATTTGAAAAGAGAATGTTCGAAAATTAAATAAATACAAAAAAGTGAAACTTTACAATTCCTTCGTAACCATATACATGTACTTGATTGCCTCGATAATGTTTGTTAGGTCACCATCGAATACCCAGCCCAATTGTATCTCCACATGTGTTTGCATGTCGGAGTAAAGCAAACACGAATTAAATGCAAACATAATTTCGCAGTGATGTGGAATACTATGAACCAATTCAAACTCATATGCACTCTGTATGATATAGGACACACCCAAAATTTTCCAAAAACTACATCAAAAGCAATTTGAATTAATTTGACCCCGCATGGGTCAATGGGAGTATTATTACATGTAGACTGTGCGTTCAACTGCGAGCGCCACCCTGTTCCAGTTTTCATTATAAATACAATGAATACTTATAGCGAGCTTTGTAGAGTAATTCTGTTGGAATGTAGCGAAGTTAAAGACAAAATATGATTACATGTCCTGTAACATGATTATAGTGATGATTTTCTTTTTGGTTCTTTGTAAGTCCACGCGTCATCTGTAATTGATAGATATATGATATTTATTCCTTAAATTTTACGCAACATATTATTTGCGAGTTTAGTACTGTTGGAATAAAGACAACATATGATTACATGTAAAATAATGTTAGAGATGATTGGTTCTTACATATAAGTCCATTTTTCATCGGCCATTTCTAAATAGTTATTTAGAGTAATTATTTTACTTATGGCATATAATTTTTTTTCCTTCCTTGAGTAAGCGTTTTGCTAGAATGGATTCACATATTTCCCCAAAAAAGTGTTTATTTTGCCTCTTAAAAGTTATCATTTTAAATTTCAATCAGTTTGTTTTGATTAATCTTTGAGTAATAAAATACAAAATAAATTTAGACATTGATGTTTTAATTCATGTTGTATCAATCAATTATCTAGCTACTAGGAATTACTTATTTGCAAATTCTCTCTCTTCGTGGTCATTATTTTAATATCAATGTGAATGATTCGCTATTCCTGCGTATGGGAAATGCTTACAGATTCAACAGGTAAACAACCATAATATAGGCCAACAGTCAATAGTTTCTCAGTATAAAATAACGCATAGTCTAAGCCGGTTACCCTGACAACAAGTTGTTAAAACTTTTACATATTGTAAAAAAAGCTTTTGGAATTGTTTAATCTTTTAAAACTATGCTTTAAACTTTTTGAACAATGTGTTTAAAACTTTAAACAATAGTTATTCGAGCAACGGGCATGAAATAAGTGCTTATAAAATCACTGAACAGCTTTTTTTTTACAGTGGAATTGCTCTTTATAGCATCATCGTATTTTTTTATTCATTCTGGCCCGTATTAATTCACTGTGTAAAACGCTCAAATACCATACAATCTCACTATATTTATTTCAACTTCACCAAGTTCGATTCGCCCTTTAAGCTCAGAATTTTTTTTTGCATTATGACGTACTGTGTATGGAATAAATGGTAGCGAACGTCTTTTATTTACACTGTTATTCATCAAAAGGATTTTTCTCTTTTTATTCAAGTTTTGTGACCCGAATTAAAGCCATTGTCATATTATGATACCCCACCCGATAATTCTACATGTAGGTCGATGCACAGTAAAACACTGTTTAAATTTTCATAAAGGCCCATAACATGCATAAGATATGAAATAATCAAGTTTTCAGATATTAATAAACCGCTTTTTTATTCAAATTCATTTAATTTGACATCCCTAAAAGCAACAAGATACAGTTTAACGTGATCAAAATAATAACAATACATGTAATGATGATGATGATAATAATAATAACATATACACTCTAAAAACAAATCAGTCAAAAATGACTAGTTAATAAGGTCAGCTGGGTGCAATTGTTATTCTAGTCATATTTGACTATTTTCTAGTCATATTTTACTAGAACAGAGTTATTTCTGACTAGAATATATGTCAGAAATGTGACTATCAGTGATTGCCATATCAGTTGTTCCCAGCTGACTACTAGCTGGTCTAGTCAATTTGACTGATTTGTTTTAAGAGTGTAGCGCCTTGAGCATCTAATGAAGATGGAAAGTGCGCTATACAAATCTTATGTGTTATTATTTTATCATTATTGTAAAAAAAAAATTTATCATGCGCCATCTATCTAGTAAACTATTCCGAGGCACAGAGGGATGGGGTATACAGATTTGCTTGTGTGAGTGTATGGACAGGGGTCCGTTGCAGAAAGAGTAGCAATCGATCGCAACTGTAAAAATCATGCGCAACTTGATTTTCAACCAATCAACAGCGCGCATTTGGGACTTGCAATTGATTTTTTGACTGCGTTTAAACGCAACTCTTTCTGCAACGGACCCCAGATCAAGTTACCTTAAAATATTCAACAAACATGACAAAAGAAGAAAACAGATAGGATTTTTGAAAAAAAAAATGAATGCTTCAAGCGATTCTGCGGATCGGGTCCTCAGTGGAAGAGCATTCCAGAGAAATGGTGCTGAAGAGAAAACAACCTTTTCTCCTAGCATTACATTTTAAAATTTGTTCAAAAGCATCCAGATGCTTCCACAATGATCGAGTAGAATAACAGTGAAAATTGCGGAATTTGTACAAAATAACAAAATACATAAGGTAATAAATGGAATGTGAAGGAGTAGCATATATGTCCATGGTTTGAGATACTACCGCTCTACAAACAAATCAGCAAAAAATGATTATTTAATAGGGTCAGCTGGGTGAAACTGTTATTCTAGTCCGTCAGTCATATTTGACTATTTTCTAGTCGTATTTTACTAGAACACAGTTATTTCTAATTGAAAAATAATAGCAGGAATGTGACTAGCATATCAGTTGCAGCTAGCTGACTACTTGCCTGGTCAATTTGACTGATTTGTTTTTAGAGTGTATGCTGTATAGATTTATTTACTATTCATAATGATAATCGTACAACTAAAAAACAACAATAATGCATTCGAAATTCCATACTTTTTATTACAACTCTCTTTTTGGTAATGGAGGAAAAGTCCGATATTTATCTTTATTTCTATGACGAAAGGTTTTCCTTCGAAATGAGAGATGAAAAATTACTTCACTCTAAAAACTGTGGTGTTTAAACTGACACCAATTGGTGCTAATAGAGGACCACACCCTGAGGTGTTAAAATTACACCCTAAAGATTGAACAAAACACCAAAGAGTGTAAATGTAACAACCAAAGGTGTTGTAATAACACCTACAGGTGTAAAACTAACACCACCAATCTAACACCGGTGTAAAATAACTGGTGTGGTCCTCTATGTACACCGGTTAACACCACAGTTTTTGCTGTGTATAAGTTTACATTTTGCTCAAATATCTCAAAAGGATCATAACCCCCTAATGCGTATCTTCGCTTAATTAATGACACTCTTCTCCCTCTTATTATTTCTATCCTTCCAATCCACCTCTCCCAAATACCCCTCTTTAACTATACGTCTATCTGTCTTCCTCCCTCCCCCTCCCCCCCTTCCTCACCCCCCCCCCCTTCTCCCATTGTTTTTTGTACAGTACGTCATGATCGGCTGTGCAAACTTGACACAAGTTTTTGAGAAGAAAAAGAGAAGCCGCGATGACATCATGCCGGTAAGTTTTGTGTGTGTGTTTTCCCCCATATATCATGTATATATATCTTGTTTGTCCACATGAACTCACCGCCCACTTGCTATACCCCTCCCCCCCCCACTCTCTCTAAGAGCAGCAATCAGCGGAATGGGTATGAATCAAATGGGACAGCCCCCCCCCCCCATCTGAAACCCACACAAGGTTTGACCTTTAGTATTTCAAGTTTTATGCGAATAACAATATCATGATATACTTTATATATTGGTTGGTATGGTTAGCTCAACACTTTCAAAGTAAATATTGGGCATAAATATGCATGATAATATGTGTAATAATCATTTGTAATACAATATACCTCGGTGAGGCATATACCATTAGATTAATCGCTCTTAACGATTACATCTATATCTATATGTATTAACATTATTACTTACTTCTTTCCTTTCTTTCTTTCTTTCTCTTTCTTTTTTTTCTTTTTTTTCTTCCCTTTCATTCTTTTTTCTCTCTTTATTTTCCTTCCTTCTGTTTTTCTTAATTTGCTTTTGTATTGTTTTTTTTTGTTGTACTGTCTAATTGTTTTATGTCTCTTCTGTGTGTGTCTGCGTCTGTGGGGGGGGGGGGTGCACTCGAACCCTTTTCCATTTTTTTATTGTAAATTTCATTCAGTTTAATCAATGTTGAGTAATAAATTTTCTACATAACTATTGTATGATTTTGTGAATTCATATTGGTTACAAATGGTTAATTTTTGTTACTGAATTTATCAACTGTATGATTATGTTAATACCATGAGTATTTGTACGATGATTTGTATTGAACTGAATGATTAATAAATATTACAAAACGAAAAATTATTGTTTAAGCCTTTGATACGGTTACTTTAATTGATTTGGAGAGATAATGATTCTTGGAAACATGGACGTAAGTTGAATTTTTTCCCGGGGGGAAGATGCATTAACAATTTTGAAACAAAAAATCAAAAGCGAGGGAGTAAAGCGACCGAGCTTATTTTCGGAACACTTGCATAATTTTTATAGCGAAATTGGAAGATTTAATTGTGCACAATTTTGATGACTTACGTGAAAATTTCCAGAAAAAACTGCCCTCCTGCCCTCTAAGCTGCATGATATAAGGAATAACAAGCAAATTTGGAAAAGCTAAAAATGTAATCTATTTTGTTGTGAATATACCATTTTAGTTCTCATTCACGGTCATCCTCTGTAACTTCTTGGGCCTGATCGTCGCCGCCATCTGCATCGGGTTCGTTACGTGGGGAGCGTGGTCATCGATCACGGTGACCGGCGCATTGTCCGTAGCCCAGCAGGAGAACGTCGAGCTCTACACTGCCATCATCCTGGCCAATATATTCATCCTCTTCCTCGCTCTCATCGCCATGTTTGTCGACTGCTGCGCAGGTTCTATTTTCGGCCCAAGTGCACCCTCTGAGGTATACATTGTTTAATCCTTCTTCATAGTATCACGGGCCTAAACATTTTCCAATAGACTCGTTTTGTTAAAGTGGCTAAAATCATAGAAATAAGGATGAAATTCGAGGATTGAATGTTTACTACCAGTGGATAGGATATCTGACATTCCATATTTGACCAAAAAGGGTACCTCGACCGGCCCATTTTAAAGATAAATCGGAATTTATCAAGGCTACACCTGACGGGATCGAATTCATCACTTGAGACAGTAAAATTGCCCTAATTCTTTCGCCAGTAAAAAAAAATAGTTCAAAATTGTTGATATATCGTGCCAATTGAAAAAGGTAGTTTTTATCTATCGTTAAAAGGGTGTATGTGTATTCTTCTTTTATTGGAACCTTGTAACAAGTATAACAAATCATAACCGTGATTTGTTGAAAAGCAATGGGTTATATTGGAATATATTGGTAAAAGTGCCAAATATCAACTTAATATAAAAAGACATCACACGTTTGGTCAATTTCATTAAAAACGGGTTAGTTTTCAAAGATACAATCTATTCACATCACGTATTCGCTTTCAGTCAGTTGATGAACTAGTTCGGTTTCACTGTAAATGATATCAACTGATTAAAACCTAATATTTCTGAAGATGCATGAAATATGGAAAACGATCTTAAATTTTTATATTTTCCTCGTTTTTTTTTATTCATTCCATTCACCAGAGACCACAACAGATGTATTACGATTACCCTCCAAGGCAAATACCAGCTATCTACAAAGCTTGATACGTAAGTAATCAGAAGGTAAACAATAATACTACACAGCGAAAACAATAATACTATATAACGAAAACAATTATACTACACAGCGAAATCAACAATTCTACACATTGAAAACAATAATACTACACAACAAAAACCACAATTCTGCACAATGAAAACAATAATAATACACAGCAAAAAACAGTCATACTTCACACCTAAAAAATTATACTACAAAACAAGAAACAATAATACTACACAACGAAAACAATAATACTACACAACGAAAACAAAAATTCTACACAATGAAAACAAAACTACACAACAAAAACAGGAATACAACACAACAAAATAATAATACTACATAAAAAAAACTATAATACTCCATGTTTCTTTTTTACTTGAACTTTCATCAAGGTAGGATAGGAATTCCTTGCGGTAATTACCAAAATAGCCATAGACCAATTAAACATACTTATCCTTTGTATTGTTTATTTTTTACAGGGTTTTTCTTCCAGGAAATGAACTCCGCTCCTCGATATCACTGGCCCAGAGATACAGAAGAAAAGGAACCACAACATAAAAACATTCTTGGTAGTCTAATTTATCCTGGTAGTTATATATCACAATAGTCTGTGATGACGAAGTTCATCTACCCAAGTCATTGTGAACTAGGAAGGAGAACTTTACAAAAACTTATCTCATGATCTCTTCATGGAAATGTCAATGAGTTCCACTTGATTAGGAAGGTGCCATAAAAAATGCTTCAAACCATTGGCGGATCTGGGGGGGGGGGGGGGACAGCCGGTCCGTGCCCCCCCCCACCCCTTCTTGAGAGGCACAATTATAATTTGTAATGTAAAGATGCCGTAAAAAAAAAGTGTGCCCCCCCCTTTGAAAGTGAAGACATTTTTTTTGCTTGTCAGGGAAAATGTGCCCCCTTTCGAAAAATCCTGGATCCGCCCCTGCTTTGAACCGTGTTGGGTTGCATTCTGATTCGCCATGGTTTTAAATTTTAGTTTAGACAAGGGTTAAACCCAGGTTCAATTATCAGAATACTACCCCTGCATTGTGTTTGAAGGAATCACGTGAGTTCTTTAATTCTGCTATACTTGAAGGTATGATGTTCATCATTATTGCTAAGTATACTCTTCCCTTTTATGTAATTCTGTAAATATGTTTTTTTCAGTTCGTAAGGCTGAAACTCTGGAAAACACCCCCCCCCCTCTCTCTCTTTCCCTTCCCCTCTCTTCCGAATCCTCTTTTATTTCTAAATGTCTCTTTATGTTCCCAGCCTTTTTATATAAATTTCATCCTTCCCGGTCCTGTCTGCATTCCTTACATTATTTTTTTTAATCCATCTATATAAACTTCACAAGAAAGAAACCTAGAATATGGTTTACTTTTACAACTACTTGATTAATAATTTAATCTAAATTTGGACTAGTTCTCCGTATTCTCAGTAGTCAAACACGCTATCTTCACTTTTAGGCTGTGGGATGGTCGTTGAAAGTGTTAATTGTGTTACTCACTTTTTGTTCTTTTACGTGTACCTCTCTGCCTGCACTGTAAAAACTGTGGTGTTAAAACTGACACCAATTGGTTTTAATAGAGGACCACACCCTGAGGTGTTAAAATAATACCGTAGAGATTGAACATAACACCAAAGAGTGTACATGTAACAACCATAGGTGTTGTAATAACACCTATAGTGTAAAACTAACACCACCAATTTAACACCGGTGTAAAATGACTGGTGTGGTCCTCTATGTACACCGGTTAACACCACAGTTTTTGCTGTGTGTCCTCTCCCCTCACCCCGTTCCTCATACCCCCCCCCCGCCCCCTCTCTCTATTTCTTTCTAGCTATGCAGCTGTAACACGCACAGGCAATCTCACGTCAAATTTTCCCTCTTTTTACTTCTAATGTTCATAAAGCTTCCAACTTCATGTACATCATGTCTTCCTCCCGCTATCTTTGTGTCTTGATCTCCAGCATTATGCAAATCTATATTTACATATTTTTATATATTGAATTACCATACCTCTTTATCACTTTCGTAGACAATATTGTTAAGTAACTTTTTGTTGCTGCTTGTGGGTGGGTGTTTGTGAGTGTGTTGTGCGCGTGCGTCACATGGTGTATGCGTTATTCCATAAGATTTAGGGGGTGTTGCAAGAAAATATTTTCCATCAATCGCAAATATTCTGTTGTAATTTTACAATCAATAGATCAATTTAAACTATATCAAATCAGCTTACACTCCTTGTTTCATGGAGCAGGGGTCCGTTGCAGAAAGAGTTGGGTTTAAACGCAAGTCAAAAAATCAATCGCAAGTCCAAAATGCGCGCTGTTGATTGGTTGAAAATCAAGTTTGGCATGATTTTTTAGAGTTGCGATTGATTGCAACTCTTTCTGCAACGGGCCCAAGATTAGCAATCAATCGCAAATTTGCAATTAATTGCACGGCATATGCTTGACTTCGGGAACGAAAATAGACTTGCAAAAGGATCGCAAGTTTCTTGCAACGCCCCATTTTTTTGATAAATGTATAATATGTGTAAGTCTTCTTGATATGCAACTCATGGTGTCGTGGTTAAATGTGTTACAGTAAGACCAACCAAACCGATTCCACTTACAGCAAACTATGTCATTTTGGGGTGACACGACATTTGCTCAGGGGGGTGTTTCACAAAGATTTAAGTATGACTTAGAGTCGCACTTAAATGTCTAGTTGCGCGCAGTATAAAAGGCATGACAGCATTGGTCAGATCATGCCAAGAGGACGCGCACTACTGCGTATTGATCAATAAGATTGCGCGTTGCATATCATGTACGCGTCGACATTTAAGTGCGACCTAAGTCATGCTTAAATCTTTGTGAAACACCCCCAGGACCTGCGTCATTTGCTCCGGTTTATTACGTAGTTTTCCCATTTACTTCGGAGAAGCTCTCGACAACGCATCGTTCCCTTTGGAAAATCCAATTCAAATCACAATGGAGAGCCGAGATGCTTCTGTCGAAAGTTGGTGGACCGGGAGTCCGGGACAGCGTCGAAATCTCTCGACTCCGAGCAACGAAATATTTGCAATTATTTGCCCGGTGCAAATCTTCGGATGATCTGCTGTCCCAGGCCACCAACTTTCGACAAAAGCCTCTCTCAGCTCTACTTTGTGATTTTTAGTGCATTTCAAAGGAATCGGTACGTTGTAGAGGGTTTCCCCGTATACAATGCGAAAACCTCCTAATATCTCATCAGAGAGCATATAGGCAATACAATTTTTTGGGTCTGAATAATGCACAGATAAGGATTACAGGATTCATTAAGTGTTGGAAGTTAAGTCTTATTTTATGTTTGTCTTGACGTGAAAATTTTCCATCGGAGCAATTGTCGCCGGAGAAAATGTCATGAAACCCATTTTTAATCGGTCTGAATTAGGTTTCGTTGGTAGGACTGTAACATTATTTAGATTTTTTATTTTCATATTTAGCGTCGTAGTTTTGGAAATATTTATGAAAAATGTGTTTATTTCACTCGTTGATTTTAACTAGTCTCAATTATGTCTTAGTCATTATTGGCTTAAAGGACTTGTAGAGGCCTATATCCAATAGATTATAAATGGTAAAACTTCACAGTCAAAGAAATAAATGCAGCCACGTGGTTAAAGTTTCATTTTCAGTCTAAGTAAGATTGCTATCAGAAATCTACTTTTTGAATTATATTATACGTAAACTTGACTACATTCTAGGTTTTAATCACGTAACTTGATGATGAGTAGAATCATGCTCAAAAACTGATAAAATGGAACGATTTTTTTAGTAGATATTCTCTAGCTTATACAATCATAATTATGTCTTTCATTGATCATATTGATTTTGTTAATATATAACTTTCGGGGTACACTCTATAAAAGGATTGGTCAAAGAACGGGAATCATCTTGAAGGTACAAATGTGCTGATAATACAAAGGTTAAGAGATGGAATATTTAAAGAGGAATTTCACCCTGGCAAACAACGCTATTGCAAAAACAGCAGAAAAGAAAATATAAATATTGCCGAAGGTTTGAGAGAATACATCAAAGAATGCAAAGAGCTATTAGAATTCGAATTGTTTGATTTTTGATGTCATACGCGAGCAGCTTTCCTACATATCGTATATGGTAAAATATTGAAACGTAATTTTCTCAGAATTGAAATGGTTTTTACTGTACCCTCGTCAAGCTCATATTCATTGACAATCATTTCACACCCGTTCTTAAAAAGAAGACAAAAAGAAGTCATCACAAACCATGGAAATATGAAATTTATGCAATATTTATTAAAACAGACAAATGTGCAGCTTTATGACGTCACAAATCATAAATTTAAAATTCTAATAGCTTTCTTAATCTTTAATGGATTTTTCTCGAATCCTCACCAATATTTGTCAATTATTTTTTTCTGCTACTTTTTACAGCAGACATTTCTTCAGAATGAACTTTCCCCTTCAATAACATTCGTTAAATCTCTGCTCTCATTTTGATCCGATACATGTTTGCAGGCGCATCACTTCTTTTCGCCAATCCTTTTCAAGAGTTCGGGGCTATGATATTACGAATAAAACATATCTGTTCAGATATCAGACAAAAGAGTGCGACAAGTCCTGCTTTCTTGCTTTTCTATCTTCCCCATAAAGCTGCATGTACACTATACGAGAGATGACGAGAGAGGGAGAGGGGCGAGAGGGTGTGTGTGTGTGTGTGCGTGCGAGTAATTGTGAGTTATTGTAATTGTATATTTGTTATATTCAAAATTGTTCATCGAATTGTTTTGTACTTTAAACATGATTTATTTATAATGAGTGTGAGCAGATCTTCTGGGCAGTGGTGTGTTGGGTGTGTGTGTGTGTTTGGGTGTGTTTGTGGTGGGGGAGGGGGAAGTTTGGTCTTTAAGCATTTTTACAATAACTGATTTCATTGTTGTTGTTTTTTTAAGATAATGATGACTCATGATTTTGTTAGTTAGTGGAAAAAAAGTGAAAATATGAAGTGTAAAGTATTATATATGATTTGAAATGTTAAATTGAAATGTTATGTAACTATTTGTTCATGAAATCAGAATAAAAACATTATTCAAAACAAAAAAAATATGTGTGTATGAGAGAGGAAAGAGAGAGAGAGAGGTTGAGACAGGGGAACGATGATACGAATGAAGTGTTGTGATGGGGAAAGAAAGAGAGTTGGATACATAGACAAAGAAAACAAACTTTGGTTTCTACAGTGTGTAAAAACGAACTTAAAGAAAACTGCCATGATGCCCTTTTTTTAAACAGTTCATATACTGTCACTGAACAGATTTGATTATGATTAAAGTGGAAAGTTCTTAAATAAATCAAGAAAAAGGAGATGAGACAGGAACAACTGGTGAGAATTTGTTTTAGTTCTGTGTTATTGCGAGCTCCATCCCCCCTCAATGCGTTTACCATGCAATGGAACCCACCTGCATTTTTCTTTATTTTCTCAGAACGAATGTTTCGAGATGAGAAAAAAAAATCTTAGTAAAAGCGGTTATTATGGTAAGAATGTGCATCTTTAAAGTAGACCTACATGCAGATGGGAAAATGATAAGTACACTTTACAGTATAGGAGATTTGCAAGAATGCGGTCTTAAATCTTCCCAACTGCATATTACAAGATTTCACTGCTCAGAATGTTAAATTGCATTATGGGTTAGTAACCGGGAAAGATTTAAAATGTAAGGGGCGCTATATATGCAATACTTGTTAGTAATGTTCGCAATTGCTTTAATAGTAGCCTTTCTCCAAACTACATGGCCCGTATTCTGAAGTCAGGTTTAAAGTTGTGGTTTAAGTATGGAAAACCAAAAGTATCAAAATTTTTATTAAGTTGTATGTTTCTTATGTTTACTGTGCTCTTTCCTGATTTATCGATGGTGAAGACAATCATTTATTTATACTTCCTACACAATTATAAATGATTTGAGAGCCGAATGAGCTAAAGTTTAATGTCTCTATACCGTTAGTGATTATGTAACAATTGGCTGTCCATACTTAAACCACAACTTCAAACCTCAGTTTAAGTTAAACCCAACTTCAGAATACGGGCCCATGGGTTTAGCAAGTTTTACTTGCAATCAAGGGAATCTATCAAAGAGTATCGGGGCCCCATCTTACAAAGAGTTACGATCGATCCAATCAATCCAACGTATATGGAAATCCATCAATGCCATAAATTTTCCGTTCGGAAATTTGCTCAATTTCCTTTGAAAACAAAGAGAATCATACTGAATTGTCAAGAAAACAGTGAATGTATGAATATATATCATTTCTAGAAAATACTTCGGACAAACATGTAATTTTAGGTAATGACATTGCTGGTTTTTCCATTATGACGATTGATCGGATCAATCGTACACTGTAAAAACTGCGGTGTTAAAACTGACACCAATTGGTGTTAATAGAGGATCGCACCCTGAGGTGTTAAAATAACACCCTAGAGATTGAACATAGCACCAAAGAGTGTTAATGCAACAACCATAGGTGTTGTAATAACACCTATTTAACACCGGTGTAAAATAACTGGTGTGGTCCTCTATATACACCGGTTAACACCACATTTTTGCTGTGTAACTCTTTGTAAGACAGGGTCCTGATATTGTCATTTCTTGAGGTCAGGCGTGGCAATCCTTTTCATTGCTTTTTTTTGGGGGGGGCGGCTACAAGATTTTCTCGATAAGCAACGAAAGGTCAGTCTTAAATTATTGCACACAGCAAAAACTGTGGTGTTAACCGGTGTACATAGAGGACCACGCCATTTATTTTACACCGGTGTTAAATTGGTGGTGTCAGTTTTACACCTATGGTTGTTAATACAACACCTATGGTTACATTTACACTCTTTGGTGTTATGTTCAATCTCTAGGGTGTTATTTTAACACCTCAGGGTGTGGTCCTCTTTTAACACCAATTGGTGTCAGTTTTAACACCACAATTTTTACAGTGCACTGTAGTGGGAATGAGGGATAGACGCCTTGAGAAAGTTTTAGATAAATACCAAACAGTGATATATATACATGTACAGTATATGAAAACAAATACACAATTTATTTCATTTAATCAGACTAGGCATTCGAAAATGAGATTAGGCTCTACAATGACGAAAACAAATCATGATAAAAAAATGAATATATCAAGGTATTCAGTGAATATAAAAGTAGGCCAATATAGATTTCGATTAAAAGAAATGTTAGATCATATTAATAACTTATTAATAACTCTTATTCTGAATTGTTTTGTACATTACATAGGGCTGTATACAAAATGTGCATGGACATTTATTATCTTTTAGATAAATAGAATACTGAATTCGTGAATGGCCGAGAATAAATTTGACTCGGTAATTTGACGTTCATTATGAGCAGCATGAACACAAACATTTTTTTAAGTAATGATAATGATAACAAATGACAACAAACAGCAATAACAAGAACACAAACTATTATGATTCTATTGTCATCAATATTATTA